>NW_026606872.1:275000-596799 GCF_029890125.1 Rhinichthys klamathensis goyatoka
ACCGTACATGTCCTTCATTCAGGGATCAGCTAGAAACAGACTTCTGTGTCTGTGGAGCCGTTCTGATGAACAATCATGTATCACGCTCACACACTCTGGTGTAACTGTTTCAGGGAGAAGGCTCCAGGTCAGAGGGAGTGCGATGAGGCCATCGAGGTCCTCAATAACTGCATGCGTGAGGTGGACAAGGCCTCGCTGGCAGCCATCAGCCAGCAGCTCACGCCAAGAGACGACATTTCCCATGAGGTGAGGCTTTCAACCACAGCGCTCCCCTTTCATTACCTAAACTGTGCCGCCACAGTCTCATAATGAACACAAAACATTTTTACACTGCTCATAATAACATTAAAAGCTCTTTAAGGTTGTTTTGCACCATTGCTTTGGCAAAGTAACTGCGGAATGGACCAAATCTGAAAGCGTAATGTGGCTTTGTGCTCTTATCAAATTGCAAAAGACTGCGATTTAATGAAATAAGTACATAGTCTGTTTGTGCTGCACGTTTGAAAGTGACGTGTGCGCCTTGCTCTCGTGATCAGCTGGGGATCCGGTGTTTTCCACGATGTAGTACGGCTCGGTTCACAGAGAACTCAATCTCTGGGCTGAGTTTAATGCGGATTTGAGAACGATGCTGCAACACCAGTTATGCTTCGTTTTCACTTTGGTTTAATTTACAGCGTTTTTGGCGGTAGATGATTACACTGGTTTCGTAATGAGATGCATTTGGAAACATGTTTTCACAGAAACTGCAGATTTCCACCAAAATAAAAGCTTTAGGGTTTAACTCTTACAAGTGAGGAAATTAAGACAAAAGTATTTTGCTACTGTTGTGTCAAGTAAAATAATTGGTAACACTTAATTTTGATGGTCCACTTTAGACATTCTACTGACTATTAAGTAACTTTTCAACTTCGTCATCTAGCAGTCATTAGAGTATCAGTAGATTGTCTGCTTAATATCTGCTAACACTTTATTGTGATGCTCCCCAACAGACTCTCTACTGACTATAAGTAACTTAATCTACCAACACCTAACCTGACAGTCTACTAATACTCTAATGAGAGTTAGTTGACAAGTTACTTATTGCTTGTAGGATGTTTAAAGTGGACCATTGAAATAGTGTATCCAAGTAATGTACTTATTATGAAATATAATTTTTTTATTTAAACTTATTTTACAGTGCAGTTAGATTACAATAGTAATATATTACTGTTATAGGGATGATAATAATAATGAAAAGTATTATTATATTTTAATTGTTTGTCTTCCTAAAACAGCAGCGTGAATGTAATGTAGACAAGACACTATATCATAACTAAAAAAGAGGGTTGAGTCCACTTTAACAAGCCAAGTCAATGCACAGACTTTTTACTCTGTTTAAGTTGGACTCTGAACATGGGTTGGAGCTCTTAGTTTTCTCTCTCCAAGTGCACCAGATTGATATATTTACCTTTAAAATGTACAACATTTTCTTATGACTTCTGCTAGAGGAAGCGAGGTCCACCCCCTATAGTCTAGAGATAGTCATAAACTAGAGAAATATCTTTAAAGCTGAGGGCGCAGATTTCATGTGGGCCTGCTAATGATTGTTATTAATGTGCTGAAGCGTTATTGTAATACTGTAATATTGTGTTGCAGGCTCTTCACGAGCAGATGGCGGCGTCTGTGCATGAGATCAGTAACCTGATCGAACCGGTGGCCATCGCAGCCCGCGCCGATGCCTCTCAGCTGGGACACAAGGTCTAACTGCGAAATCATTTCTAAACGCGTCTCAGCGGTCTAGGTGTTTATGGGAAGCTCAATGTGTGCTGTCGTCTCACAGGTGTCTCAGATGGTCAGCTACTTTGAGCCGCTCATCATGGCTGCCATCGGGACGGCGTCTAAGATCCACAACAGCCAGCAGCAGATGAGCGTGCTGGATCAGACCAAGACCCTGGCCGAGTCTGCGCTACAGATGCTCTACACGGCCAAAGAGGCCGGAGGAAACCACAAGGTCAGAGCCTCGCGCACAGCAGACACTGATACTGATCATGATCATGATGCTTTTCATTGTGTCTTCCCTCGACTAAAGATTATTTTAGTCGACTAGTAGTCGTTCATTTAAACCGTTGGTCGACTAATCGCGCGTTATATTAATAAGCCATAAATCATAATAATGAGCCTTTAATTGCCTTTGTATAATACATAGCCTAATCAAAGCTCAAACGCACGCATAAAGCTTGCCACAGCGCACCAATGATTATGAGTGTCATGAAAACAGAAGGAGACTGTCTAAACATGTTAATAATTTATTGATGTTTTCGGCTGCAGAGATTAAGTCGACGATGCTGACTCGTCATTTCCACAGTAGTGGACGCGCCTATATGCACGTTTCACACGGATTACTAGGGGTGGGGGGAAAAATCGATTCTTAGATGCATCGGGATGCGGACGTGGACGATTCTGAATCGATTCACAAATGTAAAAAAAATCGATTTTCCAAAAAAAAAAGAAAAAAGTTTTATATATATTTATAATAACGTAATATTGACGGAACGCGAAAGACGGAACTCTGAAGCGCGGAAGTGCAGTGGCCGGGCCGGTCTGTGGCGTGCACATAACAGAGACACGATGGCTGAGCGCGCTAAATCCAAACACCCTCCTTGTTAGGTTAGCTGACGTGGAAATATTTTGGCTTCTGAAGTTGAAGGGGGAAAGAAGCTGGACACGTTTGAGCCATTTGACACGTTTCCAGTCAGAGGAAAGAATTTACTACAAGTATGCTCCTAGTTCAGGCACACATTTATTTTCCTGTTGGTTCTTTGCAATGTTAATAAAATATATTGTACGTTAATTCTTTATGGGTCATTTACTTTTAAAGCAACGTATTTATAGTCACACACACACACAAAAGATTCAGATAATCGATTTGTATGAATAAAAGTAATGATTTCTTTTTTCTTTCGCCCAAAAAATTAAATAAAAATTCTTACCGACTCCAAACTTTTGAACGGTATTGTTTTATGTTACAAAAGCTTTCTATTTCAGATAAATGCTGTTCTTTTGAATTTCTGGGTGATTCTCTGAATTGGGTGCCCTAGAGTCCCCCAAACTTGCTTCAAAGATTTTCAATTGAAGGAAATCACAAAATGCCTTTTAATGCTGTCAATTAATAGAACCAGGTGCCTTTGCATTATAATGCAACACAATTGCTTTAAAAAATGTATTTATTTATAATGGGTTGCCTAAGAAGTAGACAACAAGCATGTTTGCATGTCCTCACTAACCATCAACACATTTTCATTGAATATCAAACAAATAAAAAGTGCAATTAATACCAAAATGTTGCTGCTAATATAATCATATGTTGGTCTAGTGTATTTTAGTTTACTGTTGTGAAATGGAAAATCAATAATCGCTAATCGAGAATCGTTAATAATCGAAAATCGACTGTAATCGAATCGGGACTTCAATAATCGTAATCGAATCGAATCGGGAAATCAGACAGATTAACCACCCCTACGGATTACATAATCTGAAAATGATTATTTTCCATTTGAATTGGTCCGTTTAAAAGCAGACATTTCAAGCTTTCTATAGATATATTTCTCATGTCTGTGAGGCAAGTGATCGCACCGGCGCGTGTCATGCAGTGAGCGCGCTCTCCACACAAACACTAATAATAGTGCACATTTATCTAGGTTAACATTAGTGCGAGCGGACTTGTAAAGTGTCTTCTACTTGCATGTTTCAAGTGATAAGCCATGTTTGATAGGCGAATGTTTGGATTTGCGTGAACAATCTGCGTGATTTTGAGTTTTATTTTTTCTGCAACTAAATAAATCTTGGTCGACTAAGCCTTTTCTAGCCGACTAACGGTTGGTGGCAGCTCTAGTACGGTGTGTGTGTTGTGTGTCCTCAGGCGGCTCACACACAGGAGGCTCTGGAGGAGTCGGTTCAGATGATGAAGGAGGCGGTGGACGATCTGGCTGCGACTCTGGCGGAGGCGGCCAGCGCTGCAGGAGCTGTGGGAGGAATGGTTAACTCCATCACTCAGGCCATCAGTAAGATGGAGGACGAGCCCGGGTTCGAACCTGAAGGGACGTTTGTGGATTATCAGACCACCATGGTGAAGACGGCCAAAGCCATCGCTGTCACCGTTCAGGAGATGGTAAAGTCTGAGCGACTGCAGAATTGGAAATCAAAATATATACGCGCATATGCACAAGCATGCATTAAAAACAGATTTAAGGATTAGTACATAAATATAAGATACGCTTGAAAATAAAAAAAGTATCATAGTCATATATCCCTGAATAATCACCTTAGGAACATCTGATTGTAATCTAGTAGTAAATTTACATTTTAGAACAACTTATTATTCAGTAATAAACATTATACAACATAGTTGTATATACAAAGTAGTTTATGAATGTTCAAATACGAAATATATATTTGTATATATTATTATGTATATATTTGAAAGGTTTTTGATATTATGGTTTAAAATGATTCCCGTTTGGGAGAATTATGCCGTATTTATCGACAAGAAAAGACTGACAGTGTGTCTTTAAACTGCTGTGTTCCCAGGTTACCAAATCCAACGTCAACCCTGATGAGTTGGGCGGCCTGGCCAATCAGCTGACCACCGAGTTCGGTGACCTGGCGTCAGAGGCCAAGTGTGCCGCCATGACTGCTGAAAACCACGAGGTATCTGCTGTTCTGGCTGGATTACGTTCTTTGCCCACTCAAATTGATTTAATGTGATCTTTAAAGATTCAGTTTAGTTCATCTTTATTGATTTCCCAAATTGCCATCGGTGATGAACTGAACTGAACCTTTAAGTTCACATTAAATCAAATTGACCCGCATTTACTTACTGCACGTTATTGTTCTTATTGAGAGCAATTCATCAGTGCACGTTATTCCAAAGAAAATAAATGTTTGTATTCATAGTAAATGAACACTACCGTTCAAAAGGGGTCATTAAGATTTTTTGAATGCTTTAAAAACAGTAATATTGTGAAATATTACTAAGTTTATTACAAAGCTGAATGTACTTCAAGGTTGAGTGGTTTGTTCTTCAGATCGGCTCTCACATCAAGAAGCAGGTGACGGAGCTGGGTTACAGCTGCACTGGTCTGGTCAGTAAAGCAGGAGCGCTTCAGTGCAGTCCCAACGACTCCTACACCAAGAAGGAGCTCATCGACAGCGCTCGCAAAGTCTCCGAGAAGGTTTACAGCGGATCTTCTTCTCTTATCTGACATGGATGTTGTTCAGTCTTCCTCAGACTCCTGATACCTTCACTCTCTCTCTCTCTCAGGTGTCTCATGTGTTGGCGGCTCTTCAGGCGGGCAACCGTGGCACTCAGGCCTGCATCACCGCCGCCAGCGCCGTGTCTGGCATCATCGCGGATCTGGACACCACCATCATGTTTGCCACGGCAGGCTCGCTCAACCGAGAGAACGCAGAGACCTTTGCAGACCACAGGTACTCACAGGCAGCACACAGAGTGCCCAGTGCACATTTCATTGACCATTTCAATTGAAAATTGCCAATTAAACACAAGATCACAATCAGAAATCATTGTTGCATGTTACTTTGTTTTGCTAGCATGTTTTGGCAGGTTTGTTAGATGTAGCTAACATGTTTTAACACATTTCTAACATATTTTACTAAATTGTCAATTCAAGTAAAAAATGATTACTCGTTACTTCTGATGATGTAACACATCACTTGCTTATAACGCATTATCCCCGATATTAATAACAAAAAAAAAACACTTTCCTTTAATATACTCTTTGTTGCTGCTGTATTGTAATATTGATGTGTTTGGTCAGAGAGCACATCTTGAAGACGGCTAAAGTCCTGGTGGAGGACACGAAGCTGCTGGTGTCCGGAGCCGGAGCGAGTCAGGAGAAGCTGGCTCAGGCCGCGCAGTCCTCCGTCAACACCATCACCAAACTGGCTGATGTGGTCAAACTGGGAGCTGCAAGTTTGGGCTCTGAAGACCCTGAGACACAGGTACTGCCGACTCCCCCATCCTGACCCAAGCAGGAGCCTCTTCAGTTCACACACTACAGCTCACCGCGCTGGCAAAACGAGTGTGTGTGTGTGTGTGTGTGTGTGTGTACTTGTACAACTATCTTTGTGAGGACCAGTTTGAGTTTTAGACCATTGGAGTGAGGACAAAGAGAGTAAAGTGAGGACATTTTGGCCGGTCCTCACTTTCTGAGACCCCTTTAAAGGCCTGTTTGAGGGTCAAGACTTGGTTTTAGGGATAAGGTTATAATTAGGTTAAGGGTAGGTTTAGGGTAAGGGTTCGGGTTAAGCACTTAGTTGTGATGAGTAAGGTTAGGGTAAGCGGCTAGAGATTGCATTGTGTCAATGAATGTCCTCATAAAGATAGATGTACAAGAGTGTGTGTGAGCGTGTGTGTGTGTGTCTTCTGTGCTTGGCAACAATTCTTGGGTTTCTGCTGTTCCTATGGCAACACTTAATAATTCATGGCATATTCTCGAAGCTTGTTATGGCTGTATCTTTCAAGGAAATGCAGACATTGAGGCTTAAAAAGGTTTAATTACACTTCCATCAAGTTTATGAACATTCATCTTTAAGCCAGTGAAATCGCCCTTACAGTGTTTGTAAGATCTTATTCACATGCAGCAGCTGTTTTTAAGTGAAGTCTTTGAGTCCATACTGCATTTCCTGTACTCTGTATTGCTAGTTAGGGTAATATCCTGTTATGATGGGACTGATACTTCATTAACCAGCCTTCATATTTACACACACAGCTTTTAGTTGTGTTCTATTACCTAATATTTGCGGTACTCTACTGTGAGAATTCATTTTCTTTTCTTGTGCAGTTCTTGTTCTGATACATGTTTCTCCTATTACTACACACACTTTGCGAAACACAAGTGTAATATTATGCCCATGCTTGTGGTGCAGTGATGGAGCAACAGGTTTTTTCTTTTCATCCATCCAAAGCACTTGCCCTCTGTAGGTTTGCAGGAGCCGGTCTGATGTTAAAATGCTCTGTGTGAGGAGGATGAGGAGTGTTGTTTGCAGAAAGCATGTTGCCTATACAGATGACTACAAGAATCATTAATGCGTTTGCATCTCTGTTAGAGGGCAGGTGCCTATGTAGGGAGCACAATATGTTTTTGCTAGTAAGCACTAGATGTCAGCGTCTGCCAGCAGTGTGTCATGTGTCTGTGGTCGTGTCTCAGGTGGTTCTGATCAATGCGGTGAAGGACGTGGCTAAAGCTCTGGGTGATCTCATCAGCGCCACCAAAGCAGCGGCCGGCAAACCTCACGACGACCCCGCCATGTTACAGCTCAAGAACTCTGCTAAGGTATAGCACACACACACACACACACACACACACACTGATCTCAATGGTCATTATGAGCTGTCCTGAAATCAGGAGTCCTTCTCTTTGACCTGCAAACTGAGCTGGAGGAACTGCTGAGGATTTACACTCACATCATGTTTTTATTGCTAACTAAAGGATAAACTATCAAACATTTGTAGGAAAAACTATTAAAAAGTTTTTCAGGAATTGAAATAAAATTGAAATAAATTAAATATCAATATTAGATGGTAATACTAAACTTAAAAAGAAAATGAGACTGAAATAAGTTTAGGTTGAAGTACTAAAGTAAAACTTAACTAAAATCACAGCTAAATAGAAATGTTATAAAATTTCATTCAAATGAAAACTGATTAAATTCATTTTAATAAACACTATAATATATATAATACCGACTCAAATTGTTCAAAGATGCACAAATCTACACAAACAAATACAAAGAGTATTTCCTATAGGACATGCAGGATCACTTGCACAAGTTAGATTATTGTATTAAATTGTATATTTAAACTCATTAGATTAATTAAATAGATCTGATGGTTAGGGCTGGGCAATATATATTGAATAAATCATAAATATATGATTATTTGCTGGTGATTTATACAATTCAGCAAACTTGTGAATATTGCAGTGATTTTAATGTGCTTTTTATTTGGCTATTATGTTTCCTAAAGAGCCTGTCGTTAGAAAATGTGTTCTTAAAAAGCCTGTAGGAAATTATTGCTATGCCTGCTTCTTGGTGGTGCCTTTATTATTGCAAAAAAAAAAAAATTCTCTTCACTTTTTTCACGAATACATGCATATGGGATATTGTTATAAAAAATATATATATATTGCAAAAATAGAGATTTAAAATAGATAATTATTTAATTTGATATCCTTATTGCTACACATGATGACCAAATCAGTATTGGCCATTATTTGGATTTTTAAAAACTTGTTTATTTTCAATGTATTGGTCTTTTTAGGTCAGTATCTGAATGAAAAAAAGTGTTTCCAACTCTTTTTCTGTGTCAGGCTTCAGGCAAAGCAGTATAGATTTATAATATTGACTAAACTTAAACATTTCTGTGTTGGAGCGTCCCTATATTATCATTATTATTATAACTGATTATGCTCTTCTCCTTTGACGGAGTACTTTGAGCAGAGCATAAGTCATCAGTGTTTGAGCAGTGTTGATGTGTGATGTTTGTGTGGCATCAGGTGATGGTGACGAACGTGACGTCTCTGCTGAAGACGGTGAAGGCCGTGGAGGACGAGGCCACTAAAGGCACGCGAGCACTAGAGGCCACCATAGAGCACATCAAACAAGAACTGGCTGTGAGACACGCATGTTATTATTAAACTCGAAGACCACTTGGATGAAGAAGAGCAAGTGAAGTGTAGCTCTCCACGTTAGTGTTGATCACATGTCCTGTGCCCCTCCATCAGGTGTTCAGCAGTGCAGATCCTCCCCCAAAGACGGCCACCCCAGAGGAGTTCATCCGCATGACCAAAGGCATCACGCTGGCCACGGCTAAAGCAGTGGCTGCTGGGAACTCCTGCCGCCAGGAGGACGTGATCGCCACGGCGAACCTCAGCAGACGAGCCATCGCTGACATGCTGCACTCCTGCAAGGTGACGCGGAGACGCATCGACCACTGCAGACGCAGACTTACACTGTTGACTTCCTGTTTGATTTCAGAGGATTATTGTAAAACTGGGCTCTTTTCAATGAAGCTTCATTAAAGGATTAGTTCACTTTTTAAAAAACTTTTGCTGATAATTTACTCACCCCCATGTCATCCAAGATGTCCATGTCTTTCTTTCTTCAGTCGAAAAGAAATTAATGTTTTTGATGAAAACATTCCAGGATTTTTCTCCATATAATGGACTTCAATGGTAGCCAAACGGTTCAAGGTCTAAATGACCGTTTCAGTTCAGCTTCAAAGGGCTTTAAACGACACCAGACGATGAATAAGGGTCTTATCTAGCGAAACGATCGGTCATTTCAAAAATAAATAAAAAAGTTAAAGTTTTATAGGCACAAATGCTCGCCTTGTTCCTACAAATGTTCGAACTCGCTCATCAAAATGAACGAATCTTTTTTCGAGTCATTGACTCGTTCATCAAAATGAACGAATCTTTTTTCAAGTCATTGACTCGAAAAAAGATTCGTTCATTTTGATGAGCGAGTTCGAACAGGAGAGTTCGCAAGGCGAGCATTTGTGCCTATAAAACTTTAACTTTTTTATTTATTTTTGAAATGACTGATCGTTTCGATAGATAAGACCCTTATTCATCGTCTGGTGTCGTTTAAAGCCCTTTGAAGCTGAACTGAAACGGTCATTTAGACCTTGAACCGTTTGGCTACCATTGAAGTCCATTATATGGAGAAAAATCCTGGAATGTTTTCATCAAAAACATTAATTTCTTTTCGACTGAAGAAAGAAAGACATGGACGTCATCTTGGATGACATGGGGGTGAGTAAATTATCAGCAAAAGTTTTTTTAAAAGTGAACTAATCCTTTAAGCTCTTTCAGAACAATTAACCAGCATGAAAACTACTATTGTGTATTTTCCCTTAGGGAAAGACAACAAAGACATTGAATATAAAATGGTACATTTATGTTTGTTGTGGCGATGATGGCAATGATGCAGCCCATTAAAGGGATGGTTTTCCACAAAATTAAAATGTTGTCATCATTTATCGCACTCAAGTTGTTTCAAACCTGTATGAGATTGAGAACCTGTATGAGAACACAAAAGAAGATATTGTGAAGAGTATGGGTAACCAGACAGTTAGTATGGACTCTATAGTAGGAAAAAAATACTATGGAAGTCAACGGGGTCCATCAACTGTCCGGTTACCCATACTCTTCACAATATCATACAGGGTTGGAACAACTTGAGAGTGAGTAAATGATGACAGGATTTTCTTTTTTGGGTGATCTAACCCTTTAAATAAATAAAAAAATTCTGTAAAAACGGCTGAAGTTTAGAAAGGAATACAAAGAAGAATTTTCATGTCATTTGTTTTAGACACTTCTTCTCAAAGTTTAAACACTCATTGTATGTTACCATTTTACCTATGCTTAAATAATAGTAAAGTCAGACTGTACATGTGTGTGATGTGTTCAGCAAGCAGCCTTCCACCCGGAGGTGAAGCGTGATGTCCAGTCTCGAGCGCTGCGCTTCGGCTCGGAGTGTGCCACGGGTTACCTGGGCCTGCTGGAGCATGTGCTGGTGGTGAGTTACACTGTAAACTGTAAACACACACACACACACTCACTCACTTCTTGAGCTCCCTTATGGGGGGTCACTGGGGTTAAAACTGTGTGAAATAACTGACGCTGCGTTTGTTCCTGTTATTTCAGTGGCTGAACTCAGTGTGTTTGTCACTCAGTGGGTCTCACAGTGACTGAAACATGTGTCTAAAGCTCTATTACGACTGTAACTGTTTCTCATGAGGAACACGTTTTTTTTTGTGTTTTTTAGCATTTACAGAGGTTAGTTTGTGAGTTTATTGCCGTCCGAATCCAAAATGTCAAGTGTTTTTTTCCACCACTCCTGTATTGCTTTTGTTTTCTGACAAACACCAAGGTCATGTGGTAATTTAATAACGGTCTGAATCCACATCTCTGAGTTTATAAGATGGGATCACTCCAAAAGTCATTTTGTAAATCCTTTTTAACCTCTGCCAAGCATCGTATGGTAACTGTGGAGCTTTGGGGTGATTTGCATGCTTTATTTATGCAGCTAAAGCAATTTTGTAATATGCATTATATACAATTATATACATAAATATAAACCGAGTAGCCCAGGTCAAATGTTTACCGTATGAAAATAAGAGGTTGCATTAATTTATTTCTGCTAATTTCCGCATTTTTAAAAGGATGAATTTCATTTGAGGATGAAAGCATCATTTTGAGAGTTAAAATGCAACACAACAAAACCATTTACATGTCCATTTTTCCTTTTATTAAATAGAATATTTAAATAAATGTTGGACGTATGATTGACCAAATGAATAGTGCATTACTGAGTTGGTAGGATCATAAGCTCGCACCTCCACCGTGATTTATCTTCATCCGAATGCACAAGGTTTATCCCCGAGGAGCCACACGTCCTCACCAGAAACATGTACTGTCCAGGTAGGGCTTAACATGTAGATAAAATAGGATGCAACATTACAAGTGGATAACTGGATTTTTTTTTTATTTGTAAAGGTCAATATGAGTTGCTGAACGAAGGATTTTGTGATCAGTTGTAACAAAGCAGATCATTGCTATGCTGGTCTGCTATTTCCTCATTTATTTTCTGTTTTCTCTTCCTCTGTGTGTGTGTGTGTGTGTGTGTGTGTGTGTGGGTTCACTGATAGCCGGTGAGTTACAGGTGACCGCATGTGAATCTCTGCCCGTGTGTGTTTTGTGTGTATTTGCACAGTCTTTTAACATGAGACAAAAGCCCTATAACATAGTGGATGCTGCAGTGCGTCTCAACTGGTGGGTTGCAGGTCTATATTTATTTTCATTTCCGGCTTTAAATTATTTAAACCATTTGAACCAAATTTTTTAACTTCTTCTTGGACATTTGTGTTTCAAGCTAAATTTGGCATGTATCATCTTTAGACTTTCATGACAAAAAAAAACATTTTTCTAACTGACAAATCATTTAAACAAAAATTCACCAGCCAACAAAACTACAGCTGGACATTTTGACCAAGAGCAAATATATATTTTGTGAAATCCTGCCCATAAGGGGGCGCTAAAAACAAAGCTGCAATCATTTGATGAAGGAAGTAAATATTTGACACCAATATCATGATGAATTGTTATTTTTATGCACTTTATACTCATTTCTTGAAGTAAAAGCCACTTGAGAAGCACCAGTCAGATCTGTGTGGTAACTGGTATGACTCCTCTGGTAGGGTCAGCTGTATCCATGTCTCCTGAAGCTGACGCTTGGATGCTTTCCGAGACCTTTTAACTAGAAAATATGAATGGCATCTTGATTAGTCTGTGTTCTGTTACAGGTTTCAGATATACTGAATGAAACAGCATTTGAATGGTGTGCAAAAGGATTAAACATTGTTTTCCAGTGTATTTTGGACTTTACTATAATGTTTGAATATTGTGTGTGTGTGGGTGTTGTGTAGGTGTGTGTGAATCATGTGCATTTAAAGGGTTAGTTCACCCAAAAATGAAAACTCTGTCAGTGATTACTCTCCCTCATGTTGTTCCCCGTAAGACTTTCGTTCATCTTCGGGACACAAATGAAGATATTGTTGATGAAATCTGAGCGCCTTCTCACTCCTCCAGAGGCTGCGAGGTCATTTCATCTGCCGGCCCAGAAAAGTTATTAAAGACATCGTTAAAATAGTTCAAGTGACAACAGTGGCTCAACCTGCAGTTTATCAAGCGACGAGAATACTTTTAATATTTTGGGAGGAGAGCATCAGAACCGAAAGAGACTAAATGTGTGATTAAATAGAATAATTAAATGATTAAATTAGCATAAATTAATAAGAAATCAAATAAAACACAACACAGATGTGTGCTCAGGTTGCTAATAAGAATCCTTAGATTCTTCATGATTAAATGTGAAAATATCAGGGAATTGTAAAAGTATGTTTTTGCTGGCCTGGGGAAGGTCTATAAATGTCCATAGTAACTGAAATGTTTATTTCCAGTTTTACTCTGCTCTTAAATATTTTATGTATAACTTTTTGTGAATGCCAGTGTGAAACATTAGTCTGTCCATTGAGCACAGCATTGGAAACATTAGTGCTCTATTGATCATTTACTTTGATTTATTCCAAATATAGTCACCTGACATTTAAAGGGAAATGCACCACATTATGCATCAATGACTGGACCAGTTATTGAAATCCATTGGTCAAAACCCTGAAGAGAGAGACAGACTGTCCTTTGTGATTTTTATAGGGTTTGTACAGACAGACAGATGGCATATGTTTGTCTGTGTGTGTGTGTGTGTGTGTGTGTGTGTGTGTGTGTGTGTGTGTGTGTGTGTGTGTTTCTGGTATTGTCCATGTCATTCCCAGCATTCCTCCTCATGGCCAAGTCTTTTCTTAGCCGTCTGTTCCTAACGAACAGCTCTGCTAATGCCACACACCTGTTTCACTGTCACCAGCACCACCCTGGAGGACACGCCGAGGACACACACACACACCTCAGAAATCACTACTTCAGACTGATCACACGAGTGTCTAACAGCGCTTGAATCCGTGTCAGATTGATCTAACAATCCCCGTTTTAATAAATTCATGTGTGTGAAGTGTTGTGCTCTCCATCCGCAGATCATCCATAAACCCACTCATGACCTCAAGCAGCAGCTGTCCAACTACTCCAAACGCGTGGCCGGTTCAGTGACCGAGCTCATACAGGCTGCGGAGGCCATGAAAGGTACGGTGTGTGTGTGTGTGTGTGTGTGTGTCATGTTTCTCCAGATCCTGGGCTTCTCCTGTGCTCTCCATCTGATCAGGTCAAGTGTCCACTTCCAGTTCTGCATCATGAGCGGGGCATCCAAGCTGGATTTATCGGGATAATCCCTGCCACCCATCACTGAAAGTGATCTGAGAGCTCGCGCTGATAATACCCACACCCTGATTTAACACATGATGAGAGACGGGGAGAATCTCTGGTGTGTCTGAGAGAGAGAGTTTAAAAGAGGGTGTTTAGGTGCCAATTCACATAAAAGGAAATAAATGAAGTGAAGTTGAGGCTTTCCACCTATCTAGTACCCATATAAATATAATTTTTAATAAAAGAGATATTGAAGAGGATAGGATATTTCTGCTTTCTGCTTGCTGTTGTTGTCTTTGACTGTCAGCTTTATTGCACATGTGGAAAATGTGCTTTCACAGTACCTTTCAAACGTTTGGGGTCAGTTCTTTTTTTTTTTTAGAAATTAAATGTATGTAGCAAATATACATTACATTGATCAAAAGTGAGAGAGACATTTATAAAGTTACAAAAAAATCAATTTTTCCAAAAAATTCTGTTCTTTTGAACTTTCTATTCATCAAAGAATCCTGGGGAAAAAAGTATCACGGTTTCCACAAAAATATGATGATAATCATAAATGTTTCTTGAGCGTCAAATCCTAATATCAGAATGATTTCTGAAGGATCATGTGACACTGAAGACTGGAGTAATGATGCTGAAAATTCAGCTTTAATTACAGGAATAAATTACACTTTACTATATATTCACATAGAAAACAGCTGTTTAAAATTTTAATAATATTTATCAATATTACTGTTTTTACTGTATTGTTGATCAAATAAATGCAGCTTTGGTGAGCAGAAGAGACTTTGAAAAACAATTTTAAAAATCCAAACTTTTGACCTGTACTGTGTTCATTCCAATATCAATATTTCTGAATGTTGTGTTTGTAGAGTAGTTTCTTTGAATAGTGAAGCCAAGAGGGCATTTTGAGGTCTGAGAGTTTAGACACACCTACTGAGTACACCTTCTTTTATTTATTTTATTTTATTTTTAAAGAGCAAAAAAATCCTTGTAAACATGTTGTAGAATATGTTGTAAAATTATTCACACACCTTTCAGAACCTCAGGATTTATTAAAATAAAAGATTGTAAAGATGTAAAAAAAAAAAAAAAAAAAAAAAAATATGAACGATGCAGAGAGTGCTCAAATCAGAGTTGTAACGCAAGAATACCCAGGAGACGGAGGAAGCCCAGACTTGGGTTTCTCTTTAAATCTGTTTGTGTAATGAGTAAATGTGTTTAAAAAACTTCTAAAACTAACTTCTGGTGAAATGATGTTTTCCTGCAACTGTACAGTCTCAGTAAAGTAGTAGTTTGTGGCACAGATGACCTAGAGGTGCGTTTGATGCTGTGTTTAGGCACAGAGTGGGTGGACCCTGAGGACCCGACGGTCATCGCGGAGAACGAGCTCCTGGGAGCCGCAGCTGCCATCGAGGCTGCCGCCAAGAAACTGGAGCAGCTCAAACCCCGAGCCAAACCCAAGGTGAGGAAACGCTTACCCACGTCCCTCGGGGCTCAGCCGGCTTAACTGACACACTATACTGCTTCACATCTCACATTTAGCTCGGAAAACCCTGCACTCTGTTCATATATTCTTAATCTAATGTTCCTGACCATCATATGACCTTTGTATTCCCGTTTGCTTTGCCCAGTTTGGATTTGGATTTAAGGTAACACGAATTATGAATGTAGCCGTGAACACAATCATTGAGCATGAATTACTATCATCATCATCATCGTCATCATCATGGATACTAGAATGAAAAAAGCATTGTGTTGTGCTCACACGCATGTGGATAAACCTTGAAGTTTATTCTCAGTGTTGAGACGGTGGTGTAAATGAATGTTGGTTGTGTTTAACAGGAGGCTGACGAGAGTCTGAACTTTGAGGAGCAGATTCTGGAAGCAGCCAAGTCCATCGCAGCCGCCACCAGCGCTCTGGTCAAAGCTGCGTCTGCCGCTCAGAGGGAGCTGGTGGCCCAGGGGAAGGTACAACACACACACACACACACACCCCACTCAACCCTTATACACAACACCTGCAAATCATCTAAGCCAATCTCTGTGTGTCTCTGTCAGGTCGGGGCGATTCCAGCAAACGCGGTGGATGATGGACAGTGGTCTCAGGGTCTCATTTCAGCTGTAAGTCTGGTTCACACTCGCTGATTTCTTGCTCGATTGAGCTTAACGGGTCAGGTCATCCAGAAATGAAAACTCTGTCATCATTTACTCACCCTCATATTGTTATAAACTTGGGTTTTAACGGTTCGAATTGCTCACGGTTCGGTTCATGTCACTGGTTTAGAGTCACGGTTTCGGTACGATTCAGTATGTGCTATTTTCAGGGGAAAGAGGACTACTGTCAAATATAAATAAATAAATAAAATAAGAACAAATAATTAAACTATAAGCAACAGCACAAATAAACACAATAGTGCAAATATACAAATAAAATAAACAGTGCTTCAGGTTTTTCTGGTAGGTCTAACATTAGTTTTCAGGTACAGAAATTGAATAAAGTAATCAAGTGTATTTGACTAATAAGGATTAATCTTTAATTTATACAAAGTTACAAAGCCATTAAATCAAAAGCAGGGAGTGGTTTTCTTATCTTTTGTTGCTTGATTAACATTAAAACACAGCAGGAATATTAGGCTGCTGTCACTTTAAGGCATAATGCACTGATCCAGTACACTGATACTGTACACATGCGTTGCCTTTCTCCACTGAAAGTGGACTCAATATTTGCATGATGTCAGACCTGGGTTTCCGTGAGCGTGCTTCAGATGAGTACACACACTCAGATGAGTACACACACTCAGATGAGTACACACACTCAGATGAGTACACACACAAACCTTCTCTCAGCGAAGTTCTCATTCGCGTCTTCTGCTCTTTAATGTTTAGATTGGCAAGGCTTAATGAGTTCAGTTTAAACACAGAGGGTGATGATGGAAGGGACTGATCATATTACAGCATACGGCTCTCGTGTTGAAAACTTACTGTTACCCCTATTATAAGCACGAAAGAAGATATTTTGAAGAATGTTTCAGTTGTTTGGTCCAAAATGTTGTGATCAGTCATACAGGTTTGGAAAGACACGAGGGTGAGTAAATGATGACATCATTTCCATTTTTTGGATGAACTTTAACTTTCTCAGTTTCTTCTGATGGATTTCAGAGGTTGCATGCTAAGTCGTTTTTGATGAGGTGGATGTTTAACACACATTTTGTTTCTGAATTCATCTGCTCTAGGCCCGTATGGTGGCCGCAGCCACTAACAACCTGTGTGAGGCGGCCAACTCCGCGGTTCAGGGTCACGCCAGCGAGGAGAAGCTCATCTCCTCAGCCAAACAGGTGGCAGCGTCTACAGCTCAGCTGCTCGTGGCCTGCAAGGTCAAGGCGGACCAGGACTCCCAGACCATGAAGAGACTGCAGGTCTGTGTGTGTGTGTGTTTCAGTATGGCCATACAGTTTTTGAGTTGCATGTTCTAATAGATCCTATTGAGTTAAAAAATTAAAGGTTACAAAAGGTTTTTTTGCAGGGATGCCACTGAAGAACCAATTTTGCTTCACCAAGGAACCTTTCAGTGATCAGCTCTTAAAATAACCGTGTGTGTGTGTGTGGAACATTTCAATAATCTAAAGAATCTTTTTCCACCATAAAGAACCTTTTGTGCAATGGAAAGATTCCATGGATGCTAAAGGTTCTTCATGTACGAGTGCATGATCGTAAAAGTGGGGTCAAATTAACTTAACTCACTTAACTTTTTCTATGAAAAACAAAAAAGGAATAAGGTAGAAACAGTAAACCTTTAATATTAATACTCACTTCTCACACATTGAGGGGGGAAAAAACAAGAACATGCATTTAAATTGTATTTTTAACAGTTTTTTTTCCACTGTAAATATCGTGTTCGAATTGTTGTAATTTAAAACAGAATTAAACATTTTAAACAGAAGAAGTGTGGAAAAGCACTTTTTCTGTGAACTGATTTATACATTCATACTTTAAAAAAAATGTGTACCTTCAATGCAGTGTACGTTTTTTCGGATAACAACATCTGACAAATGCATAAATGCAATTGCCCTTAAATTGACCCGCAAATATCATAATCATAATATACATTTTGTACGCACGTTCCACCGCACATCAGTGTGTCGACACTTTGCAGACATGTTAATGACAATAAATGATAAAAGGTCACTAAATTTCAAGGAGAATATCATAGCTACCCAGTATTACAGACAGTTGAAAAAATCGAAATGTGTGAAATTGACCAGAATCCTAATATGAAAGATCATCATTTTCCTTTCATAATTCACCATTGCAGTGGCCTGACACGAATAAGCAATGAGGAGTCTGAGTTGTTTTGTGTCCGCCTCTCAACAAAGCCTTTAAATATTGAGTGACGCACCCCTCCTGCCTCCAGCGAGACAGCTGTCGTCCTGCACAGGGTTAAAGTTAAAGCCTGATCAACTCTGAGATCAACATTATATCTTAGTCATCATGATAGGCAGAGACACCATATTGAGTTTTTTTAAACAAATGAAATGACATTCAGACATTAAACATGGAGAAGTGATCTATAGTTTAGCTGTGTTAGCCGTGCAGTCGTGAGATGGAACAGGAATAGACCCAGTGTCATCATCTTGTCTCACACAGTCCAGCTGGCGGGTTTGTAATATGCTCTGATGAGGGCTTGTGATAACAGCAGTGCTGGTGGCTGCTGGGAGATTTTTTATAAATGGTCCTCAGAAATCTGCTTTAGAAATTGAACATTTATTTGATCATTTGTCACTAGAGACACTGAGAGCAACACTTAAGTTGCTGTTGAACACACTCCTTTATGATTATTAATTTGCATTAATATTTAGATTACAACCAGTGGTGCATGGATCAGGAAATTTGAGAGATATTAATAGCTGATATTTTGTTGGGATGAGAGTGCACAATTTTGAAGGATATGGAAAGTGTACATGACTCTCCAATTGTCAACCTTTCTACATCCCATCCATTCACCAACTTAATGACTGCCATCATTTGCATTAGATAAAGTAAAGTCAGATTTGTTTTTTATTTGCATCTTTATTTATTGTTTAATTCATTATGTTGCGCACAGCCACATTCTGAGATTCACTCAAAATGAAGTATACATGAAACTGACATTTTGTGGAATGGTGTGCATTTATTTGTGGATCTTTCCATTTGTGAATTTTGAAACATTACTTACAGCACAACCTCAGCACGACTCCATCCGCTTTCTACTCCAGCCAATCAGATTTTAGAGCCGCCTTTTACTAATGGCCACATCAATCCGGCCAATCCTTTGCTGCCGCCCACACTACATACACTACAGATTTTTTTACCTGTGATATACTTCCCTCCCCGCTCCACCATCCTACTTCTGCTGATATGTGTCTGACCATGAGAAGCCTCCTCGCCTGCTCAAAATAAGACCAAATCCTGCTTATGATGCAAGACCAATTGAAATTTGAGAGGTCTGTAAAATGGCTTTGTTTCAGTTAAAGAATACCGTTATTCAGTGTCTAATATGTGCCTCTGTTCCTAGTACTAATAGAGCTGTGCTCAGTGATGTGAAATGTCTTCTGTGGCAGCAATGCAGAATCTCTTAGCTATTCGAGTGTGTGTATATAAAGTGCGGGCCAGTCCTTCCTCTTGCAGAGATAAATCAGACTACTAACAGCTGAATACACTCAACCCTAAATCACACCTTCAGCCATGCACAATGCCTCAAAAGGCATAAAAAAGAAAAAAGAATTCCTGGAGCGTTTGCCAGAAGAGCTCCGGGGATGTGTTTAGTTCAGGCTGCTCTCTCCACAGCTGCTTTTCCTTTTAAAGCCATCCCTGGAGTCCGGACACGGGCTGAGCCTTCCCTGCACACACCAGATCCAGCAGAGACATGAGCTTTGACAACAAACCCCTGCTTGCTAAAAGCTACTTCATTGGAATCAAATTAAAGTCGTTGTACTTGTAGTTTCACTTCTAGCCACAAATTAAAGTCGTTGTACTTGTAGTTTCACTGCTAGCCACAAATTAAAGTCATTGTACTTGTAGTTTCACTTCTAATTAAAGTCGTTGTACTTGTAGTTTCACTTCTAGCCATAAATTAAAGTCATTGTACTTGTAGTTTCACTTCTAATTAAAGTCGTTGTACTTGTAGTTTCACTTCTAGCCACAAATTAAAGTCATTGTACTTGTAGTTTCACTTCTAATTAAAGTCGTTGTACTTGTAGTTTCACTTCTAGCCATAAATTAAAGTCATTGTACTTGTAGTTTCACTTCTAGCCACAAATTAAAGTCATTGTACTTGTAGTTTCACTTCTAGCCACAAATTAGTCATTGTACTTGTAGTTTCACTTCTAGCCACAGATTAAAGTCATTGTACTTGTAGTTTCACTTCTAATTAGTCGTTGTACTTGTAGTTTCACTTCTAGCCACAAATTAAAGTCATTGTACTTGTAGTTTCACTTCTAATTAAAGTCGTTGTACTTGTAGTTTCACTTCTAATTAGTCCTTGTACTTGTAGTTTCACTTCTAGCCACAAATTAAAGTCATTGTACTTGTAGTTTCACTTCTAATTAAAGTCATTGTACTTGTAGTTTCACTTCTAATTAAAGTCGTTGTACTTGTAGTTTCACTTCTAGCCACAAATTAAATTCGTTGTACTTGTAGCTTCACTTCTAGCCACAAATTAAAGTCGTTGTACTTGTAGTTTCACTTCTAGCCACAAATTAAAGTCATTGTACTTGTAGTTTCACTTCTAATTAAAGTCGTTGTACTTGTAGTTTCACTTCTAGCCACAAATTAAAGTCGTTGTACTTGTAGTTTCACTTCTAATTAAAGTCGTTGTACTTGTAGTTTCACTTCTAATTAAAGTCGTTGTACTTGTAGTTTCACTTCTAGCCACAAATTAAAGTCGTTGTACTTGTAGCTTTACTTCTAATTAAAGTCGTTGTACTTGTAGTTTCACTTCTAGCCACAAATTAAAGTCGTTGTACTTGTAGTTTCACTTCTAATTAAAGTCGTTGTACTTGTAGTTTCACTTCTAGCCACAAATTAAAGTCATTGTACTTGTAGTTTCACTTCTAATTAAAGTCGTTGTACTTGTAGTTTCACTTCTAGCCACAAATTAAAGTCATTGTACTTGTAGTTTCACTTCTAGCCACAAATTAAAGTCATTGTACTTGTAGTTTCACTTCTAATTAAAGTCGTTGTACTTGTAGTTTCACTTCTAGCCACAAATTAAAGTCATTGTACTTGTAGTTTCACTTCTAGCCACAAATTAAAGTCGTTGTACTTGTAGTTTCACTTCTAATTAAAGTCGTTGTACTTGTAGTTTCACTTCTAGCCACAAATTAAAGTCGTTGTACTTGTAGCTTTACTTCTAGCCACAAATTAAAGTCGTTGTACTTGTAGCTTCCCTTCTAACCACAAATTAAAGTCATTGTACTTGTTGGCAAAAGTTAAAATGTCCACGGTTTTGTCACAAGGCAAACCTGTGGACATTTTAACTTTTGTATATGCGAATTTTAACATTTTAACATTTTAACTTTTATAAATGCGAATTTAACATTTTAACTTTTATATATGCGAATATACCATGATGAACACCAAGACGAGAACACCAAAAGAACGCTGTAGCAGCTGTGAATATAGAGCTAGATGACAACTGTTAAATGTCAGTCAGTGTGTCTAGTATTACTCTTGTATTGAAGTATTGATTATTAATATTAAAGTATTGATATTCTAGGAATGGTATCTGTAGTTCAGACGGAGTGAGTTTGATGAGGTGGATCTTAAAGCTTGATGTGTAATGTGTTTTGTTGAATGCTCCGAAGAGGACTCTGATGTCTGCTTGTCTTTAGGCTGCCGGTAATGCCGTGAAGCGGGCTTCAGATAACCTGGTGAAGGCGGCACAGAAGGCTGCGTTCGAGGCTCAAGATGACCAGGCTGTGATAGTGAAGAGCAAGATGGTGGGCGGCATTGCTCAGGTAAAGAGAACATCAGTGAAACCTCAGCGATAGCATGTTTAGACGCACTTTACTCTGTGTTTTGTGACTATTTCCAGCACAATGATTTAACATTACAGTGCAGGTTTGCTTGTTAAGTTCCCTGTACCTGTCTGTTTTTACGGTCCCACTTTATATCAAGTGGGTTTAACTACTATGTACTAACATTCAAATTAATAATTTGATACAATGGACTTACTGTGTACATACATGTTTTTACATTGTACTTATACATATATATACCTGCATGTAATTACAGCTGTCATTAATGTAATCATCTTGATAATTGCACTGTTGACCCATCCTTTACACCCTAACCTACTCTTAAACCGACCCGCACCAGCACACCTGTCCTAACCTCACCCCTGTCACACCTCAATAGCAGCACAAGTGTTTTACAATACAACATCAACACAATAATTCTACATTTTACTTATTTTTCGATGCAAGTACATAGTACTTAAAGCCACTTAATATCAACTGGGACCGTTTTTACTTGTTCAAGTTGATATAAGATATGAATGTTGTTTAGGTAATGTGCTGCGATGTGTATGTTGATCTGGATGTGTGTGTGTCCTCAGATCATCGCTGCTCAGGAGGAGATGCTGAGGAAGGAGAGAGAGCTGGAAGAGGCCCGGAAGAGGCTGGCCATGATCCGACAGCAACAGTACAAGTTCATGCCGTCGGAGCTCCGAGAGGACGGCCAGGAGCAGTGAGACTGATCCGGGACATTACACACACACACACACACACACACCAGAGGATGAGGAAATCATTCATCATATGCAACGAGTAAAAAGTGAACCATGTATCAGGATGTCTATTTTAAAAGTCACTTTTATGAGCATTGCCATGCCAGCTTTATCGTTTTGTTGTATTTTGAAAATATGCCACATATGCAAGTTATTTTTCATTTCTATAAAAGATCTATTTTTTTTTTGTTGTTGTTCCAGTACTAGATAGAGAAATTCGATCAGCAGTTGTGAACTCTTGTGATCATGGCAGGGGCCAAACAGTGTTTGTAATGTCTGGTGAGCTTTCCGAGACTACATTTGGACTTCCTCGGTTCTCCTTTTAGAGCGTGTCTTCTGCTCTTCTGACAGTCGACAGCGTTTTCCCTTTTTCTTTTTATTTCTTTTTGTGGCAATGTGGACCAGTGGTGCAATCATTAACTTTGCGTTGAAACAATTCATAGAGAAAACATATCATTTTTTTAAAGAAAAGAATAATAAAGCTTTGAAACGTTACAAATAGTATCTCCTTTTAATGTTTTTTGCAGTGTCAATGTTTGCGTTTGTGACAACTTGGTCTACTGGCATTTCTATCAAAAGCTTATCTTTTATAAAGCATAAAAGCCATATTTCCATTTTTGCTTTTATAATGTATTTTTTTTCTTTTGTTCCAATTCACTGTTGATGTAATTCCCATCCAGATGTATACAGACATTATTAGATTCAAAATGATTTGCAGCAGAAGAATTGGTTAATTAAAATGGTTGTTTATCAAAGAATAATCAGAGTAATTATAAAGAACTTTTTTAAAGAAATGATAAAGACTGTTATTAATGGATCAAATACAGAAACAGTTTGAGGTTTTGCCATTACTGCCTTTCCTGTTGCATTCAGTATATTCTGAATCTGTCCTGCTTTTATATTTTATAATTGTGTATTTAACAGTTTCTCACCTAAAATAAGCAAACGCACTTAGTCATGTGTTTAACTCAAACTCATAAATTCACTGTTTTTCAAATATCTCCTATTGCATTTGTGTGTGTTTTTGTTTTGTTTCTACAGAGGTGCTGTTGTTGGGTTTATCATTTACTTGTGTAGACCGATAACAAATAATTAATAGGTCATTAATGAACATTTAATAATGCTTAAACATATCAGTAGGTCATGTGCACTCAAATATCAAGGTCAATCATGATTTGCCTGGCTAAAGAGATTTCATGTTTAATAAAATATTTCTAAAGCAGAAGAATGTTTTCTAGGAAACTGGACATGTGCTTTTCTAAAAACAAGCATGGCATAACTAGATGACAACATCAATCATCTTAATAAATCGTATGTTAACAGCGTATGTTTGAAGTTTTGGTCATGAATAATTCCTCCTTTTTTTCAGAATTCAATGGGGGGCGAAATGATTAGACATCCATTCTTTAAATGTCATTAAAACACATCTGAACAATTGTGAAATTGCATCTGGGGATACATGTAAAGCTAACTCTCATCAGCATAAAAATTTAAGTTTATAGTTTCATGATAATAATTATCTAAGGGGAGCGTGTACAGTGAATAAAAGCGGACCGAAGACTGAGCCTTGTGGTGCTCCATTCACTTCACTTGAGTTTGGTTTTACAATTCATCATTGACACACAATTATACTAGTCTGCCACGTGGGATCAGAACATGGGTAATCCTTGCCCACTAAAGTCATTGTAATTAATCTTATTAAAGACAACGTTATGATCTGTGGTGTCAAACGCAACACTAAGAGCTAACAATACTAGCGCACCATTACCAGATGCGATCAGGCTCATATGACAGAAGCCTGTTGTGTGCTGTGTGTACTGGGATGTGGCCTAAATCCTGATCCAATGCTTTATAAATACCATTTCTCTGAACAAACAGCATGATGGACACAAATTATACATAAATGGAAGATTTAGATGGATCTACATGAGCCGAAACAAAGTTGTGCCTTCTTCATAACTGCAAGCTTAGGACCGAGTATAGCCCAAGTTATAGCATTTGAATCAACATGCACCAATGCTACTTTTATCATGTCTAAATAACAACTATTTATCACTTCAATGAGCTCATTGTTTCTACCTTAAATTATGACATTGTTTAAATTAATACATTTGGTAACACTTTACAATAAGGTTCATTATTAGTTAATGTAATATCAAGTATAATCTAACATGAACTAATGAGCATACCTTTGTTACTGTATTTGTTCACCTTTATTAACGTAAGTCAATAAATTGTTCATGTTAGTTTACAGTACATTAACTAATAACGATATTTTAATAATGTATTAGTAAATGTTGAAATGAACATTAACACAGATAAATAAATGCTGTATAAGTGCAGTTCATTATTAGTCCATGCTAACTCATAGGTAAGAAATGTTAGCTAATTAACCTTATTGTAAAGTGTTATTTTACATTTTTAGCTAACTGTGATTTGTATATGTACATTTCTGAAATACATAACTTGTCCAGTCACCTCTGATTACACATCACTCTAAATTGTAATGTAGACTCATGCATTTTCTGTAAAGCTGCTTTGAAACGATGTGTATTGCGCTATACAAATAAATGTGAAATGAATTGAAATATTTCTCATTTGTCTAAAGTCTGTGAACAAATTCAGCATTTTATGCAATGTGTTCATAAAGAAAGTACTTGCATTTAAAAAAACACCATGTCAGGGCAGTGAATGTGGCGTTTGGGTCATAAGAGCACATATAGATTTACCTAGCAACTGTCACCATCCCGGTAGCGGGATATTTAAGTTTACTTCAATATTGTTCTAATAAATCCTAATCTAATCATGGCAAACTATATATCGTTGGAAAGGTCTAAGAGTCAAGAATACATATATGTTGATGATTTTGCAGAAAAAATATATGTTGGAAGAGTAATGGATTAATATATGACAAGAGTGCGCATCAAAAAAAATCTGTATCATTACAGGTGTTTTCACCTTTGTAACAAAAAGTCAACAACTACACTTTTAATCATTTAAACTTTGATTTGCATGCTAAAAGTTCACAATAAAACATATATAATCTAGTATTTGTCAATAAAAAATTATAAAATAATATTATCCTCTAAAAAGTATTTTATATATTATCCTCTAAAATATAATATTATCTTTTTTATCACCTTTTTTATTACATCACATATTTTAGTAGTTATCATAAATTTGGTCTCGTTTGAAAGCTTACGAACTCAGAATTCATCCTATGAAAACCGTTTTGAAATTGGACGTTGCGTTACCATAGAAACGGTATTTTTTTTATTAGGCACCTCCCCTTTTGGGCATCATATTTCATAATTTATTATCAAAAATGTTCTAATCTTGACAAAACACATATTGTCAGAAAGGTCTGAGTCTCAAGGTTCCATATTTAGTGACAGAAGTGATATTTGTATAGAAATGTATTAATTTGTTATGGCAGAATGCATACAATTAAATTCAATGGAATGCAATGGCACCCGGTGGGTATTTTTGGTATTACGCCTAAACAAAATCTCATGGGAACATCAATTTTTGTGATATCAACTTCAAATTTGGAACACAACTTGGTTAGATATATGGCTTTGACTTTCTGTCATTTTTAGGCTGAAACCTATATTAATTTATATACACTCACCGGCCACTTTATTAGGTACACCTGTCCAACTGCTCGTTAACACTTAATTTCTAAGCAGCCAATCACATGGCGGCAACTCAGTGCATTTAGGCATGTAGACATGGTCAAGACAATCTCCTGCAGTTCAAACCGAGCATCAGTATGGGGAAGAAAGGTGATTTGAGTGACTTTGAACGTGGCATGATTGTTGGTGCCAGAAGGGCTGGTCTGAGTATTTCAGAAACTGCTAATCTACTGGGATTTTCACGCACAACCATCTCTAGGGTTTACAGAGAATGGTCCGAAAAAGAAAAAACATCCAGTGAGCGGCAGTTCTGTGGGCGGAAATGCCTTGTTGATGCCAGAGGTCAGAGGAGAATGGCCAGACTGGTTCGAGCTGATAGAAGGGCAACAGTGACTGAAATAACCACTCGTTACAACCGAGGTATGCAGCAAAGCATTTGTGAAGCCACAACACGCACAACCTTGAGGCGGATGGGCTACAACAGCAGAAGACTCCACCGGGTACCACTCATCTCCACTACAAATAGGAAAAAGAGGCTACAATTTGCAAGAGCTCACCAAAATTGAACAGTTGAAGACTGGAAAAATGTTGCCTGGTCTGATGAGTCTCGATTTCTGTTGAGACATTCAGATGTTAGAGTCAGAATTTGGCGTAAACAGAATGAGAACATGGAACCATCATGCCTTGTTACCACTGTGCAGGCTGGTGGTGGTGGTGTAATGGTGTGGGGGATGTTTTCCTGGCACACTTTAGGCCCCTTAGTGCCAATTGGGCATCGTTTAAATGCCACGGCCTACCTGAGCATTGTTTCTGACCATGTCCATCCCTTTATGGCCACCATGTACCCATCCTCTGATGGCTACTTCCAGCAGGATAATGCACCATGTCACAAAGCTCTAATCATTTCAAATTGGTTTCTTGAACATGACAATGAGTTCACTGTACTAAAATGGCCTCCACAGTCACCAGATCTCAACCCAATAGAGCATCTTTGGGATGTGGTGGAACGGGAGATTCGCATCATGGATGTGCAGCCGACAAATCTGCGGCAACTGTGTGATGCCATCATGTCAATATGGACCAAACTCCCTGAGGAATGCTTCCAGCACCTTGTTGAATCTATGCCACGAAGAATTGAGGCAGTTCTGAAGGCAAAAGGGGGTCCAACCCGTTACTAGCATGGGGTACCTAATAAAGTGGCCGGTGAGTGTATATTTTAATAAAAGAAAAAATATATATTTTATTATATTTTCATAACAATAAACTTAAACTTCAATAACTTTTATATAATTTAATTCTATTAATTTATTCCACTTCAACAATAATCTGGCAAGTGTCGTCTTTTAAATGAGACCAACCGTAAGTCTTTAGTCCAAAGGGTTCATGAATTACAAGCAAGTTTGGGTAGTGCATTTTCACATCAATTCTCAAAAAGGGGGGTGACAGTTAAAAGGTTAAGAGACTAGGAGAAAAAGATCAAGCTAAAGATGTGATGCACTGAACGCAGAGAGTAATGTCTCATTACACCAGTAGCTGTTGTTTTCCCAGGGCACTCTGAATAACCCTGACCTCTTCTCGAGTATAACTGGAGAATGAGGATCCAGAGCCTCCCAAACATGGACAAAAGCTCAGGATCAAACGCTGAGCCCATCCAGCGGGACGAATCAGAGCGAGGGGACGGCGCTGTCCCACACACTTCAGAGGAGTTCCCAAAGCTGCCCAGAGTTCCTCTGAGGGGTTTCCAGCCGTCTCTGTGAACACGCTCTCGTCTTCTCCTCGTCTCCTCTTCTCCTCGGCTGCTAGCAGAAACACCACACATCAACCATGGAGGCCATCAAGAAGAAAATGCAGATGTTGAAGCTGGACAAGGAGAACGCCATCGACCGCGCAGAGCAGGCTGAGATTGACAAGAAAGGTGCCGAGGACAAATGCAAACAGGTAAACCACTTCACTGAGACTGTGTCCCGTGGGTCTGACTCTGTGAGATGAAATCAGGAGAGGTGTGAGGAGGGGTTGTCTAAGCAGTGATGTAAATTATTTATTACTAAATAATAGCCAGAATTAAAAGAATAAGAAGAGTTTCCCTGGAGTGCTCTCAGAAATCATCTAATTTGACCTTGCCTGTATAATCTGAGTCTCTGTGTGATGAATGATCCGCATCATGTGGTTATTGGCATCAACTTCCCTGCAAAAACCAACGATTAATCCCCGTTTATGGTCCAGCATTTGTGATGCGTGGAGCTATTATTAGCCTTGTTCCTGAAGACCTGTCAATCATGACTAACTGAAGTGACCGATGCCAAATATAGAAGTGTAAATATGTCAGTATATTAAAGCAGGTTTACTTGATTACCACCGGTTGTTTAAGAGCAGGGCCGACGGTTCGAGTGAGCACGACAGAGAATGGCACACATGGGCCCTATTTTAGGAAAAGCCATTTAAAGAAGGCTTTTCCCATCAAGGACACTGTCATTCTCCATGATGGAAGTGCAGCTGGCTTTAACATGGGAGAAAAAAAAACATGGGAACGCTTTTGTTGGAGCACATGCATTATATGCCCATTTGATTTTGAATCTCAAGGTTTTGTTTGAAGAAAGACACCCTGTGTCCCGATGGCTCAACTCCCTCTATTCCTGTCCCAAGGCCTCATAGCTGTTCCCGAGCCTGTCCCGCTCCGTCAGACGGCACCCGTCACGAGCGCATTGTCTGGGTTTATGAGCTGACCAATGCTCTGTAAAGCTGAGTCTATTTCTGCAGCGTTATGGCTGTGTGTGTGTGTGTGTGTGTGTGTGTGTGTGTGTGTGTGTGTGTGTGTGTGTGTGTGTGTGTGTGTGTGTGTGTGTGTGTGTGTGTGTGTGTGTGTGTGTGTGTGTGTGCTGAGAGCAATAACCAGAGGCTGGTGTCGGACGGATGATCCGGGGATGGTTCTGTCTGAGGCGTGAGTGAGCGGCACCGCAGGAACTCCTCCGCTCCACCAATGACCCGTTCAGGAGACGCGACTCAGAGATCATCTTTATCTATCAGTTCAGGACGGGGGACACTTGATGGGGAATGATCTTCCAAAATGTGGAGAAACACAAGTTTATAAAAGAATAACTGAATAAAACTAGGCAAAACTCATTTGACCACCTTATTTTACTGTGTTTTCAGAAACGGGACCGCAGGTTTAGTGTGTGGGTGTAGCTCAGGCATATTTTGCTGTGTTTAAGGGGATCAAATGTCATTACAATTACTTTTGTCCAGGTGGAAAATGGCCCCTATATGGACAATGAATTAATAAAGGGACTAAAAATGCAAAGGTTTCTGCACAGGTTCATTGAGCGTGAGTTTGCGTGTGTGTGTGTCTGTTTGAGTGTGTGTGTGTTTGTGAGTGTGTGTGAGTGTGTCTGTGTGTGAGTGTGTCTGTGTGTGCGTGTGTCTGTGTGTGTGTGTGAGTGAGTGTGTCTGTGTGAGTGTCTGTTTGTGTGTCTGTGTGAGTGTGTGTGTGTGTTTGTGTGTCTGTCAGTCTGTGTGAGTGTGTCTGTGTGAGTGTCTGTGTGTGAGTGTGTCTGTGTGAGTGTCTGTGCGTGTGTCTGTGTGTGTGAGTGAGTGTGTCTGTTTGTGTGTCTGTGTGAGTGTGTGTGTGTGTGTGTTTGTGTGTCTGTCAGTCTGTGTGAGTGTGTCTATGTGAGTGTCTGTGTGTGTGTGTGTGTGTGTGTCTGTGTGACTGTGTGTGTGAGTGTGTCTGTCTGTCTGTCTGTCTGTGTGTGTGTGTGTCTGTGTGACTGTGTGTCTGTGTGAGTGTGTCTGTCTGTCTGTCTGTGTGTGTGTGTGTGTGTGTGTGTGTGTGTGTGTGTGTGTGTGTGTGTGTGTGTGTGAGTGTCTGTGTGTGTGTGTGTGTGTGTGTGTGTGTGTGTGTGTGTGTGTGTGTGTGTGTGTGTGTGTGTCTGTGTGACTGTGTGTGTGTGTGTGTGTGTGTGTGTGTCTGTCTGTGTGTGTGCGTGTGTGTGTGTGTGTGTGTGTGTGTGTGTGTGTGTGTGTGTGTGTGTGTGTGTGTGTGTGTGTGTGTGTGTGTGTGTGTGTGTGTGTGTGTGTGTGTGTGTGTTTGAACAGAATGAGTTTTTAAAAAATTGTAAAAATGCAGAAAGTTTTATGTGATGAGTATGTTTAGCGGTCGGGTTAGTGTAAGGGGAGAGAAGATATAGTTTGTACAGTATAGTAACCATTAAGCCTATGGAGAGTCCCCATAAAACAAAAAACCCCAACATCTGTGTGTATGTGTGTGTGTGTGTGTGTGTGTATGTGTAGCTGGAAGAGGAGCTCTTGGCCCTGCAGAAGAAGCTGAAGGGTGTGGAGGACGAGTTGGACAAATACTCAGAGTCACTGAAGGACGCTCAGGAGAAACTCGAGCAGGCTGAGAAGAAGGCCGCAGACGTGAGTGACACACACACACACACACACACGATCATCATCACACATCACATAATCCTCATTCAACCCGGGTGCAATTACACACTGCCTTTCAAAAGAATACACACCACTGACTGACATCTCATTAGAAGGCTAAATATTTCGCATGAATCCCACAAATGCAAATTCAGGTCATATTTCACCCCATAATTAAAAGAAAAATTTATATTATGAAGCCTATCGTATTTTAGAACCATTACGGATCACATATGTGACCCTGGACCGCAAAACCAGTCACGAGTCGCACGGGTATATTTGTGGCAATAATAGCCAACAATACATTGTATGGCTCAAAATTATCGATTTTTATTTTATGCCAAAAATCACTAGGATATTAAGAAAGATCATGGTCCATGAAGATATTTAGTAAATTTCCTACCGTAAATATGATATCAGATGATAAATAAATCTCAATTTAAAAAACAATTACCCTTATGACTGGTTTTGTGGTCCAGGTTCACATATATATGCTGCTAATAATACATATGTATCACAATGATTCGCACACAATATGAAAAATGAAAAATCTCAATTGTCTTAAAAATAGGCCGGTGTTCAAAAACCCTAACATCTAGACTAGCTCGTAATGTGTTCGGCTCGCGCGCGCGCGCCCTCGTGTGGCGGACATCAGTACAGCGCATGCGCAGCTCAGAGCTCGAGCTGTCAATCATCCTGTCAGCAGCTGCTCTAGAGAAGGTGTCGAGCTGGATCATATTCTCCAAACACTTCATAAACACTGTCAGCACCTCGCAGCAGATGCCGTGCGTGCTGAGACTTCACCAAACACCAGTTTTTGCATATGGATACATTTTCGTACAATTAAAACTTAAAACTGAATGAATGAAGTAATGACAGGATGAGACTCACAGCAGCAGTAAAGGGTAAACAGCTGTCCTGTTTGCAAAGCTTAACACTCAAACTAAAAGAGTGAAGGTGAATTCATATTACATCTCAATATCCACTACTCTTCATAATGATGACCAAAGTAAACGTTACTTTCAAGTTATATAGTACATTCCACGGCAGTGCAATAGTTATTCTGTACCACATCTGATACATCTTTGTTCAGGTATAAACTATATTGTTAGGTATGCAGTGTTAAATATTAGTATTTTTGCAATTCAGACCCTTTATTAGGGAGCCCATCCTGCAGTACAATACATGTAGGCCTACTTATGACAATTATTAAAGGTGCTCTTTGTAACTTTTAGCGGCCTCTAGTGGTGATGTTTCAGATTGCAACCAAATTTTACAAGAGCGCTCGTGCTCGAACTCATAGACAATACCGTCTATTATGCAAATATCTCGGCGAATACTAAACGGATTCGGCGAGCACCGAGCTCGTTGGGACCATCTAGTCGAGCTGAAAAGAACCATATAAGTTCCATAGTTTTTGGTGGTGTTTTCGCGGAGATATTAGCAGAAAGCCATCGGGCGCGTTGCAAAATTGCGGACGCCGGTGACGTCACGATCTCAGAAGAAAATCGCTCGTATCTCTGGAACGCAAAGACCCAGAGAGCTCAAATTCGGGGGAGGAGGTCCCAGGGGAACCCTTGCCCGAACGCTAGAGTGGCGGGCCTCGGGGATGCCCCCTACCGGATCGCCGTTCGCTGGGACCCCCGATTTCGAACGGCTATAACTCGGGGAGCCGGGCGAGTTGGACCTCGGGGGTGGGCTCGTTCGAAAGGCCCCGTCCAGCACTACGAACGATTAGATTGATCAAAGATTGACTGAGATATAAACCGAAAAACGTGCGCCTTTAACCGGACGTAACTCCCTGACCGTCTACAATAGACTGTATATAAGGAGAGAGGCTCGGGAGCGCGCATGCACGTCACATCCGTTGGATTTCGCGGTAAATCCGACCCGGAGACTTCACATAGAAATAGGAATACTGGCCTTCAGAGGTAATAGCAAAACTCGACAAGTGGATCATTTTAATGTGTGATTACAACCCCTTCACACACAGGCAATAAAAAAAGGATTCATTTTAGTAGAAAAGTTACATAGAGCACCTTTAACTAGTAACATCTGAAAAACAAGTCACGTGTTCATGAGTTAAAAGACTTTGGCAACCACAGTATATGTTTTTAATCCAGAGACTTTTATCAAATATACCTTTGCTTTGAGTTCTTCCGTTAAAACATGAGGTGTTCGAGTGTGTGACGGGAACTCTCGACTCTGTGTGTATTGTACTGTATGGCCAAAAAAGGAAAGAAATCAGAGGAATGCAGTGATTTGTTTACAGCGAAGTGACGTCAGGCCTTCCAGTGCTTCTGTTCAGAGTTCATGGATCGGTCTGAGGACAGTTTGACTGAGACCTCCTGCTTTACGGCTGTAATTCGCTTTAAATGAACACAATAATGAAGATCAAATCCACAGTTTGAGTACATAAGATTTAGACAGCAGGTGACCAAGAATGCAGTAGATACAGTAGTCTATAAGTTCATTTAAACCTATGTATTCATAAGCCTCGCTATGACATCATTTTACTTTCTTTTAACAAAATGTCCTAATTTCACAAGTTTGACATTGAGTCATTGTATCTCTTGTATCTAAACAGACAACAAAGCCAGGCATACAGAGTTGCAAACAATCAGTAAATAGGAATGATCCTCTCTTTGACAATGAAGGCGTACAAATTGAGTGTTTAAAGTCATAGATATCATATAATAAAGGCTGATGACGGCGGAGTCATTTCCGGCATCACCGTTCGGCCATCTTGTCACAGGCAGGCTCTGATGTAAGATGAGTGATCAGCATGAACACAAATCCTCTTATCTCGCTGAAATCTTGACGGATTTACAAACGCTTTGGTTTCTTACAAACGTTATTAACATGGCTATAATTCTGAATGCTTGAACATATATGTTATAATTATTCACATGTATGCAGTGTCATAACTACATCTCGGACGTTTATAACAAACCAAACCGTTTGAAAATCGGTAGAAAATTGAGCAAGTTATGGTTATTTAAAAGTACATGCACCATTAAAACACAATGTTAGGAGCGAGCGAGCTGCCTGTGACAAGATGGCCGTCACGTGCGGATGTCGACCTCCATTGGCCAGCAGCGCGGACGAGACATCTAGCCTTTATTATATCTATGGTTAAAGTCACAAGGAAACGGAAGTAGAAACCTTTAAAGGGCTGGTATAATGCCCTTTTCACAAGACGTAAAATAAGTCTCTGATGTTCCCAGAGTGTGTGTATACGTGAAGTTTTAGCTCAAAATACCCCACAGATATTTTTATATAACATGTTAAAATTGTCACGTTTTGAGGGTGAGCAAAAATGCACCGTGTGTGTGTGTCCCTTTAAATGCAAATGAGCTGCTGCTCACAAACGTTTAGCCTTTTATGTTCAAACCGGAGTGGGCCAATGATGGAGAGACTCAAGAAGAAGTGACAACATGTAGAGCAACAGGACATTTCTGAATGGTTAGTTGATGAATTTATGTAGCTTAGGTCTCTATCTTCTAGTCATTGATAAGCATATTCTGTCTTGGGAATCTATAAATCGAGTTCCCGGGGGCGGGTTTATGTAAATTTTAGGGTTGGTGATGTCACTTACCGGGGAGGAATGTGGTGTAGTCCCTACCAGCCGTTTGTTGTAGTCCTTAAAAAAAGATTTATTTAAAAGCAAATATCTTCCTTTGCTTTGAACTTTGAGCATTTTAACTTTGCAGATGTTGTTTATCCTCAAACAGCAACATTACACACTGACTAAAGCTAGAAAAGTGAAATCGTAATCAACCACCCCTTTAGAGAGGACAGCCCTGCTGTGAGCTACAAGGTGGTTCCTCGATAGTATTTGCTTCTGTTGAAGCCGTCAGTCAATTATTTCAGCTTATTTTAAAAATGATCGCGTTTACCAGTAGAATCCCTCGTGAAAAACTACATTATGATGCTGTACAGAAAATACCACCAGAGTGTCAAAACCATAGACTGTAAAAAAAAAAGGTCGAAACAAGCAAAACTGGCAAACGATCTCGTTAGCTCCGCCCACTCCCATGAAGCACTGCGAATGACCAGCCGATCTCCTTGCGCTCTGAAAATACTGAAATATTTGAATATATATGCATATTTTGCATTAAACTTAAAATGTTGTGTTTATATATATAATCAACGTTTTTAAATGGGTAGTTTTATATTTCTCTATGATTTTTTATTGGATTATGCTGTTCGCAATGCTTCATGGGATTGTAGTTTATTCAATCACTAAAGCCGTTCAGTCTTGTACCTCTTTCATTTTCAAATACTTCTTAGCTTCAAATCAAAGTTTGTAGTGTTGTGATTCTCCTCTACTGATTGTCTTGGTTCGTGGCTTATAACTCTTTAACGAAAACTTTATAAAATCCCTATATGGACTTTACTAGTACTAATAATAATAGGCTAATAATGCTAATAGGCTAAGGGCTACTTCAAGTTAAAAAAAACATTTTTTAACGTCAGGGGTTCAGGTCATAAAACGTTTGGGTAGGCTACTTGTAATGAAGTATTCATACACCTGTCTCAATAATACTGTTATTTATATTAATATAATACATTTGTGAAGGCACAAATCACATCTGTGCAAAGAGCTCCTTCCTGAGATTGAACTATTAAAAACAAAAAATAGCCTGCTCAATTCAAAAAATTAGTTGTGCTTAATTTTAGTTTAGTTAAGACATACATTTTTTATAAATAGGCTATATTCACAAACATTTTATGAATGAATAAACTGTGATGAATGCGAGCAGGTCTCCTGATAGCACACGTATCTCTGAGACGTGTATTTGATCCGCGTGTTATTCTGCAAGATGAGTTCGAGTGTTTGCTCATCTTCCAGACAGCAGACTAGTGTCGGCCCAGATCCGGCCCATGTGTAGATCTACCAGATGTGGGCCGGATCTGGGCCGTGTGGAAGCCATGTGTAGATCTACCAGATGTGGGCCGGATCTGGCCCGTGTGGAAGCCATGTGTAGATCTACCAGATGTGGGCCGGATCTGGGCCGTGTGGAAGCCATGTGTAGATCTACCAGATGTGGGCCGGATCTGGGCCGTGTGGAAGCCATGTGTAGATCTATGTGCGCCGAGACGAGGCTGCTGTCTGGGCTGCAATAAGTCTCTAAAAATAAGGACATTTCCTGTCAGATGTTAAATAGACATTCAGAAAACGTCTTAAAGAGGTAGAATGTATGTAAAACTGATTTTTTATAGATGTTTATCAGATGTTTGTACACAACGAGGTCACTCTTCCGCTGGAACTAGACTCACGTACGGCCGTTACCAGTGATTATAGTTTATAAAGTTATAAACATGGATATTTTTCTTACAAAATCACATGGCTTTGCTTCAGAAGGCCTTTATTAACCCCCTGAAGTCGTGGATTACTTTTATGATGGATGAGCTTCAAAAAAAGAGCCAGGATATTTTTTTAATATACCTCTGATTGTGTTCAGCTGAAAGAAGAAATTCATATACACCCAGGATGGCTTGAGGGTGAGTAAATCATGGGCTAATTTTCTTTTTTGTGTGTGTGTGTGTGTGTGTGTGAACTAAGCCTGTAATGAGACTGAGGAGAATTCCTGCATCTGACAGGAAGGGGCTTTTTTAATGCAATAACAGGGAGTCATAAAAAACACTCGAATCTATAAAAAATTAAGATATTTCTGCATCTTGTATCAAAATATCAATCATACATCTAATACATCAAGTAGCCTATCCTTTTCAACCGCTGAGATGTCTTAACAGCTTTACAATTGTTCTGCATGAAGTCAGAGAGTCGTAAAAAAAACTAAGTCGGTCGAAAATAGTCTACCATTTGGTACATACATTTTGCTTTATGTAGCCTATATGATATTTACCAAATAAAATTAGAATTTTCGTTATATTATCCATTCCCAATAAACCAGTATCACAATCCATAAACAATACCATTATATCAGTTATAGTGACAAGTTTGTAAAACACCCAAAAAATAAACAGAAACTTTGGAATGGATCAAAATAATTTGGCCTTCAAAAGTGAGTTTCGTTGACTTCATTAGGAATAACATAATTATTCATATCTGACCACAGATTCTGAAAAAAGGGAATGAAATCCTGTCTCGATTTCATCACTGCGTTAGGTGAAACAGTTGAGTTGGGTTGTTACGACAGGGAGGGCGAGCTGATCACCTGAGAGCTGCGCGCGCACCCGCTGCACCGGCGTCAATCCGCTTACGGGGTTTCTCCCGCTGTGGCTCGGGATAACACACCACTCGTCGGCGATTTGTTTCGCTCTGAGCTAAACTTCACCGCTTCTGGATAAAAACACTGGAGGAAGAACTAAACCAAGCCGTGTCGAGCATGAACGCGTGATTATCGCCCGGGAGAGAGCGGTCTCGCTGCTGTCCTGCCCGTGTCGCGGTGTGTATCGGCGCTGAGAGCAGTGTCCGCGGGCATGGCCTCGGTCACCTCGATAGAGGCCGTGAAGAGGAAGATCCAGGGCCTCCAGCAGCAGGCGGATGATGCCGAGGACCGGGCAGAAACACTGCAGAGAGAGCTGGACCTGGAGCGGCAGGGCAGGGAGAGAGTGAGTGAGAGAGAGACACACACACTGTGAAGCTCTTCATACACACCGTGTCCGTGCGAGAGCAACACCAACCAGTCTGCTGTGTGTAGGAAGGGGCCTTCATAGGCCTGGGGATTTCATGCTGGGGTCCGGGGCCACAAGGGAAAAGTCTGTAAAAAAAAAAACGGTACAAAAAAATAAAATAATGATACAAGTAAAATAAATATGGAAATAAATAAGTTAGATAAAAATAAAAAATATGATTGTAATAAAAAGATTAGTAAGTTAATAATCTATTAAATAGATTAATCTACATTAAAATAAATGAATAACACTTTTGATTAATATAAATAAACTAAATATTTAGTAACTCCAATACTATAGTTGAGTGGCTTAATAGAATTTTAGATTTAAAATTTTCTGTGTATACATTTGGTGTTTGTAAAAACCTTTTCCATGTTGGGATGAGGGTCCCTCACATGAAGATGGTCATATGTGGGAGTCTGTGGCATCTAAAAGATTAAAACCCCTGTTGTATGACCTCAATATCTTTATTTAGCGCTCATTTTAGATACGGATGGCAAATGTAAAACCGATGTTCTTCAATGTAGTGTCATTTTATGCTCCAATTTTCTTAAACCAAATCAAAACATTAATTTCACTTTATAAACACGTTATCCAGATATCAGTATCCATTTAGGTAGACCAAACAGTGAATGAACGACATCAGCAAAAGAAGTTGAACAGATGAACTTAAGCTAATGCGCAGGACAGGATTAGAGTTCATATCGAGGCCAGGTGTGTGACGCACAGACTCAAATCATCTCTCACATCAAACTTCAGCTCTTTCTATGACATGGACCTATGGAAATGTGAAACAAGTGGTCAGTTAAAACAAGGGATTATGCAGTTTTCATCCTCCTGAAGGTGGACACTTGCGCTCATCTGACCCTGAACAGGATAATCCTCTTGTGTTCTTGTCATCCGGTAAGAAAAGTGGTGGTTGTTTACATCAGGATAGACAGGAGTGAAAACAAGGGACAAAAATACAGTGCATTCAATGGGTCGTACTGTCGTTCAGCTGATACACGACTTTACAGAAAGAAAAAAAGATTCAGTGAAACAGTTGTGAAAATGACATGATCTAGCACCTTTATTCAGTGTGTGCCATTGTAAAGACTGTACGTCTCGTTTTCATCCGTGTTAAATTCAGTATGGGGTCTAACCTGACTAAAGTCTACCAGGGTCTGAAATTAACGGGGCTTGGGGCAAAATTGCCACCAAAATTAATAAATGCCTCCAAAAACCAAGATATGGTGCAAAAAAGTCTCTGTGCAAGTTCTTGTTTTTAAAGTATCACACGAGCAAGAGTGCTGTTTGCCAGAATATCAGCGCGTTTGCAAATGTGATATTAATTTTATACAACAATTTAACAAACAATAAGTTAATAGGCTATTATTAGATGGTCAAATTAGACTAAATTTAGTCTGTTTTTGCTCTATTTTGCCAACAAGAATAGATCATAACATTAGAACCATTGCGTGTCTCAGAACAACACGATTTCAGTTTCGTTACTGAATGAATCAACGTTTATGAATGAATCGTTCTGATGAATGACTCTGCGACTCGCTCACTTGAATCAGTCGCTTTGAACCAATCACTTGAGTGAATGATTCAATGACTGACTTAAGACAGTGATTTGCCGCCACCTACTGGTGGTTTTAGTATCATTTAATTTTAGCTGGGGGACAAAGATTGAATGCTGTTTCTGTTTTCAGTCGTGATTGTAACAATAGTTCTGGTTAAAGAAATAGAATGTGTTTATAAATAGACTATTAAGAGCAAAATATGAGATATCGTTGTAAATATAACAGAGATAAAGTAACAGCAGCCGCATTGCATGCAGTGTTGTTGTCTGTCTTTTTTTCCTCTGTTAAAAATGAACAAAAATCCATTATTACGAAAATGCATCATAAGTCAGTTTCCAAAGCTTTGTTTTGGTTGTGCTTTGGCTCTGACCAGCTCTAAAATATAAATCATTATTCTATGTTTATCAAAGTGTATTTGGGTAAAGTAATAATGAGTAATCTGAAAGTAGTCAGAGATTTAATTGCCTATAAAGTGAAGATAACGTTATATGTGCACAAATAATGGCTAGTTACATGAAATAATGTTGTTGGTAACGCCAAATTTGGACCGTGAGTTTAATAGCAATAGTTTTCAGTGTGTGACTGATCTGACTGAGCTATAGGGTCAGTGACATGATTTACTGGAGAACATTTGCTTTTCCAGTAGGCCAGAACAAAAGCGGCAGATATGTTGCTTAGATGTTTTATTTTTGTATTTTGCAATGAAAATAGCTATAGATGGCGGGCATGGCCCACAAAAGAGCTAGGCCACCTTTGTACTGAGCACTGTTGTTTTCCTAGTACAAGTATTGTTGTAAGGATTTATCAGAAGGATGACATCAGGCCTGCCCTTTTGGAGTAGTGGTAAATACAGCTACAGGCATGTTGTTTTTCTGCTTTCTTTAAAATGATAAACAGACCAAGCATTTATTCATGCTCAGTGCATGCTTTATTTAGTGATGTGATCAATGTTCCCACTTTTGGCATAGTAATTGCAGTGTTAGCATGTAGTTAGCTATTAAAGAATTGGACAAACAGTTGACACAGTGATCTCAACCCTCTTTACCTAGTGAACTTTGCATTTTTAAAGTTTATCTTTCAAATCCAGCAATCCATGCATTCAGAGAGAATGTTACTGTCTCTGATGGGAAAATCTGCTTCCTTTAGCCATGGGATGGGAATCATAACAATTCGTAGGGAATGCATGAAATGATAATGTATAGCTTGAATGCAATAAAAGTCACTTTGGATAAAAGCATCTTGCATTTAAATGTATTGTGTAGATATGTAACAATTCTGATTCCTTAACGCTTCAATCAAATCAATATAGTGATTTTGAGAAAAAAATGTGCCCTCAGTAATGATGTCGTTTTAGATTTCACCAGAACAGACTCATTCAACACAATCTTAAATCCCCCTCTAGTCAATAATTGTATCCCTTAAAAAAAATTCTTCATGGCTTGAATGTAACTCTACATTCTTGCCTCATTTAGTATACACAGTTCTATGGATATGCAGATGAGCCCCGCCTCCACTCACTCACTCACTCAGCTCAGAGATCCACTCGTTGACGATGACACGTTGATCTGATTGGAAGTGTGTGACGTCAGAAACACCAGCGATTTCAAACCGTGTTTTTGAGACTGTCAATGTAGAACAAGTGTGTCGCGCACGTGCTGAAAAGTGAAGCTAACGTATAGTTCGGTTTTTAACAAAAAGGAAACGTTCAAATGGCTTAAAACAGACGCGATAGCTGATTGGAACGAGTGATGTTCGACGGCGGCATCCATCTTTGTAATGTAGGCTACAAAATCTGCTTCAAAATCCCAGCGCTGTCGTCATCGTGTAAAGCCCGCCCCAACGCTTCTGATTGGTGCCTCGATTTCGACGGATTGGAAATGGGCTTGAATGAGCTCTTTGCCAGACTAACTTTCAGAGCAAATCTAAATTTGCCGGAAGTTGTCTGGGTTTTCCCAGGCTAGTTCACTGCAGTTTTAAGGAGAAAATACTCAGCAATGTGGAACAAGTGTGTCGCGCACGTGCTGAAAAGTGAAGCTAACGCATTTGATCGCCCCCTGGTGGCTGTCTGCAGTATAGCTCATAAACTCCACCCTCGCCATGTAATCGAATGGGACGTGAGACAAACCCAAAAAATCCAATTACACTTCAAATACTTATTTTTTGAAGATGGTTTCTTTCCTTTTAGGTAGTTCTTATCAAGCAGACGTATGTTCAAGTGTTTGTTTTTCCAATAAGTTGGTATTAGTTAGTTATTTAATGCTATGAAACGGGGTGTGAGGTGATGATTGACAGCTGTGTTAGCGAATGAGTGTGGAGGAGTGTGAGTGTGGGCGGGACCTCCACTACTGCACACACTCGGCCTACAATTGACGGATATTTTGGCTTAATTTTTTTTGGAAGACACGTCGTCCATCTTTTTTTCCAGTCTAGGGTTTGGAATCAGACCACGCTGCACCCTGCATGTCTCGCGTCATAGATCTAGTAAAAGTGTTGTAGTGAACAGTGGTGCAGAAAACATTGTCACTGTGTTTTAGTACTGTGTTCTGTCTGTATGATGAAAGATTTTTGTCATACAATGGAGTTTCAAGAAAATTTAAAGGTATAGTTCACCCAAAAATCATCATAATTTCTGTTAATAATCCCAGATATAGGTTCATGCTTAAAGACCAACTGAAGTGGCTTGAAACGTGCAGCATTAGTCAGTGTGTTGATGTAATTTCCACTGAAACAGGAAGAGAGGGCGGGGCATATCGAACAGCTCCTCCCCTTTTCTAAAATAGCCAATAGCGTTTAGTTTATATCAGAACGTTGAGCTCAGTAAAGCTGCATTTTTCTCCTAATCTCTAACCTGATCTCCTCCATATCGCTTTAAAATACAGCATTATGTGCAGAATTCAAACTGGTCTGACACGTTTTCTGTTCTCTCATATGATCCGCTCTGTGTATCGTGTCTCTGGAGCGGAGCACTAACCTGAAACCAAACTTCATTCGCCCCGATCAAAAACATATTTACACTGTCTGAATCACTCCCTATCCTATATAGTGCACTATCTGCCATTCACCATGGAGAAAATAGTAAATGTGTGAACAAGTGACCGATTTCAGCCACTTCAGCGTCTATTTATAATGTAGGGGGCGGAGCTTCAGGTTCTAGAGAGCATTTGATTGGACAGGAAATCTGATGAGAAGCTGAAGTGCAGAGTGATGTCATCAAATTCACTGATCCATATTGGCGTAAGAGGGACTGAGTTTTGAATGCTTATATCTTCTATTCGCAAATGTTGTCATTGTTTTGGAGTACAGTAAGTATAACAATAAGACTAACATATTCATACTAAAAGCCAAAGAATTTTAATTTTGATTTCATTTTAATATTTAATGCATAATTATGTACATAAAGAATCTTAACGATTTCTAAAAATCATTTATTCTGCCTGAAAAGACCATAAACACTATGGATAATGTTCGAAGTATCAATTAATGTAGAGACATGTATCTTAAAAACTGTTCCTGTGCGTCTGATACGCTGCAAATCAGGTGGTTTTAGCTCAGTGTTGTTTCGGCTGTAAGTCATTGATCGCTCGAACTCGCAATGAGCAATCCATCATTTACACAGATCAGTGCGTGAAACACTAACAGCCTGCGCTTTTTCAAAAGGCCTACTTCTGAGGAAACAACAATACAAAAATGATATGTGGTTGGAGACAGAGGAGTTGGAAAACAAAAAGAGGAGTCACAAAAATGTTCCACTTAATTTTACATTAATGGAAATATTTTCACGCCACATGTCGCCATCGCCTCATCCAAACAGTTCAGCCCAGCATGTTGCATTGAGGTGTGTTGCTGTGCCGCAGGCGGAGGCGGAGGTGGCGTCCCTGAACAGGCGTATCCAGCTGGTGGAGGAGGAGTTAGACCGAGCCCAGGAGAGACTCGCCACTGCGCTGCAGAAGCTGGAGGAGGCCGAGAAAGCTGCCGATGAGAGCGAGAGGTGTGTCCTCCACATTCATTCCCTGTTATCACGGCTTTGAAACGTTCTGTATGGTTAAAAGCACTATATAAATGAAGGGGACTTGACTCCACACCTGAACTCCACATCTGGGCATTGTTCACAGCCGCAGTGTTTTATGTATTTGACTCGCATCCATGGTTGTAATATGAACAAAAATAGACAGCAAGATTCAAGCTAGATTTGTAGTTTCAAGTAGCTTTTTGGTCATTGTCCAATGTGCTTTCCTGCCTTGATCCCGAGACACTGGGATCGACTCCAGCATTCCCGATGACCCCACATTGGACAAGCGGTTTGGAAAATGGATGCATGTTTTTTTTTAAATACTTTATATCTTTCAAGACAATAATTACAACAAAGCAAAACAAAAGACAAAATCATCTTAAATCATAATACCCACAAAAAAAACAAAAAAACAAGTGTGGTTCAACAGAACAATGGAAGTGCACAGTCTGCATGATACAAGAAACTTTTACTGCAAATGAATGCTGGAAATTAGATTTAGTCTAGGTCAGACAGTGAAACATGGATGCATGTGTTTGCTGCTCTTATAGGTCTCTTGGTAATGCGGACAGTCCGTACTAAATATCTTCTGCATTGTGTAAACAAAGCCTTGGAGAACCATGAGGAAATCCCTCACTTCGGTTTAGTCTGATCATGCTTTGCCTGACCCTGTGCTGTTCTCTGACAGAGGAATGAAGGTGATCGAGAACAGAGCAACGAAAGATGAGGAGAAGATGGAGATCCAGGAGATGCAGCTGAAGGAGGCCAAACACATCGCTGAGGAGGCGGACCGCAAATACGAGGAGGTGTGCATGCCACAGTGTTGAATGACTGCTCTTCACAAGGGAATGTATTGGCTGCTGGATTATGAATGGCTGCTGGTGGCCATGTATGCTGTTGTGTTCATATCGTATTTTATTGTTGTTGTTTTAGTGCAGAAGATGGGTCATTATACCTAAACTTGAATGATTGTTTATGGGGATTGACTTCCTTCTTCTTAACTTGACTTGACAGATGTGCTATTTGACGTAATGAATGAATAGCTGTGAAATGGTGTGTGTGTTTGAGTGCAGGTGGCGCGTAAACTGGTGATTCTTGAGGGTGAGCTCGAGCGCTCTGAGGAACGAGCTGAAGTGGCTGAGGCGTGAGTACACACAACTCTTTCGTTGAGATTGGACTATTGCATTATTATAAAACATCATTAAATAAAAACATCAGTAACCTTGTTAGTTAACACAGTGGTGTCTGTAGTCAATGATATTTCTGATACAATTACCAGCACTAACATGATAACATGAACAGGCTTAATCTGCGTTTGGATAACTGCTCCTTAAATTCCTTGCTAGAATACAGTGTGAACAAAAATGTATTGGTTTATTCAAAAATGTGTGGAATATGTGTGTATGTGCCCGTATTTGCATGAATAACTGAGTTTGATATGCATGTCTTTGGTCCCTGAAACAAACGACAAAGCTGCATCCAGCAAAATGATATTACCTTTCAGTTGTCATCTTGAGTTGAGTTGACAGAAGTGATCTCTGTCAGAACTGGAAGGTAAAATTCTCCAGGATCTCCACAGTCTTCAGCGGCTGCAAATGCTCTATAATAAGTAACAGAAGAGCTCTCAGGGTCATTGATCAACAGCAAGGTTTCTGATTGTCCTTTCTCCCCGTTTTCCAAATGCATGCTCCGTTGTTGCCCCCCCCCAAATGCCTGTTGTGGACTAACCCAGTCGAGTCAGGCAGCTGGAGGAGGAACTTAGACTCATGGACCAGAATTTTAAATCCATGATGGCCGGAGAGGAAGAGGTACTGCTGAGAGACTGACGCTAATGCCGGCTTCTGTATACTTGTCCTCTCTTTCTGAGATCTGTGACCTCCTCTGCTGCTCTTCTCGGCTTTATCCTTGTGCCAATGAAACGCATCTTTTGCAAAAAGTAAAGGGGCCTCAACTAGAACCTTGAGGAATGCCACACTTTAATTTCTGCTGTCATGTAACAAATAGCTCGGAAAAGGATTGCTTTTTCATTATTTGATTAAACATATTAAAGTAGCTAGTTTTGACCTCTCAAAACTGTCATTATATTCTACATTACATGGACTTCTTTTCCTATAAACAGTGGTTTGTGAGCAACGGTCAGGACTGTGAATGCTCCATCGATTGTTCCACTGAGGTTGGGGTCTCTTTAGCTAAAATGGCTGCCTTTCCTGTCTTCTCAAAGTGCTGTCTCTCTCCTCTCCTTTCCCCTTTCTTTTCCTGCATCTCTTGCTGCTGTATAGCAAATCTGGTGACCTTGAGGAAGAATTGAAAAATGTCACCAACAATTTGAAGTCCCTGGAGGCCCAGGCTGAGAAGGTAGGCTGAGCACTCACAGCGTTAAAGGGCCAAATGCCCTGATGTTCACTCTGTGTGTGTGCTTGTAGTGTTGTTCTTCGCACAACATATTATTGTATCACATATGTAATTTGTCTGAATTTTGAACCAAACTTAAAATGAGATTCCCCTTGTTAAAGCAGCATTGTATAGAGAGTAAGATAAGCCAATGAAGTGAACTCTTTTTAATCAGTTCTGTCTGAAAGTAAAATATCTTTCTGACACTCTCAGTCTCCATAGACTTCACTGCCATCTCTCTTGCCTAAGCTATGCACTGTTCTTCTTCTGATTTCAGACGCAAAAAAGCCTATAAAGAATTTTTTAAATATTGAATGACTATAGCATTAATGATTCATTTTCTTTTTTAATTATTCCCCAGTACTCCACAAAGGAAGACAAATATGAAGAGGAAATCAGAGTACTCACTGACAAACTCAAAGAGGTGTGTATTCCTTTCACTATATTTAAAATTACACTGCTCCGTCACTATGTGTGCATATTTCAAATAAAAGCACGGTTCATACACAATGGTTTTAGCAGTTATTGGACGTCAGCTGCTCTGAAATCCAGACATGGACAGCTCATTATTAAGTCATAATCTTCCCTGCTTTCTCCCTACTATGGTTGGGATTAGGTTTCTGACCAATCAGGTTGCAGTCTCCCCAGTGTTTGAACCAATCAGAAGCAGTGCAGTCAAAATTCGGCACAACACCAGCCTAGTAGTGCTGGTGAACTTGCTCTGGGCTTGTGCGTTTCTATCCAGTGATGAACACAACGCAAGCCACTCTGAATTCGACACCGTTATATGTAATCTTCCTCCAAAAAATGTTTATTGCGTTTCATTGTGCGCTCTGAGACTCAAGTCATTTATTATATATGAAAATTATTTTATACAGTGGCTTCTCCTACTTTTCTTAGTGATATTTAGTGCCAGTTTATCAGAAAGTGACGATTTTGTTCCCTTCGACTCACTTTGGATGGAAAACCCAGCTCCTGGAGCTCCTCTGAAGGCATCTGGAGTAAAACAGCTCTATACTTAACAAAACACCTGAACTGGAAGTCATGTGACCTGTTTAACAGGATACTTGTAGAAAAAAGAAAAACACAAAAGTTATATACAGATATATTATATACAGGTGAAACTCGAAAAATTTGAATATTGTGCAAAAGTTCATTTATTTCAGTAATTCAACTTAAAAGGTGAATATATTATATAGACTCATTACATGCAAAGTGAGATATTTCAAGCCTTTATTTGTAATAATTTTGATGATTAGGGAAACCTATGAAAACCCCAAATTAGAAATTAGAATATTGTGAAAAGGTTTTCATAAGCTGTAAGCCATAATCATCACAATTATAACAAATAAAGGCTTGAAATATCTCACTTTGTCTATATAATATATTAAAAAACGCGCGCGCGCTCACCGTCTTCAAAAAGTCTATATAATACGGTATATTAGTTTCACCTTTCAAGTTGAATTACTGAAATAAATTAACTTTTGCACAATATTCACATTTTTCGAGTTTCACCTGTATAACAGAAAGGTTTGTTTGGCATAACCCCCATAGCACTGTTGTTCATGCAATATTGTAATCATTTTGTCCAAATCGGCTATATGAAAAAATAACCATAGTAAAATGTTCTACCGTCTTCCGCTCCAGAGTTCATGCGAATGTTGATTTGTCTTTCTCTAGGCTGAAACGCGTGCCGAGTTTGCTGAGAGGTCTGTGGCGAAGCTTGAGAAGACCATTGATGATTTAGAAGGTACATCTTCAGAGTTATTGCCTGTAAACAGTGACTAATGACAGAATAACAGCAATGCTTGGACGTTGTGTGTATTAGCAGTTTTGATGACTCGCTCTTCATAACATGCCATTCCAATTATAACTTCCCCTCCATGTTTTGTCAACCATAATTAGTAATAGGAAAATGGAAAAACTGTTCGGCATGAGCAGAATGAGCTGCTTGTATACTAACATTGCTTGAAGCGGTGAAGGCATTGTGTGTTTTGGTTTGGGCCGATGGATCTGGTGTCGTTTTGATGTACTGAAACTGCATGTCATCTGTTTTTGGTGAGGTGACTGACACCTTAGATGTTCAGTGAATGAGTAGACGACACGCGAGAGCATGCATCGTGGGTTTTGCGGATGGAGTTTCATTTCAGAGTGACTGATCAAGATGAGGATTGCTGTGCCAAGGTTTTCTAACCAAGATCTCACACTGTTGTAGTTGAAACTGGCCTCTGTGGTTCTCCATCTGACGGCATTGTTTTGTCTTTTCTGCTCATTGTGTGTGTGTTCTCTGCGGTCGTTCCTCTGGGATGATGCACAGATGAGGTGTACGCTCAGAAACTCAAGGGTAAAGCGCTCAGCGAGGAGCTGGATCTGGCTCTGAACGACATGACTACCCTCTAAACACACGCTCTTCATCTCCTCCTCCTCTACAGTTTTCCCCTCTGTGGCTTCATTGTCCATTTGGCTAGTTGTGTTGTGTTTTCTTCTCCATGTGACTTTGAAACGGACGTGGGTCTGATTGGATGGAGCTCAGGCTGCAGCTCAAGTCTGTCTCTCCTGATGTTGTCATGATCTGTAATGGAAAGGTCAACATTGTGTGTTGTTCCCTCTCAGGACTGGTCGATAAGCCTGATGTTTAGTGTCATCACAGTGTTGACTCTTCCACCGCAGCGTCTGTGTCGTATGTGCTGCTTTACTTTATCCTGCTGCTGTAATAAATGTCCTCAATGTCTTCTTTCCGTTTCCTTCTGTTTCTTGAGATTCATTTGTTTGCATGATCACAGATTTATCATCTGTTTTATTTGTGAGAGTAAATAATTCAGGTAGTGGTGAAGACTTTTGGTGAATCACTTCATTTTGATGGTCCACTTTAGACATTCAGCTGACTATAAGATACTTTGCAAGTACATGTCAACTAATTAGTTGAGTGTCAGGTTAGGTGTTAGTAGAATCAGCTGACATTAAGTTGCAGTCAGTAGAGAGTCTGTTGAGGAGCATCACAATAAAGTGTTCGAAGATATTAACCCTTCGCTCTCCGTGTTGCTGTCAATCAAAAATACAATATTTAATTGAAATGATTGTACTATATTTTAGTTCGATACTGTTTTTTATTTATATATTATTTTGCATTTTTAGGGGATTTGATAGTACTAGATTATAGTTATACTTATTCACTTTTTGAGCATGGACCTGAAAAATAAATGTCCAACTTAAACGGACATAAATCTTGAATGCTTTGGATCACAGACTTTATAAGACGACACTTGGCAGATTATTGCTGAAGTGAAAAGAGATTTAATTGACGCGTACGATCACACCGGTGTGATCAGTCTTGGCGGGTCCCTGGAGCGTACGATCACACCGGTGTGATTAGAACAGTCAGTGCATCACGTGATCAACTGCTAAATTCAAACGTGCTTTCGCACGTTGGCTGGCGCTGAGCCAGAGACGGACGCACTCAGTGCTGTCATATATCACAACTATTGAGTATTTTAAACCACATAATGTTTATTTTAGGTTTCAGACATTTAAATACACATAAGTACTAGCAAAACAGTGATTTTGAATTAGTAAAATACACACTGATGTCTATGGAAACGGCAACAATAATCATTTCCATTATAATAAGACGAAACGTTTTATTCATATCAGATACACATTGTGTAAGTAGCTTTACATTTGACCCTATTCTTCTCCCAGTTCACCGGCCACTTACTTTCATGTATTTCGTGAGAAACAACAGATCCGATTCTCTGAACTGTGAAACAAACTAACATGGCGCCGCCCATCACGCATACAGCTCAACTAACGCGATCGTTATAAAGATGTTTAAACAACAAAACACATCCACTTGCACATATTTGACAATCGGAAAATCAGTGTTTCATGCTGTAGCTAATACATTTGTGAATATTTTGAATAGAAAAGGAAAAAAGACATAAAAGCAGATCATCACTCATTCAGCTCTGTGTTGTGATTGCGCTGTCACGTGACAAGAAATGACGCGTCACCATGGAAACATTAAAGTGACAGGTTCTAAATAACGGTCGCCTTGAAAAACTCACGCTGGGGGGTCAGTTACAATATTTTAAACTTACGTGTGAAAGGGTTAAAAAGTGAAAAAGTTATAAAATTTTACATTTATAGTTATGGGGGGGGGAAAGCACAAAAATAACTTTCAGTTTTTTTTCTCTTAAACTGTGAGAAAATCAAAGCAATAAATCTAAACAATCTGTGTTCCAAATTTGAGGTCGATATTTCAATACGATATTGTGCAGTACCAAACATTACCAATAGATGAAATTTGTCTCCCATTCATTTCCAATGCGCTCATTTCTGACCGCGAACAATACTAGTGTGACTATTTTTCAGGACCGTTCAACCTTTTCGAGACATGTCCATGATTTTATTTTTAATTATAATTATTATTTAGCAAGTGCCAAAACCTTTTCCAAGTTTCGTGCCATTCCCATGATGTAAAAAAAAAAAAAAAAAAACTTACAAAATTTCATGCAGCACCCGAGGGTTAAAAAGTCAGTCTACTAATACTGTCACTGACTCGTGAATAAGTGCTGAAGAACAGCACTCAGAAAACTGACAATAATATATATATTCCTAAATGTCTTTAGGACCATATACATCCCTATTGTAAGAAATCTCTGTCGCAATTTCGGGTTCATGCAGCCTTTAAAAATATGGCCATTAGACAACAAACTCCTAAGTGTCTTCCTAATGCTACGAGAGACATTACTAACACAACTAATGTAAACGAATCAAAAAGGTCTTTGATAAACTGTATTTGTATAAAAATAACATCAGTAAAAAAGCATTTTAAAATGTCAGGACTTTGTCTGCAATTAGGAAAACTCATAGAATGAATCCCTTAAAGGGACAGTTCACCCAAAAAATATAAACTCTATCATTAATTACTCGCCTTCATGTCATTCCAAACCCGTAAGACATCACACAACATTTTTAAAAGTAAAGCGATTGTGTCTCAGAAAATTTGGACTAAACCGCTCACTTCATATGGATTAGTTTTACGATCTCTCTATTAACTTTTTGAAGTGTCGAAGTGTAGTTGTGTAGCTGTCAATGTAGGGACAGAAAGCTCTCAGATTTCATTAAAAAGATCTTCATTTGTGTTCTGCAGATGAACGATAGTCTTACGGGTTTGGAACGACATGAGGGAGAGAAATAACTGACTCATTTTTGGGTGAACTAACCCTTTAAAGATCTTCTAAAGCCTGTATCTTTCTCTGTGTTTTTACTCGACACACAAAAGGTTAACACTTTGAGAACAGTCATGGGCTTAGTCTTCTCTGTCAATTTGTTAAAAAAAATGTAATAAGCCATTTTAAATATCAACGCCATTATTGGAAAAATCTATTTAATTTGACACACACATGTTTATGTGTAGAACAGTTCAACAGCCGAACTATGAAGAATGAAGAAATCTTTCAATCGAATATTCTTCCTCCTTCATTGAATATAGCCTTGATTACTCTCTTGCCTAAGCCAGGAAAACCTTTAAATTTGATTTCCATTACACGAGAGTAGATGTTAAAACTTCATGCTGATTTGTACTCGGCTTTCGCCAAGATAAGCAAAACTAAGACGTAGCTTTACAGTAAACTATGCTTCTCCATCCATTTACGCTTCTTTCCATAAGGTAGTGTGACTCCCCTTCTGTCCGGCGTTAACGGCAGCAGTGTACTTGGCGCGTTAGCGCACGCGACGGCTGCAACTACAGGACCAGCACGACAACCGTCTGGATTGAACCGAGTAGGGGACATCTCTAGGGTCTTCAAGTGGGCACCTTCCGTCCTCAGTGTTTCGTCGACTAGCCCACGACACCTCAAGAGGGCTCGACAGTGACTCTGGCGTCCCAGTGTCACCCCCCTCCGTCCCCCACTCAACTCAGCCCAGCTTACTGACCTCTACATCCCTCCTGCTGCTGAGACCTAACCACAATATCACAATCTCTGCGACCCAACCATACGCGCCAACCCGTTGACTAAGGCTGTCGAGCCCCACTGGTGCGTTAATATGCAGTTTCAGTGGACAACGGTTCCGTATGGCATACCACCTACCGCAAAACACAATATCTACCCAACCACCCGTTATTCACGCAAAATACACAGGAACGTATACAAACAAACCAACAGACTCTTCAAGTTTGAAAGAACTCTACGAAACCGTAGCGTGGCGGCCTGTACACAGCCAGCTAGAATCTTTCCGTCTCAACCACAGCCAGTTGCTGCTCCTTTCTGCTGCTTCAGATAAGTTCTTTACTGTGCGACGCAACTCTTGGCCACTGAATCCGACGTCTCTGAGGAACCGGGTTGTAGAGTGTGCCACAAAACCTCGACAACCCACTTCCACTGGATAAACCTGGACTCTCCATCCTCGCTGTTCTGCTTCAGTGGCCAGATGAGCATACCGCAGTTTCTTCCTCTCATATGCCTCATCTACCGCATCCTCCCATGGCACTGTTAACTCTATCAGTTGAACAATGCGTGCTGATCCAGACCACAAAACAATATCTGGTCGTAGGTTAGTGGTGGCAATCTCAGGTGGAAAAATAAGCCGTTGGTCAAGATCAGCCAGCATCTTCCAGTCCCTAGCAGCTTCCAGTTGTCCTGGGCGAGAATTGGTGTTAACACCTTTTCTTGGTGGTTGCTCGCCTGGGCGGAGGAATATTGTCTTCTGCGTGTAATGTTTTGCTAGAACAGGTGGCAACTTATTGGTCATGTTACGCTTGCCTTCTAATGCTAAAGCCAAACATCGCAGAACTTGGTCATGGCGCCAAGTAAACCGACCTTGGCTAAGAGCCACCTTACATCCTGTCAAAATGTGCCTTAATGTGGCAGGTGATGAACACAAAGGACAAGAGGGATCCTCTCCTACCCAGAGATTTAGGTTCTGCGGTGATGGGAGAACATCATATGTTGACCTAATAAGGAAACTGATCCTACTCTCTTCCATTGACCAAAGGTCTTGCCAGCCCATCTTACGTTGTTCCACACTCTCCCATCTCATCCACTCTCCCTGCTTGGCCTGTGAAATGGCCTTTATACACCTCATCCTCTCCTCCTGCTGTCGCACCTCGTTGACTACCAGCTTCCTCCTTTGAGCTGGGCCTGCCTTGTGCCATTTAGGAGGAGCTAAACTGAGCCCAAAACCCCCTCTTCCATGCTGTACCTGTCCCACGATATCCCTAATTTGAAGGGCAGCCTTTGCCTCTACTACAGATTTCTTTGCTGACCACTTTCTACCAGTTTTTAACACAGGGGCTGCCTCCCTTACACATTTGTCGCGTGACTCTACTAAGGTCATTTCCAGTCTGACCTTGGCACACTTGAACTCCTCGGTTAAAGCAGAGACTGGCAGCTGCAATATTCCTTTACTATAAAGTCCTACTCTGCTGAGGTAGCGTGGAACTCCCAACCATTTCCTGATGTATGAACTTATCAACGCTTCCAGCTTCTCCACTGTTGTCAAAGAAACCTCGTACACGGTCAGTGGCCACAGCAACCTCGGCAGTAGACCAAACTGAAAGCACCAGAGTTTTAGTTTACCAGGTAGAGCACAGCTGTTTATGCTCTTCAACCCTTCCACTGCTTGTCGTCTAACTTCTCCCACCCGAACTGTGTCCTTTAGATCCCCATCGTACCATCTCCCAAGACTCTTCACTGGCTTCTCAGAAACTGTTGGTATTGCCTCACCATTAATGAAGAATGTTTTATCTACTACCTTTCCTTTAACTATCGAGATGCTCTTTGATTTAGAGGGCTTAAATTTCATTCGTGCCCATTCAATATTATCTGTTAACTTCCCCAATAACCGATTAGTGCAGGCTACTGTTGTAGTCATGGTTGTCATGTCATCCATGTATGCTCTGATTGGTGGTAGTCGCATCCCAGAAGCCAAGCGCTCTCCTCCTACTACCCATCTTGATGCCCTCATGATTACTTCCATCGCCATGGTAAAAGCCAGTGGAGAAATGGTGCATCCTGCCATTATTCCAACCTCTAGGCATTGCCATGCAGTGCTGAATTTTGAAGTTGAGAAACTGAATTGCAAATCTCCAAAATAGGCTTTCACTAAATTTGTATAAATTTAGATAAATGTGAGAATCTAAGACCCATTAGTCTTTTAAATTCAGATTTGAAAATCATTTCTAAATTATTAGCAAAACGACTACAAAATACTCTCCCTTATGTAATAAATCAAGATCAAAATGGATTCATCGTGGGAAGGCAGGGCTTCCACAATGTACGGAGATTATTAAATATTATTCATTGTAAACAGGATGCGCCAAATACAGCTCTTCTATCATTGGATGCCGAAAAGGCCTTTGATAGGGTCGAATGGCCATACCTTTTCCGGGTATTAGAAAAATTTGGATGTGGTAACAATTTTATCAAATGGGTCAAAATATTATATGACAGCCCCACTGCTGAAATCATCACTAATAAAAAAAAATTCTCAACCGATAGCAATAAAACGCGGGTGCCGACAAGGCTGCCCGCTCTCGCCTTTATTATTCACGTTAGCAATAACCATTTGCAATTGCAATACGCTCCCATCCCCAACTCAGTGGAATTACAGTAGGACCAACTGAGCAAAGGATTTCTCTGTTCGCAGATGATGTCACAATTTGAGTACTTGGGGATACAGATTTAGTTTAGAAAAAATAGTTGAGGAAAATTACAATTTTTTAATAACAGAAATACAAAATTCAGTTGATAGATGGATGCCGCTGCCAGTATCTATAATTGGGAAAATTAACATTTTAAAAATGAACATTCTTCCAAAGCTACTATATCTGTTTCAGAACATTCCCCTCCCACCCCCTCTTGATTTTTTTCTCACAAATGAAAAAAATGTTTATACGTTTTCTTTGGAATAATAAAAGGGCAAGACTTCGTTTGTCTTTAATCTACTTGCCTTATGAACGTGGAGGTTTGAAATGTCCTAATTTCAAGCTGTACTATTGGGCTGCGCAACTAAGGTCTATTATGTTTTATTATACTAATCATTCACCACATTGGATAGAAATGGAATCACAAGGATTGAACATACCTCTTCCCTCATATATATACTCAAATACAACAAAAAAACTATTAAGTGAAATTAAAAACCCAATTCTTAAAAACATGATAAAAGTATGGAGTGATGTGAAGAAACTTTTGAAAGATCCACACTGTCTGTCTCAATTTAGTCCATTATGGGGCAACCAATCTTTTCCACCAGGCAGGGCAGACGCAACATTTAAGTTATGGAATACCAAGGGACTGAGAATGGTTTAAGATGTGTATTTGCCAAAATCTGACATACTAATGACCTTTCAAGAATTACAAGATAAATTTAACTTGGATAAAAAAACATTTCTTTAAATATCTCCAACTCAGGAGTTTTATAGGAGCAAGTCAAAACAATGTATTAACGAAACCCACTACTTCAGACTTGGAAGAAATGTTGTTAAAAGATAGTCAAAAGAAAGGCATTATTTCTCAGTTCTATAATCTGATTATGTCCTACGTTCCTGAAAGTTCTCATGATAGATTTAGAGCTTGGAAAGAGGATTTGTCATTGCAACTTTCAGAGGAAGACTGGCATGATGCATGTACTTTAGCCCACACAACATCAATAAATACTCGTCTTAAAGTTATTCAATTTAAATGGTTAATGCGAACATGTGACACCAGTGGAACTCTGTCGATATAATGGAAACATTCCTGATGTGTGTTCAAAGTGTAACCAATGTAAAGGAACACTGGTTCACTGTATGTGGCATTGTACAAAAATTACACTCTTTTGGGAAGAAATAAGAGACATTATTCAAAATATTATTTCCAAACAAATAATATTAGAACCAAAATTGTTTCTTTTGGGCTTATATCCAGAGAAGCATAACTATACTAAAAATGAACGTACATTTATAGACCTTAGTCTGCTTAATGCCAAAAGATGTATAGCTTTATTTTGGAAAAAAAAACATGTAGACCAAGAGGCACTTTCTGGTTACGGCAGATGCTGTCTGCTCTGCCACTAGAGAGGATTACATATGTGCTAAAAGGCAAACAAGAACTATTTGAGAATATCTGGAATACTTTTATTGAATTTGCCAAAGATTTGGATTTAACAGATGACAATGACTGAGATGTGTGGACACTGCAGTTCACTTCTGGACAATAATTTGTATCACCTGATTTGTACAACTCATTTATTTTATTTTATACCTTTTATTTTAAAGAAAAGTGATGAATATTTGTAGTCTGTTGCATTGTACAGTGATGGCTTTCTGATAGGCATTGTGGTTGTTTGTCTTGTGTTTGTGTATGCACAAAACTTAATAAATATATTCTGGCAAAAAAAATAATAATAATAATCAGTCGGCTATAAACAAAGCAATTGTGAGCAATAAATAAACAAAACTAAAGGCAGGTATCCCACAGTAAATAACAACAACAACACAATTTTTGCAAAGCCACACAGGCACATATGCATATTGTATCATCACTAATTATATAAACAAAATTGAACTAACATCTAGTGGGTGTATGTACTAACTCTTTCTGATTTCCGTCTGTGTTGCTGCGTGCCCTCCTAGTGCGAGTTCCAGTTGATGGTGAGAGTGAGCAAGCTACATTCCTTTAAAAAAAAGTTGTAAACTATTATTATCATAATTTACAGAGTAGGCCTACTATTCCAGCACATGCATAACTGATAGGCATTAGCATGCTGATAAATAAAACATATGTAACATTATCAACCAACCTCCAAATATAAATAAATATATTATCACTAAGTATATAAACAAAATTGAACTAACATCTGTAAAATAGTGGGTAAATATCTACTTACTCTTTCTGATTTTCGACTGTGTTGCGCGGCCTCCGAGTGGCAGGTGAAGGTAGTGATGCTGCAACTACATTCCGTTAAAAAAAGTTGAAAACTATTATTACATAAATATTTCAAAGTATAGTACCATTGGCCTATAGTATGAATAACTGATGTGAAAAATGGTAGACGCATGCTGTATATGCGTGTCAATGTGCCATTACCGGAGATAGCACTAACATTAACACATTTGCGCACTTCATCAACCGGGCATATTTACACATTTCAGCACATTTACAACAGATATTTGCGAGGCACTGCGAGCACACGCTTAGTTGATGATAATGAGGCAGCATAATCACTATAGCCTAGTCAAAATATAATCTAAACATAGATAATATTTTTTAAATATCATTTTACATATCATACAGCATATAGCCTATAGACTAGACAATTTAAATGTAAGTAAAACCTGCCTATTAAGATATATTCTAAATTTCAATACTCTGAATAGGCTACTGGATGGCAAGTCTGCAAATAGTCCAACCAGTAAAATATGTGCATGTTTATATAAAACAGCTTGTCAACTAATGTAAGTTAACCCTCTGGGGTCTGAGGTATTTTTGAGGTCCTTGAGATGTTTTGGCAGGCTCTGACATTTCTGCTTTTTTTTTAGTTGCTTATAAACATATTAATGGCACAGGTGAAATTACACTCTATATAGCACACACAGGGCTACCATTATATGTGAGCAACATGTATGTACATGTTTGTATTTTTGAGAGAAAATTGTTTATGCGTGGTTATTGAAAAAACAAAAAAATAAAGTTTCTAATATAAGGCCACAAATAACATACTAAATATCTGTCCACAAGATTTTTGACTAATGGATGTTGTCGCCTAGAATTTTTGCTTCAAATTGATCTGAAAATCATTCTGCCTAATCATTCACATAAAACAATAGATTGTTTTAAATTGTGAAAAACATTTTTTTGTTTGCAAAGGCAATATGCGAATGGGCGGAACGGCCCAACCCCCTCATGAATAATTAGGCAGTTCTCACCTGAGCAGACTGCATACTAATGAGCCTTTCATTCAGGAGTGTCACACAAGAAAGAATGCAAGGACAATATATATATAAATAAATAAATATTTATATACACACACACACACACACACACACACATATATATATATATATATATATATATATATATATATATATATATATACACTTACCGGCCACTTTATTAGGTACCCCATGCTAGTAACAGGTTGGACCCCCTTTTGCCTTCAGAACTGCCTCAATTCTTCGTGGCATAGATTCAACAAGGTGCTGGAAGCATTCCTCAGGGAGTTTGGTCCATATTGACATGATGGCATCACACAGTTGCCGCAGATTTGTCGGCTGCACATCCATGATGCGAATCTCCCGTTCCACCACATCCCAAAGATGCTCTATTGGGTTGAGATCTGGTGACTGTGGAGGCCATTTTAGTACAGTGAACTCATTGTCATGTTCAAGAAACCAATTTGAAATGATTAGAGCTTTGTGACATGGTGGAAGTAGCCATCAGAGGATGGGTACATGGTGGCCATAAAGGGATGGACATGGTCAGAAACAATGCTCAGGTAGGCCGTGGCATTTAAACGATGCCCAATTGGCACTAAGGGGCCTAAAGTGTGCCAGGAAAACATCCCCCACACCATTACACCACCACCACCAGCCTGCACAGTGGTAACAAGGCATGATGGTTCCATGTTCTCATTCTGTTTACGCCAAATTCTGACTCTAACATCTGAATGTCTCAACAGAAATCGAGACTCATCAGACCAGGCAACATTTTTCCAGTCTTCAACTGTTCAATTTTGGTGAGCTCTTGCAAATTGTAGCCTCTTTTTCCTATTTGTAGTGGAGATGAGTGGTACCCGGTGGGGTCTTCTGCTGTTGTAGCCCATCCGCCTCAAGGTTGTGCGTGTTGTGGCTTCACAAATGCTTTGCTGCATACCTCGGTTGTAACGAGTGGTTATTTCAGTCACTGTTGCCCTTCTATCAGCTCGAACCAGTCTGGCCATTCTCCTCTGACCTCTGGCATCAACAAGGCATTTCCGCCCACAGAACTGCCGCTCACTGGATGTTTTTTCTTTTTCGGACCATTCTCTGTAAACCCTAGAGATGGTTGTGCGTGAAAATCCCAGTAGATTAGCAGTTTCTGAAATACTCAGACCAGCCCTTCTGGCACCAACAATCATGCCACGTTCAAAGTCACTCAAATCAACTTTCTTCCCCATACTGATGCTCGGTTTGACCTGCAGGAGATTGTCTTGACCATGTCTACATGCCTAAATGCACTGAGTTGCCGCCATGTGATTGGCTGCTTAGAAATTAAGTGTTAACGAGCAGTTGGACAGGTGTACCTAATAAAGTGGCCGGTGAGTGTATATATATATATATATATATATATATATATATATATATATATACAAACAATCAAAATATAAATGAAAGCCAAAAGCACATTTTTAGTCACACCTTTTAGCCATCCACATACCATTTTTAGCCATCCACCGCGGTAAAAATAAACCAGTCGCATTTCAAAGTCGTTCGCGAAATGACCGCCAGGTGGCGCAAAGGGACATTTAGCAAAACGTAAGTGGGGCTAATGTCTATTAACAGTATAATAGACTTCTGGTCTAAACATCCCTGCTTCTGCTGAATTATTTTAATCCCCCACACCCCTCCCTCCACAGCTAATCAATGCTATAGGCTACTTCACCAATATCAAATATATAAAATAGAGATATGCAACAGGCACGTTTAAAAGACAAACAATAAAATCAAAACCAGCATTTAAGTTGTTCATTAGTTCCAGTGGCCCTAATGCATGCACGGCTTTTCAAAATTTCACAAAGCGTGTTGAGATTATTTTGAATGAAATATTGAAGTTTATAATTAAGTGTTTTGGCACACCACGCCGAGTAGCCCTATGCATTTTTCTAAAGTCGGGTTTTATTCTGGCATGGTGAGTTAGTGTTCGACAAACGCGGCGGCGCGTTCATTTAGATTAATTTATTCTTCTCATTATTACAGCTAAAATAACTTAATAGGCGACACCGTAATTTTTTGGTCATACAGATAAGAGTAGAGTAGCTTACATCATTCAAAACTGTAAACTTGTATTCATATTAGGCTAACGACAAAAACAGTATATCTGTCGTCTCTGTCTCCGGGAACTGCGCCTCACAAAAATGAACCGAAAGCCACTTCAGCTCAGTCACGATAAGAAATCGGCTATGTCTAAAGCCTTTAAATGTCTAAATATTTAGGCTAATAAATGTTATCTGATTATGTAGGCTAATCCATATGAAAACGAGAGGTACAGAGGATCTACTCAAACATGCAATGTAAGCGCTTCCCAATGAGAAAATGACAAGACAAGGGTGAAAATCTCGCTCTAATTAAATGTAGGCTAAATCGCCCTGAATTAAAATGTAAAAACAGATCAAATAATGTATTTGTCAAAATGTTGCGATATTGTTTCATTTAAGTTCATAATTATTCTATAAATGTTATTTAATTTAGCAGCATTACCACGAAGCACCGTGTTTCGATATTTATTTGAATAATACAAAATAAAATAAAAACTTAATTCACAAATTGCATGCCTGGTTGTAAGGATCCAAAGATCCCTGTAGACTTTAATATTGAGTTGAACATTTTGTTCATGACAACAAATTAACATGCGTTTTTTCAGATTATATTTAGTTTTGCTTGGAAAAAGTTGGCCCAAACCAGTTTTATTTCATCAATTATTGAAATAATGAAATATTTAGTAATAAACTTTTATGACAGAAATATCACTAGGCTACATGTAACTTAAATCATTTGATTCCTTCATTATCAACACTGTCTGGAATAGCGATTTAAGTGTGAATTGCGACTTCTCTTTGTGTTAAGTCAGCCTCAGACTCCGATAGCCTGTGGGGGGTTGGAGGGACAGTTGCTGGACAAAGGTGATAATGTTCCTCTTTCATATGGAGAGTGTCGGATAGCCAGCCTGATGAGCAGGCAAAATTATTGTAAGGATAAATCTGTGTCCAAATGTAGGCCCCATATCTTATTAAATTATAAATATTGTAGTTTATTTATTGTAGCCTATTTAAAGTTTCACACAAAATTTCAATTTAAGTTATTGTAAGGTGAATTCAACAAGGCATGCTGTGTCTTTGAAGCAACAATTAAAGGCTAAATAATTTTTTTGTGATTTGTATGGCTGACACGCAGCGACATATACAGTATTATCAGCTGTATGATGTGTTTTTACCCTGAAATGTTTAATATTGAGAGAGACCCGGCGCACGCAGCGAGGGAGAATAAATAAACTTGTTAAAAAGAGATCCAGTGCGAGAGAGGCAAAGAGAAACGCATGTTTTTAATTTAATTATGTTTCTTTGGACAATTTTCGTTTTGTACTGTTTTAATTGTTTAATTTAGCTATAATTTCTTTGGCAATACAAATTTAAAATGTCGCAAGAATAAGATTAGCCTAGTGTTTCTTTTTTTGCATCGCAAAAGAAATAAACTCTAAACCCGATGCAACCCTGTTTTAAATTTTAAAAAACTGTCCCGACACTTTATTTAAACCTTGAAATGTTCGAACTTGGTTTCAAACTTAAGTCATTTTAGTGTTCTTTTACATTACACAATAATTTAGCAGACTAAAGACGAGCTTCTTCATTTTCATTTTCTGATGCAATCGGCTGACAATCTTCCTTCATCAGTTTTTGTCGTTTGTGCAGCGGCTGCGGTTCTACAGGAATGTAGCAAATTTATGTTGTAATGATATCTAAACAAAACTCTTGACTTTAAATAAGTAAACAGTTATAAACAGTTACCTATTTAAGCATCAAGGTGGTAAAATATAAACGCTGTAGGCCAACATCGATTAACAACATGTATGCTACATTGAGATTCGATCTCGGGTCGATTGAAGATCCGCGAAGCTCGTGTTGTTGCGTTGATCACTGAGCTACCGTCTGTACGCTGTTAAAGTCAACGTCTTATGCTCTTACAAAGCCTCATTGATGTAGCCTTATGTTTTTATTGCAATGTTTTATGTTGAAATGTTTTCATTATTTATTCAATTACATTTCAGTAGCCTAATTTCAGTATTGTGATTATGAATTATTTTAACTACGTTTCACTTGTTGAATACATCTGCTACCAGCTTTCAATCGCTCTGAATCAGCGCGGTGCGGCAGCAGATTACGCATTAGAGAGAATAAACCGGAATAAACGAACACTTTTCAGAGTCTATGATTGTAGCGCCTCTTAGCGGTAAAAGGCAGCAAATACACCACACATTTTACCGCCGCGGTGGAACGGCTGATGTGGGCATTGTCATGGCTTGCCTCGACATTTGCGTTTGAATAGCGCGCGTCCTCCGCGGGCGTGTCAGATTAACGCGTAATGAAGTGTAATGAGCTGGGAAAAAAATACTGACAGCACTCTCTTTTCATACAGATTGCATAAACTGAAAATATTTGTTTTTTATATAAATTACTTCATTTAAAAGAAGAGAATTCAAGCTTCATAAAGTAAAATCTCTCGTGCCTGTGTGACAAGTAATCGCGGAGTTACAGTTAATCTTAGGACGCGTTTCAGAATGGACTTCACTGACAGAGAGAACGCAGAACTCGCGTCATTTTTGTTTTTCTTTATTTGGTGAAAAGCACAACACTTTGTTTTTATTGTGAGTATCCACAAAAAAAATTGAAACTTAACAGGATCTAATGATGTATCACACTTAAATGTAAGATCAAAATCAACCGAGTATTTTGAGTCTCTTTTGCACTGATAAAAAAAAAAACGGGACAATCGCGCCGGCGCGATAGCCGACCCCAGGGGGTTAAACTAAAAGACTTACTCATCCGAAATTGTATCCATGGCTGGATCAAGTCGCTCTTCAAAATACAAACGTTCATGGTCGGAGTCCCGCTCCTCTCTGAGGAAAATGTGAACTCTTCGTCATTGTCAAGGACGAGCTGAAGAGCTTCCGCGCCGGTGTTGCGTGCCATCTTCCAAACGCGCAGGAAAGTGAGTGAATCTTATGATGAAACTTGCTGCTTTTAAGGCATTTGCCTGGGGGCGTTTATCTATTTTGCATAGATCGCCTCAACACACTATCTTATGAATAGCGCGCTCTGCGAGTGGGTGTGAACAAATTAACGATAATGAGCTGAGACAGGAGAAACTGTACTTCTCTTTAGTTTCATACAGATTACATTGCAGGAGAATATTTGTTTTAAATGTGAATTGTTTTATTTAAAAGTAGAAATTTAAAGCGTTCTTTAGACGTATGTTTCATGTTTGTGTGATAAGTATTAGCGGAGTTTCCGTTCATTTTCCAGACATGTTTCAGAAAGATTTTTGCCTGTTTATTTTATTTATTAAAAAGAAAACACAAGGTTTTGATGTTAATGTGAGTGTACACAAAAAAAGAAGACCCTCTATAGTTTATAATCATGTATTGATTTTATTTATATGACCATAAATGACGGAGTATTTTAAGTCTATGTTGCTGCTATGTGAAAAAAAAAAACAGCAAAAGGCGCCGCCGCGTTTGCCGTCCCCAGAGGGTTAATGCAATTATCTAATCAACCAATCACATGGCAGTTGCTTCAATGCATTTAGGGGTGTGGTCCTGGTCAAGACAATCTCCTGAACTCCAAACTGAATGTCAGAATGGGAAAGAAAGGTGATTTAAGCAATTTTGAGCGTGGCATGGTTGTTGGTGCCAGACGGGCCTGTCTGAGTATTTCACAATCTGCTCAGTTACTGGGATTTTCATGCACAACCATTTCTAGGGTTTACAAAGAATGGTGTGAAAAGGGAAAAACATCCAGTATGCGGCAGTCCTGTGGGCGAAAATGCCTTGTTGATGCTAGAGGTCAGAGGAGAATGGGCCAACTGATTCAAGCTGATAGAAGAGCAACTTTGACTGAAATAACCACTCGTTACAACCGAGGTATGCAGCAAAGCATTTGTGAAGCCACAACACACACAACCTTGAGGCGGATGGGCTACAACAGCAGAAGACCCCACTGGGTACCACTCATCTCCACTACAAATAGGAAAAAGAGGCTACAATTTGCAAGAGCTCACCAAAATTGGACAGTTGAAGACTGGAAGAATGTTGCCTGGTCTGATGAGTCTCGATTTCTGTTGAGACATTCAGATGGTAGAGTCAGAATTTGGCGTAAACAGAATGAGAACATGGATCCATCATGCCTTGTTACCACTGTGCAGGCTGGTGGTGGTGGTGTAATGGTGTGGGGGATGTTTTCTTGGCACACTTTAGGCCCCTTAGTGCCAATTGGGCATCGTTTAAATGCCACGGCCTACCTGAGCATTGTTTCTGACCATGTCCATCCCTTTATGGCCACCATGTACCCATCCTCTGATGGCTACTTCCAGCAGGATAATGCACCATGTCACAAAGCTCGAATCATTTCAAATTGGTTTCTTGAACATGACAATGAGTTCACTGTACTAAAATGGCCCCCACAGTCACCAGATCTCAACCCAATAGAGCATCTTTGGGATGTGGTGGAACGGGAGCTTCGTGCCCTGGATGTGCATCCCACAAATCTCCATCAACTGCAAGATGCTATCCTATCAATATGGGCCAACATTTCTAAAGAATGCTTTCAGCACCTTGTTGAATCAATGCCACGTATAATTAAGGCAGTTCTGAAGGCGAAAGGGGGTCGAACACAGTATTAGTATGGTGTTCCTAATAATCCTTTAGGTGAGCGTTACATTCCACCACTGTTTTTATGCAATATACAAAGTACAAATACTTCGTTACTTTACTTAAGTACATTTTTCACGTATCTGTACTTTACTTAAGTAGAATCAATAGTGCATACTTTTTACTTTTACTTCGTTACATTTTGCAGCAATTATTATACTTTCTACTCCACTACATTTCTACAACGTTCTGTTACATTTTCGTTAAATTTTCTGATCAGTTTTTCCCCTGCCAAAACGTCATCCTGACCGTCTGTTCGTCGCACGTTTCTGTCTCACCAGTGAAGTTTGATTGCCATAAATATATCAACCCAGTCACACTAATTGCGTCTCTATAGCACGCATTGTGTTTATCGTGCAATTTATATGCGAAAATTAGTTTTTACATGCATAGGAAATGCATTGGTAGGTTTAGTAGTGATGTGGGGTGCGTGTGTATTATACGTTTGGTTAGGATTAGTATGGCAAGCCAAGAGGTTCACAATTACGCCACAAATTAATCGTGTTTATAGCCAAACGCCGTCATATACGGCGTTTTAACATAATATGTGTGTTTATATATATATATATATATATATATATATATATATATACCGTATATAGTAAGCTTGATGTGCATATTGCCTAATTGTAAGCTTGTTCAGAAATGGTGACAAATACTTAAAATATAACTGCTTTTCCATCATATTGAACATCATTATATTAGTATTAGGTTGAATGAGTTAGAATGAACTGTTTTATTAATCATTAGAATATAGACATTAAGAGAATAAATTGTTATGCAAGTACTTTTACTTTTAATACTTAAAGTACATTTAAAATCAGGTACTTTTTACTTTTTACTTAAGTAGGGTTGTCATTGTGGTACTTCTACTTTTACTAAAGTAAATATGTCTCTGGTTATTTGTACTTTTACTTAAGTACTGAGATTCAGTACTTCCTCCACCACTGCATAAAAATACTGAATGGAAACATTAACATGTGAATAACACTCGCCTGAGGTGAAACATCTTATTTGCTGAGTGTTCATAAATTCCAAAGAAAATACATTTGCAGAATATATTCTGAGATGTGCATCGAGGTCATGTGACCTGAAGTCGTAAGTGAAACAACTTTCATTTCTACTTTGTTATAACCAGCAGTGACGATCTTCTAGAGCTTCTGCAATATTCCTTGTTTTTTCAGCTTTGATGCGACCAAAGTCAGACACACCAGCTGGAGTCGCTTGTGTTATTGACAGTGCCTTTAAAATGCTCTGGCTTTATTAAATATCTAATGCTGCCATATTACACACTGCCGATGTCTACAGACGTGGCTGCTTGTAAATAGCTGGTTTGCCAGAAGTTTCCCAAACTCATAAAAGGTTCTGATAAATGGAATATGGAAGCCGCAACCGAAAGATACTGTAATCCATGGTGGTTTTATCTTAAATATGAAGTCCAGGGACAGTTATAAATTACAGGTTTAGGTGCAATTCTTTACAGTGTGTTTTCTTAGAGAATGATCAACCGTTCCTCTCATTGTTATAGTTCCTATATCATAATTGTCAAGATTTGATTGCCTGCTGATTCTATGTGATACTTTTGCATTTTGATTATCAAGGCTGTCTCACCAAGTGTGTTTTTGTTCTCACATCACCAGAGAAACTGTCCCAGGCCAAAGAGGAGAACCTGAACATGCATCAAGTGCTCGACCAGACTCTTCTAGAGCTCAACAACCTGTGAAGATGAAGTCCTGCAGCGACGGGCCTGACGCAGATCTGTCGATCTCTTATAGTCACACACTTGCTTTTTGCTTTACAAACAATGTCTTGTACCAGTAGCAAAGCCAGCAGTACTTTAAACAAATCATCTACTTGGATTTTTAATATTTGTAATAGATTCATTGCGACTGTCTAATTTGGTTTGATTTATTCTAAACATCATGTTTACTACAAATGTCAACTTTTTGACCTCAACTGATAAATGCTGTAATTCACCACTTTGGACTTTGGACCATACTAACTATTTAAAAGATCGGTTTTGCACTTTTGAGGTTACGACTTTTTAAGCTTTTTCATTGATTTGTACCAAAAATGCACAACCTGTGATTGTAACGATTGTGTCTCAAATCACCTGTAAATGAAGGAATGCTCATGCAGTGCTGCAAACTTGTGGCCTTTTTGTGAAATTTACTGTTCTGAACGCAGAATCTGTTTTTGACGTGATTTGTGTGGATCTCATGGGGGGGAGGGTCCAAAAATTAAATTGTGCTGATGTACCCTTGCTTGTACAGGCCTACATCAATTTAAAATGTTGTGAAAAAGCATTAGGTGACAATAAAGCATTAGTCATAATGAAATCAAATTGGGCCTGTATGATATGGCTTATGTTTTTGACTATAATAATAACTACTTCAAATGTTTGCAAACTGTCTTTTGTCGATTTGACCAAATCTGTGAAGCGTCCTGTAACAGCACATTGAATAACACACACTAATCGCGGTGATGATCGTAATACTAATGATGGGAATGATGTCACTTTATGTGAAAGAATGCAATGGATTTGATTAATTGTGGGACATTACTTTTGGTTTAAAAGTCTCATTGTTTAAAACTCCTCTAATCCAATCACTATATAGTAAATCCTACAAAAATCAATGGAAATATTTGGTATGTAAAAGGGATATAGTTTAAGAAACAACTTCCGGGTCATTCAGTGAAAATGTAACAGATTATTCTTACACGCCTTTTAAAATAATTCCTTCAGTTTTAAGAAGCAGCACCCATTTATGTATCCTATGCAATTGTTTGCGCTGTTTGATTAAAATGATTAAAGTAATGAAAATAGAACTTTGCCTTTTGACGATTTGTTTGCATGCCAATGTTTTTATTGTAAAGTTAATAAGTCTCTTAAGTCTGACTCAGTGGTGACAGATGAAAAGACTGAATTAAAACAGTTTATGGAGCGATTAGTGACTGTATTTGTGCCTTGCCATAGTAAGTGTTTATGCACAGCTTTAGTGAGGAAAGAGATTCACACTTAATGAATGAGGCATTTATATAGCGCTTTCATATGTACTACTGTACACCCAAAGCGCTTTACAATCATATCAGTGGGTCTCCTCAACCCCACCAGTCAGAGCATAAGTAACACACTGTTGTGCCTTTGCTTTCATATTTTTTGTCATTTAGGTGTAAGAGAACCCCTTAAAAACCTCAATACTCCAGAGAATCGTCCTGAACTCCAGACTTGATATGGATATGTAACAAATGCATGAACAAGTTTTCAGAAAAGGGACTAAATGAGACTAAAACATGCCCGTTCTGCTCTGACTAACGGTCAGCACTATTTGCCCAACACTGAGATTAAGACAGACAGGATATTATTATAGAAATCCTCCATTTACACACACACACACAAAATCACCTACCTTACCTTCAGTTGCTGCCTTACATTTTTAAGTACAATCATCTTGGTTGGTTATGTAAGTCATTTCAACATAAATATTAAAGTGACTTTAAAAATCAAGTTGAATATCGTATAACTTAGAAAAAAAGTTGCTTAAATTATTTTGATGAGTTAAAGTAGTGTAAAAGCATACGTTGCCATGACTTACTGCTCATATCATTTTATCAAACCGTTGTTGCTATATAATATTAACTTTTATAGTTCTATTCATGAGATTTAATCCAATGATGCATTCTTCCATTAACCCTTAAACAGGCAGCGTGCACCGCAGGATACACACATCTCTTGTAGGAGGCATGAGAAAGAATTCATTTAATTCTGTGATCATTATCATAATTGATTATAAAGTTTGGTGTATGTGTGTCACATGACTTGGTTCAAATGTTCTGTGCTCGTTATTTTGTCAGTTTGACCTAAAGCCAACACGTCCGCCCACAGTGCTGGACACTCCGACTGTAGGAAGTAATAGGGCAGCTTATCATGGGAGATACAATCCAAACTATATCAAATATTTCAAAAATGATATTTGATCAAATTCGGTCTGTTAACTTATGAGTTCTCTTCAGAAGTTTTCCTTTTCTCTTTATTCGCATATTACGATCCTCTTTCCACCAAGGTACAATCTTGTCTTTCCTCCTCTCTTTACTGGAATATTAATGAAATTTTGTGTTAATGACACTGCAAGTTTATAATTTCAATGCCATAAACTCAGTGCTTTAAGTGGGCCGGTACACACCGGTACTCAGTATCGCGATATAGCTCTTGAGCGTACCGCCACCTCTGTGCGCCCAGAACGTGCTTTTAGCGTACCGGTACGCTCATTTGCACATCTGTTTTAATCCTTTGGCTGCACTGCCGCTTTTCAGAGCTCCCTTCACAATGCACGCCTCCTAATTCGTCCCACCGAGAGCCGAGACTACATTACCCTTCCACAGAAGATATACACTCACCTAAAGGATTATTAGGAACACCATACTAATACTGTGTTTGACCCCCTTTCGCCTTCAGAACTGCCTTAATTCTACGTGGCATTGATTCAACAAGGTGCTGAAAGCATTCTTTAGAAATGTTGGCCCATATTGATAGGATAGCATCTTGCAGTTGATGGAGATTTGTGGGATGCACATCCAGGGCACGAAGCTCCCGTTCCACCACATCCCAAAGATGCTCTATTGGGTTGAGATCTGGTGACTGTGGGGGCCATTTTAGTACAGTGAACTCATTGTCATGTTCAAGAAACCAATTTGAAATGATTCGAGCTTTGTGACATGGTGCATTACCCTGCTGGAAGTAGCCATCAGAGGATGGGTACATGGTGGCCATAAAGGGATGGACATGGTCAGAAACAATGCTCAGGTAGGCCGTGGCATTTAAACGATGCCCAATTGGCACTAAGGGGCCTAAAGTGTGCCAAGAAAACATCCCCCACACCATTACACCACCACCACCAGCCTGCACAGTGGTAACAAGGCATGATGGATCCATGTTCTCATTCTGTTTACGCCAAATTCTGACTCTAACATCTGAATGTCTCAACAGAAATCGAGACTCATCAGACCAGGCAACATTTTTCCAGTCTTCAACTGTCCAATTTTGGTGAGCTCTTGCAAATTGTAGCCTCTTTTTCCTATTTGTAGTGGAGATGAGTGGTACCCGGTGGGGTCTTCTGCTGTTGTAGCCCATCCGCCTCAAGGTTGTGCGTGTTGTGGCTTCACAAATGCTTTGCTGCATACCTCGGTTGGAACGAGTGGTTATTTCAGTCAAAGTTGCTCTTCTATCAGCTTGAATCAGTCGGCCCATTCTCCTCTGACCTCTAGCATCAACAAGGCATTTTCGCCCACAGGACTGCCGCATACTGGATGTTTTTCCCTTTTCACACCATTCTTTGTAAACCCTAGAAATGGTTGTGCATGAAAATCCCAGTAACTGAGCAGATTGTGAAATACTCAGACCGGCCCGTCTGGCACCAACAACCATGCCACGCTCAAAATTGCTTAAATCACCTTTCTTTCCCATTCTGACATTCAGTTTGGAGTTCAGGAGATTGTCTTGACCAGGACCACACCCCTAAATGCATTGAAGCAACTGCCATGTGATTGGTTGATTAGATGATTGCATTAATGAGAAATTGAACAGGTGTTCCTAACAATCCTTTAGGTGAGTGTATGTACATGCTTTAATATTCAGACCGCTTCTATTATTGATTGCTATCAGGATGTGAAGAGACTTTCAACCAGTACAACAAAAAGTGTTTATAAAACAAATAGCCTACCCTGCCTTTAAGTTTGAAATATATACCTGACTTTGATTTCAAAACTATAAAATATTTGTCTTTTTCTTTGAATTATGATGGTGAATTTTTGGTTAACAATATTGTGCTGTTGGCCAATTACTTCATTCATAAATGCAGATTCTCCTGAGAAAGAGTCGTCCCGCATTGATGTAATGATCTTCTTCAAATCTTTAAAACTCATGCATATATATATAAAAAAAGCCCTTAAACAACGTAATCTTTTAAAGGTATTTTTTGATAATAACCCCCTTGTGTAGGCCTAATATTGAATGTTTTTAATTTATTTTTATTTTTTAATATTTCTTATTTGGACTTTATGGAATTGTATTAAGGTTTGTGTGTTTTTAGCTTTGTTTGGTGTCTTGTATCTTCCTTCAAGCAATAATAATAAAAAAAACCTTGCCTGTTTCCTAGCGACAGCGGCACTCAGCGGCGGGAGCGCGCGGCGCAGGCACGTGAACCCGGAAGCGCAAGCCAGTCATTTAAACGAAACAAAACCCCTCGGAAGTGTCGCGTGTGTGTTTTTTATTCGGGAAAGAGAAACTGAAGATTAAGTTTAAAAATGTTACCGAACAAAGCGCTGACTGAAGAACGATCTAAACCGCTCCACTGTTCTCGGATTTATTAGTTTTGATGGACCGATTCTGAATGTGTCTGTGTAGGGGAATTCTGGGATCAGTATTGTATTGTAACGCTCTTAAAACGATCTCTGATTGATGGAGAATTAAGTGAATCTGTCTCTAGGCATTGTTCGTGTTTGGTGTGTTTGTGTTCGACTGTTGACTGTGTGAAGGGGAAGGTGCTCGTCCAGAATGACTCTGGCAGTGTTTTTTGGCTGTGCGTTCATAGCGTTTGGTCCAGCTTTCTCCCTGTTTGTGTTCACTATCGTCAAAGATCCGCTGAGAATCATCATTCTGATCGCAGGGTGAGTCACGTGATCACACCAAACTCACACCATCCACAGTCAAACACTTTAATGCGTTTAACAAAAGCGTGTTTTATTCATGCATGTATTATTCAGTGACATGGAGGACACACAGTTGCTTTTGATAAGATATTTTTCATTAAACATTATAATGTTCAACAAGTCAGCAGTTTATGAACATTCATATGTTAAAATAAGTCCATGACATGAGTGAAGATCTGCATGTTTGTGAGGAGGCAGCAGTGGAGAGCTGGATCATGTGTGTGTGTGTGTATGTGTGTTTCAGGGCGTTCTTCTGGCTGCTGTCTCTGCTGCTGTCCTCTCTGGTGTGGTTCATCGCTGTGAAGGCCAGTAACGGGGCGCAGGACCCCACCCTGCACAGGGCACTGCTGATTTTTGGGGTTTTCTTCTCGGTCTTGCTCCAGGAAGTGTTTCGCTTTGCCTACTACAGACTGCTTAGGTAAGACTCATTATGGTGTGCCATAAATGATAAGAAACCCTCAGTGCCAAACATGACATAGTTTCACGTAGTCTCTATATGAACGGCTCAGATTCCAGAACTGCTTAAGGCTAAGGATTATAACTAACAGATATCATCACCATACACTTCCCCACTTGATTAATCACAGTACTTTAAAAAACTGGGGAACATTTTATTTTAGGTGAGGTAGTTACACGTTACTAGTACTAATGCTGTCAGAATTGATTAGTCGTGATTAATCACATCTAACATAAAAGTTTGTGTTTATATAGTATATGTGTGTGTGTGGATCAAAAAAGCTCATCAAAGTTGTCCTAAGACAAGAACGGGTATTGTTCAAAATTCATGTATAACTTTTGGTTTTGATCCACTTCAAATGTTGACTACTGTATACATATTATATTTATATGTATATTATATATGTGCGTGTGTATATTTTTCGTTGTTCCACCAGGAAGGCCAACGAGGGTCTGGCAGCCATTAGTGATGAGGACGGTTTGGACATCTCGGTCCGGCAGATGGCTTACGGTAAACTGTGTTCCTGTCACTCTTGCTGCCTGTGGACGGTCACTGGAAGGCCCCCGTGGCGGGTTTATCATCAGGTGCTCTGTGTGTTTTGTGGGCAGTGGCTGGACTGGGCTTTGGCATCATGAGTGGTGCGTTCTCCATGATCAACATCCTGTCCGACTCTCTGGGTCCCGGGACGGTCGGCATCTTCGGAGACTCTCAGTATTACTTCATTACAGCAGGTGAGCTCCTGCAAAGCCTCATGGGCCGCACAGATAGCCAGAGTAATCAACAGCTTCAACCACGAGGTGTGGTGTTTTTACACTTGACCAATGACACAAAACCAATGTACAAAAGCTGTATATTCTGTAATGATTATCGTGCTGGGAGCAAGTGAGGTTACACTTGATGTCACATGGGTCACTCACAGAAAACATCTGAAACATTTGTTTTGGAAAAAAAATATTCTGACACCCTTGAAATGGGTTTTAAAAAAAATCAGTCTAGAATCAGTTTTATTAAAAATTAATCTTAAGCATATTATAAAGGTTTGTAGTATTTTATCAATCTATTGTAACCCAGATTTGGCCGTGAAATATAGAAGCACAGCTTCCTTTAATGTGTCACAGAGTAAAGGTCATGTTGTCAGGTTAAACATCCATGTAGGAACACACGTCATGGCCATACTACAGGATGACAATGTCAAGATTCATCAGGCTCAGACTGTGAGAGAATGGTTGAGAAGAGCTTGAAGAATCATTTGCACACATGAGTCCAGAGCTTAAATCCACTGGAAGTGTTTGGGATGTGCTGGAGGAGGCTTTACAGAGAGCTGGACTCTTGCATGGACTATACCAGATCTTGAGCAAACATTGATGCACCTCTTAAATAACATCACAACACTTATATTTGGCCATGATGTGTGTTCCTACATGGTTGTTGAAGAAATGAAAAGCTACACACTCCATCAGTTAGTGTTAGAAGAACTGTTGCCAAACATATAACATGCTAGAAATATAATAATCACTGCAATAATGATCCAGTCGTAGTAGACTCCTTAGCATTTGCATATTTTAATCCAAACGGCGTTTTTTTTGGCAGTGTATATTATATTATCAAAAGTACATCCATATCATTTTTCTTGATTGTTTCAGTATTATCATTAAATACTGCCGTGTTTATTGACACAAGTTTTTAGTGAAGCCATGAAACCAGCTCTGATGTGTTGATGGCTCTCTTTTCAAACTCCAACAACAGAAACACCTCAGATTTGAAACTGGTTTAAGATTACACCATCATGTACAGAAACATCCTTGCTTCACCCAAGGTTATTATAGTTAACTAAAATGAAAACCATCAAAAAACATTCCTTGAAATGACAAACACTTATTTTATTTCTGCTAGTTGCCAATGAATGCAGCATGTCTCATTTTCATGTACATTAAGGTGATGTGCTAAAATAACTATACGGAAATAAAAGCGATTATTATTGTGACCTGGTGTTGTGAAGCCCTGCTTTAAGGCGTGCGTGTGTGTGTGTGTGTGTGTGTGTGTGTAGCGCTGATGACCCTGGCGCTGACGCTGCTGCACACTTTTTGGGGTGTTGTGTTCTTCGAGGGCTGTGAGAAGAGCCGCTGGTGGGTCATCGCTGCTGTCGTCGCTCTACACCTGCTCGTCGCTGGCCTGGTGAGCTTCACACACACACACACACACACACACACACACACACACACACACACACACACACACACACACACACTGTTCTGAACTTGTGACCCGGTCTCTGATGTGAGGTCAAAGCCTTTCAATGCCAGGCCACAAGTTCCATATTCTTTTAGCAATAGTTTTCTATATTAGGTTAATTGATATAAATCCTAAAAGTGACAGTAAAGACATTTATAATGTTACAAAAGCTTTCTATTTCAAATAAATGCTGTTCTTTTTTAACTCTCAATTCATCAAAGAAACCTGAAAAATAAAATGTTTAATAAAATAAAAACCGTGATTTTGTGGAAATCACGGTTTCCACAAAAATATGAATCAGCACGACTGTTTTCAACACTAATATGATGAAACATTTCTGATTATCATCAGAGTGATTTCTGAAGGATCATGTGACACTGAAGACTGGAGTAATGATGCTGAAAACTCAGCTTTGATCACAGGAATAAATTACATTTGACTATATATTCACATTGAAAACAGGTATTTTAAATTGTCATAATATTTCACTGTTTTTAATGTATTTTTAATCAAATAAATGCAGCCTTGGTGAGCAGAAGAGACTTCGACTTCATAGGTTGATGTGCGGTATATAAAGTGTGATGCTATAAAGTCACACCAGACATTTGATCTGCACACATGCTGATTCATGATAATGCTTTGCTCAGATGTCTAATGTTTCTCTGGAGGATCACTTTACCTGAAACCCTCATGATGTCACAGGAGCGGGATCGTGGGCTTTGCTCATATGCACAGCTGGGATTATCCGCGGGCCTCGCTAAACAAACTTTCCCCAGAAAGTGTAATTGCTCAGATTGTTTTTTTTTTTATAGCTTGGCAGACTTTGACCCTGTTTATGCCTTATAATAACATGCATCTCAAATAATGAATGTCAAGCCACCTTTATTTGTATAGCGCTTTTTACAATACAGATCGATTCAAAGCTCCTTTACAGTGATAACAGGAAAATAATGATCAATGATGCAAACAAAGCTCAGTTCAGCTGTAAAACAGTTATAATAAGAAATAGTGTCATTGTTCAGTTCAGTGTTGTTCAGTTCAGTGTTGATTCAGTATATTTGTAAAGATCATCAATTATGAAAAGAGTTAATTTAATCTAAAGCAGCTCTGCAGAAAACAGCTCAGTTCAGTTCTCGTCCAACAGTCAGATCAATAATACTGTTGAATATTAGCCAGAGACGACAGTGGCAAGATCCCAAACTCCATTAGTGACTGAAATGGAGGAAAAAACCTTGGGAGAAACCAAGACCAGTTCATCTCTGGCCAAAGTAAACAACATGGTGTGCTTATGATTCAGGCTGCATCACAAGTCAGGTTATGGATTTATATCATTGAGAATATTTGCTCCAGCTCCTCCTGTCCTGATCAGATTTGTTCTCTGATGTCCTCTGTCTCTCTCTCTCTCTCAGTCTCTGTTGAACCCGCTGTATGAAGGCAGTCTTCCTCCAGTGTACGGCATCACGCTCCTGATGGCCATCTGGGCCTTCTTCTCATCTGGAGGATCTCTACACAACCTTAACGCACTCTGCACACGTAAGACGTGACCTTATACATGCTACATCATGCTCCTTGTGTGCCTCACTTGCTGGATTTGACTGGTTCTTGAGGGTTTATGGTGTCGTTCTGAAGTGTGACCTCTGTATCAGTGTTCCTCAATCCTCCAATTATACTTATATAAAAAAAATGTCCTGGCTCTTCCCAGATTTATAATGGCAATGAATGGCTGTTTCTGTTTTGAAGTCCGTAAAAGTGCATCTATCCATGATAAAAGTGCATCTATCCATGATAAAGTGCATCTGTTCATGATAAAAGTGCATCTATCCATGATAAAAGTGCATCTATCCATGATAAAAGTGCATCTACCCATGATAAAAGTGCATCTACCCATGATAAAAGTGCATCTACCCATGATAAAAGTGCATCTGTCCATGATAAAAGTGCATCTGTCCATGATAAAAGTGCATCTGTCCATGATAAAAGTGCATCTGTCCATGATAAAAGTGCATCTGTCCATGATTATAGTGCATCTATTCTTGATAAAAGTGCATCTGTCCATGATAAAAGTGCATCTATCCATGATAAAAGTGCATCTATTCTTGATAAAAGTGCATCTGTCCATGATAAAAGTGCATTTGTCCATGATAAAAGTGCATCTGTCCATGATAAAAGTGCATCTACCCATGATAAAAGTGCATCTGTTCATGATAAAAGTGCATCTGTCCATGATAAAAGTGCATCTGTCCATAATAAAAGTGCATCTATCTATGAAAAAAGTGCATCTGTCCATGATAAAGTGCATCTATCCATGATAAAAGTGCATCTGTCCATGATAAAGTGCATCTATCCATGATAAAAGTGCATCTGTCCATGATAAAAGTGCATCTGTCCATGATAAAGTGCATCTGTCCATGATAAAGTGCATCTATCCATGATAAAAGTGCATCTGTCTATGATAAAAGTGCATCTGTCCATGATAAAAGTGCATCTACCCATGATAAAAGTGCATCTGTCCATGATAAAAGTGCATCTGTCCATCATAAAAGTGCATCTGTCCATGATAAAAGTGCATCTATCCATGATAAAAGTGCATCTGTCCATCATGATAAAAGTGCATCTGTCCATCATAAAAGTGCATCTACCCATGATAAGTGCATCTATCCATGATAAAAGTGCATCTGTCCATGATAAAGTGCATCTGTCCATCATAAAAGTGCATCTATTCATGATAAAAGTGCATCTATTCTTGATAAAAGTGCATCTGTCCATGATAAAAGTGCATCTGTCCATGATAAAAGTGCATCTGTCATGATAAAAGTGCATCTGTCCATGATAAAAGTGCATCTATTCTTGATAAAAGTGCATCTGTCCATGATAAAAGTGCATCTGTCCGTGATAAAAGTGCATCTATTCTTGATAAAAGTGCATCTATCATGATAAAAGTGCATCTATCATGATAAAAGTGCATCTGTCCATGATAAAAGTGCATCTGTCCATGGTAAAAGTGCATCTGTCCATGGTAAAAGTGCATCGGTCCATGATAAAAGTGCATCTGTCCATGATAAAAGTGCATCTATCATGATAAAAGTGCATCTGTCCATGATAAAAGTGCATCTGTCCATGATAAAGTGCATCTGTCCATGATAAAAGTGCATCTGTCCATGGTAAAAGTGCATCTGTCCATGATAAAAGTGCATGTATTCTTGATAAAAGTGCATCTGTCCATGGTAAAAGTGCATCTGTCCATGGTAAAAATGCATCTAATCATGATAAAAGTGCATCTGTCCATGATAAAAGTGCATCTATTCTTGATAAAAGTGCATCTGTCCATGATAAAAGGGCATCTGTCCATGATAAAAGTGCATTTGCCATGATAAAAGTGCATCTAATCATGATAAAAGTGCATCTGTCCATTATAAAAGTGCATCTAATCATGATAAAAGTGCATCTGTCCATGATAAAAGTGCATCTATTCTTGATAAAAGTGCATCTGTCCATGATAAAAGTGCATCTGTCCATTATAAAAGTGCATCTAATCATGATAAAAGTGCATCTGTCCATGATAAAAGTGCATCTATTCTTGATGAAAGTGCATCTGTCCATGATAAAAGTGCATCTATTCATGATAAAAGTGCATCTATTCATGATAAAAGTGCATCTATTCTTGATAAAAGTGCATCTATTCATGATAAAAGTGCATCTATCCATGATAAAAGTGCATCTATTCATGATAAAAGTGCATCTATCCATGATAAAAGTGCATCTCTTCATGATAAAAGTGCATCTATTCTTGATAAAAGTGCATCTGTCCATGATAAAAGTGCATCTGTCCATGATAAAAGTGCGTCTGTCCATGATAAAAGTGCATCTATTCTTGAAAAAGTGCATCTATCCATGATAAAAGTGCATCTATTCTTGATAAAAGTGCATCGGTCCATGATAAAAGTGCATCTCTCCATGATAAAAGTGCATCTATTCTTGATAAAAGTGCATCGGTCCATGATAAAAGTGCATCTATTCTTGATAAAAGTGCATCGGTCCATGATAAAAGTGCATCTATTCTTGATAAAAGTGCATCTGTCCATGATAAAAGTGCATCTATCCATGATAAAAGTGCATCTGTCCATGATAAAAGTGCATCTATCCATGATAAAAGTGCATCTGTCCATGATAAAAGTGCATCTATTCTTGATAAAAGTGCATCTGTCCATGATAAAAGTGCATCTATCCATGATAAAAGTGCATCTATCCATGATAAAAGTGCATCTATCCATGATAAAAGTGCATCTATCCATGATAAAAGTGCATCTATCCATGATAAAAGTGCATCTATCCATGATAAAAGCGCATCTGTCCATGATAAAAGTGCATCTATTCTTGATAAAAGTGCATCTATCCATGATAAAAGTGCATCTATCCATGATAAAAGTGCATCTATCCATGATAAAAGTGCATCTATTCTTGATAAAAGTGCATCTGTCCATGATAAAAGTGCATCTCTCCATGATAAAAGTGCATCTGTCCATGATAAAAGTGCATCTATTCTTGATAAAAGTGCATCGGTCCATGATAAAAGTGCATCTATTCTTGATAAAAGTGCATCTATCCATGATTAAAGTGCATCTATCCATGATAAAAGTGCTTCTATTCATGATAAAAGTGCATCTGTCCATGATAAAAGTGCATCTGTCCATGATAAAAGTGCATCTATCCATGATAAAAGTGCATCTATTCTTGATAAAAGTGCATCTATTCTTGATAAGTGCATCTGTCCATGATAAAAGTGCATCTGTCCATTATAAAAGTGCATCTATTCTTGATAAAAGTGCATCTGTCCATGATAAAAGTGCATCTATCCATGATAAAAGTGCATCTATTCTTGATAAAAGTGCATCTATTCTTGATAAAAGTGCATCTGTCCATGATAAAAGTGCATCTATTCTTGATAAAAGTGCATCTATTCTTGATAAAAGTGCATCTGTCCATAATAAAAGTGCATCTATTCTTGATAAAAGTGCATCTGTCCATGATAAAAGTGCATCTATTCTTGATAAAAGTGCATCTGTCCATGATAAAAGTGCATCTATTCTTGATAAAAGTGCATCTGTCCATGATAAAAGTGCGTCTGTCCATGATAAAAGTGCATCTATTCTTGATAAAAGTGCATCTGTCCATGATAAAAGTGCATCTATTCTTGATAAAAGTGCATCTGTCCATGATAAAAGTGCATCTATTCTTGATAAAAGTGCATCTGTCCATGATAAAAGTGCATCTGTCCATGATAAAAGTGCGTCTGTCCATGATAAAAGTGCATCTATTCTTGATAAAAGTGCATCTATTCTTGATAAAAGTGCATCTGTCCATGATAAAAGTGCATCTATTCTTGATAAAAGTGCATCTGTCCATGATAAAAGTGCATCTGTCCATGATAAAAGTGCGTCCGTCCATGATAAAAGTGCATCTATTCTTGAAAAAGTGCATCTGTCCATGATAAAAGTGCATCTATCCATGATAAAAGTGCATCTGTCCATGATAAAAGTGCGTCTGTCCATGATAAAAGTGCATCTATTCTTGAAAAAGTGCATCTGTCCATGATAAAAGTGCATCTATCCATGATAAAAGTGCATCTATTCTTGAAAAAGTGCATCTATCCATGATAAAAGTGCATCTCTCCATGATAAAAGTGCATCTCTCCATGATAAAAGTGCATCTATTCTTGATAAAAGTGCATCTATTCTTGATAAAAGTGCATCTATTCTTGATAAAAGTGCATCTATTCTTGATAAAAGTGCATCTATTCTTGATAAAAGTGCATCTATTCTTGATAAAAGTGCATCTATTCTTGATAAAAGTGCATCTGTCCATGATAAAAGTGCATCTATTCTTGATAAAAGTGCATCTGTTCTTGATAAAAGTGCATCTGTCCATGATAAAAGTGCATCTATTCTTGATAAAAGTGCATCTGTCCATGATAAAAGTGCATCTGTCCATGATAAAAGTGTATCTGTCCATGATAAAAGTGCTCCAGGGGCCGTATTCACAAAGAATTTTATCTTACCACTAGGAGTACTCCTAAATCTTACTAAAATATTTTAGCTAGGAGTTTTCTCTTAAAAGTTATTCACAACGCCTTTCAGACCTACTCTTAGTAAGGAAAAATGACAACTCCTAAACTAAGAGTGAGTCTTCGTTGCTATGGATGACGTCACTTCTCATGCACGAGCCTCCTCGCAATGATCACGGTGATTGGTTGTTAGATGACAGGGCCATCATGCGGAACATAACAGACGCAACAAATCATGGATTTAGGACATCTAAATATGTCTGTGTCCTACACAAAATAATAATAGTAATGTCATCGAAATGTTTGTGCAGGCCCCAGTGAAGTGTAATTCTAACAAGGCAGAGAGAGAGAGAAGTCGTGAATTAAATTAAATTAAATCAAGGTAGCCTAATACCCCAATGAAAACCGCCACTTGCCTAATAATGAAAAAACGACACTTGCATTAACACTTGCTTGGTTAATTGACATCCTATTAGCCTAAATAGACTACTTAAAGCAAGGAAAGGTTGCTCCTATTGAAGTAATGTAATGGTGTGTTCACACCGAACGCGAATAAAGCGTCAAATACGCGTCTATCGCTTGAACATTCGCTCGAGTTCAAATTTTCAACTTGCGCGGAAGACATTCGCGGCAAACGCGTCGCCCAATTCGCGTCATTTGCAACGCCCGGCGCGAATGATGCGCCTATTCGCGTCTTTGCATTGACTTTGTATGTAATCTACTCGCGCAAATAATTAAATTCGCGTTCGGTGTGAACACACCATAATAGTTGAATGACGGTGGATTATGAACTCGCCAAAACGGAAAAGAAAGCCCAACTGGACCCAGGATCAGTTACTGCTGCTGGCCCAAAAACATAATAAAAGTGAAATTCGGCACTGGGATATTAAGCAAAACTAAGCGTGAGAATGGGAGAGGATTTGTTTGCAGATCAATGCAGCATTCCCGCTTGTGTCGCGGACCCCGGACGACTGCGAGAGGCGGTGGTATGCGCTACAATCCTTTGTGAATAGGTCTTAGTGAGTTAGGAGTCCTCTCGACTTCTTTTAAGCTGTCCTAGACTTAGGTGCTACTTTTAGGGCTAAAATGCTTCGTGAATTACTCTTAGTGAAAAAAATTAGGAGTCCTAAAGTTAGGAGTGACACGCCCATTATTTTTAGGAGTTGCTCCTAAATTTGCCAGTTAGGAGCTACTTTTAGCCTTAAAATTCTTTGTGAATACGGCCCCTGGGGGTTAATAAAGGCCTTTTGAAGTGAAGCAACATATTCATGTAAGATAAATATCCATATTTAAAACTTTATCTGCTAAAATAAGTCCCTTCCGGCAGTCGACTTACGCCACAAGAGTAACATTTGACGCGATGTGTGACTAGCGTAAGTTTAGACGCCTCTCGCGGTTCAAGCAAACAGGGCTGGGACACAAACTCAAGCTCCTCCCACATTTCTCTTTAAAAATTCTCGTTTTAGACTCTAATTCGTGACTGGTGTTTTGTTTTGCTCTTTCCTCTGCGCTTCCGCGTTCGTCATTGCGTCGGGTCAGGGGTCACTCTTCCACCGTAAATCGATGCGTACGGCCGTTGATAAAGTTATAAATCTGGATATTTTTCTTACACAATCGCATTGCTTCGCTTCAGAAGGCCTTTATTTACCCCCGCAGAGCCGTGTCTTTTATGATGGATGGATGCGTTTGTTTGGGCTTCAAATTCTCATCCTCCATTCACTCTCATTATAAAGCTGGGAAGAGCCAGGATGTTTTTTTTTTTAAATAACTCCGATTATATTTGTCTGAAAGAAGAAAGTCATATACACCCAGGATGACTTGAGGGTGAGTAAATCATGGGCTAATTTTGGGTGAACTTGAACTATGGCTTTAATATTAAGCTGCATTTAAATTAACGCCAATAAATATGTATAAATACAAGCTTCAATGTGTATATACAGAGAGCGTTTAAACTGATTAAGCTTGCATGGTTTCTTTTGAGCTCTTTGTGAACCTATAAAAATTGTTCAAATTCAGCTGATTCACTTGCATTGATATAGTCAGATATTTTCTGCAGTTGCTTCTCACACTCGCCGCAGTGCTTATTCCTGCCTTTTAAAATTATGCTGTCAAATCGATTAATCGCATCTGACAGAAAAGTTTGTAAATGTATAATGTGTGTGTTTGTATGTATATGTGTGTGTACACACACACAAACACAAACACACACAAAAAGTGAATCAAACTGATGCTCTCCCTGATGCTCTCCCGTGTGATTGGCTGTTGGCTGCTTTCAGGTGCACGTGCTTCAGAGTTATTCACAAACCCTGAGTTGACAGAGAACGTTTATACCGCCCACTGACTTACTTACTTACTTTCGCCTACTACCCCTCCTGGGGCATAGGCCGCCAACAAGGGATCTCCAGGCATCTCTGTCCTGGGCCATTTTTTCCAGCTGACTCCAGGTCTTTCCCATGCTCTTTGTGTCTGCCTCCAAGTCTCGGCGCCAGGTATTTCTCGGTCGACCTCTGTTTCGCTTTCCTTGCGGATTCCATTTTAAGGCTTGTCTGGTGGTGTTTGTCGCTGGCTTACGTAAGGTGTGTCCAATCCATCCCCAACGTCGCTTCTTGATTTCCTCTTCTGCGGGTAGCTGGTTTGTTTTTTGCCAGAGTTCGCTATTGCTGATGGTCACTGGCCAGTGGATGCGGAGTATCTTTCGCAGGCAGCTATTGATGAACACCTGTACTTTCTTGGTGATGGTTACCATGGTCCTCCATGTTTCTGCTCCATAGAGGAGAACTGCCTTGACATTTGAATTAAAAAGTTTTATTTTGGTCTTGACGGACAGTTCCTTGGAGCTCCAGATGTTCCGGAGTTGTATGAATGCTGCACGCGCCTTTCCGATACGAGCCTTAACATCCACGTCAGTGCCCCCCTGTTTGTTGATGACACTGCCTAGGTAGATAAAGGCCTCGACCTCTTCCAGGGCTTCTCCATCAAGTGTAACTGGGGTGTTGCTGTTCGCATTTATCTTGAGGATCTTGCTCTTTCCCTTGTGTATGCTGAGGCCTACTCTCACTGAGGCAGCTGCTACGTTATTCGTCTTCTCCTGCATCTGCTGTTGGGTGTGTGACAATAGGGCCAAGTCGTCGGCAAAGTCCAGGTCATCCAGCTGATTCCAGAGCGTCCACTGGATCCCGTGCTTTCTGTGGGCTGTTGAGGTCTTCATGATCCAGTCGATCGCTAGAAGGAAGAGAAACGGTGACAGCAAACAGCCTTGCCTGACGCCGGTCCGCACTTGGAATGCTTCTGTGAGCTGTCCTCCATGGATGACCTTGCAGGTCAGTCCCTCGTATGAGTTTCTGATGATGCTGACGATCTTTGCAGGCACACCATAATGCCGGAGGAGCTTCCAGAGGATTTCGCGGTCCACACTGTCGAAGGCTTTTTCGTAATCAACAAAGTTGATGCACAGGGGTGAGTTCCATTCTATCGACTGCTCAACTATAATACGCAGCGTCGCGATCTGATCAATGCAGGATCTATCCTTGCGAAAGCCGGCCTGCTGGTCACGAAGTTGAGCGTCGACGGGGTCCTTCATCCTGTTCAGCAGGACTCTGTTGAAGACTTTGCCTGGTACTGATAACAGTGTGATTCCTCTGTAGTTCGTGCAGTTGCTAAGGTCACCTTTCTTTGGAAGCTTTACGAGGTATCCCTCTTTCCATTCTGCAGGCACTTGTTCTTCCTCCCAAATTTTCTCAAAAAGTGGGTAGAGCATCTCAACCGTTGTTTCTATGTCTGCTTTCAGCGCCTCTGCTGGGATATTGTCTGGACCCGCTGCTTTTCCATTTCTAAGCTGTTTGATGGCCCTCCTTATTTCTTCTTTAGTTGGTACTTCACAGTCTATCGGCAGATCTGCGTTCGCTGGTTTTATGTCAGGTGGGTTTTGTGGTGTTGGCCTGTTCAAAAGTTCCTCGAAGTGCTCTACCCATCTGTTCCTTTGCTGCTCATCTCCCATAATTGACCTTCCGTTCTTATCCTTCACTGGTCTTTCCGGTCTGCTGTACTTCCCTGCTAACTTCTTGGTGGTGTCATACAGTTCTTTCATGTTGTTCTCTCTCGCTGCTTCCTCTGCTGATGTTGCCAGGTCATCAATGTACTTCCTCTTGTCTGCTCTAATGCTCTTCTTCGTCTGCTTGTTTGCTTCTGTATACTCTGCTTGTGCCTTGGCCTTCTCTGCTCGCGTGCGACTGTTGTTTACAGCCATCTTCTTTTCCTTCCTCTCCTTGATCTTTTTCAGACTGTCTGCAGAGATCCACTCTTTATGCTGGTGTTTCTTTGTGCCAAGCACTTCCTGGCATGTCCCTATCACTGCTTCTTTTAACGTGTCCCACCTCTTTTCAAGACTACTGTCATCTTCTTCCAACATGTCTTGCAGAGCTTGGAATTTGTTGCTGAGGGTCACTTTAAACTCGTATTGCTTACTTGCATCTCTCAGGAGAGCTGTGTTGAACTTTTGTCTTGATGATTTCGCCGCCATCCAGTTTTTCTTTAACTTTAGCTTCAGCCTGGCCACCACCAAGTGGTGGTCCGAAGCCACGTCTGCTCCCCTCTTCACTCGCACATCCTGCAAGGACCTTCTAAACTTCTTGTTTATGCAGATGTGGTCAATCTGATTCTCCGTTTTGTGGTCCGGCGACATCCAGGTGGCTTTGTGAATGTTCTTGTGGGGGAATACGCTGCCACCAATGACTAAGTTGTTTAATGCACACAGGTCTGCTAATCTCTCACCGTTTTCGTTCATGTCCCCAAGTCCATGGCACCCCATGATGCCTTCATACCCCGTGTTGTCCCTCCCAATCTTGGCGTTTAGGTCCCCCATCAGTATTGTGACGTCTCTCTCTGGGTACTTCTCCACTATAGACTGTAGTCTATTATAGAACTGGTCCTTTGCATCTTCATCGCTGTCATTTGTGGGAGCGTAGCATTGTATTACGTTCATCTTTATCTTCTTTTTCTTGGTTCGGAAGGATGCTGTGATAATTCTTGATCCATGGGCTTCCCATCCTATCAGTGCTCTCTGTGCTTCCTTTGACAGCATCAGTGCTACTCCTTGGGTGTGGGGGGCATTTTCCTCTTCATGTCCGGAGTACAGCATCATCTCTCCTGACGATAGTCGCCTCTGTCCTGACTGTGTCCATCTAGTCTCGCTGACTCCAAGCAGGGTGAGCTTGAAGTTCTTCATTTCTGCTGCTACCTCAAAAGTCTTCCCTATCTCATACATAGTTCGTACGTTCCATGTTCCTATGTTTGTTGTCCTGGTATTAAGAAGGGTTGTCGGCCGTGCAGCTTCCAGAGACTTCCGGCTTTCACTACATGGCGTCATACTTCTTCTTGACGAAGTCCCATCTCCTCCCAGGGCTGAAATGTCCTGATCTCCTGTTGGCGTTTCTGTAGCTAGCGTTTTTTTTTATAGGGTGGGGTAGCTAGCCCCACGCCCAACCCTCCTCCTTTTGCAGCCGGGCTTGGGACCGTCCTTGGCGGAGTTACCGCCCACTGAACCTGATCTAAACCAGGGTGAATATTGGTAAGGTTTAGTCAGCTTTAAACCTACTCTAAAACCCATAGTTTGTTCAGCTAGCTTCATGCAACAGGCCTCAGGTTTGGGAGACACTGCTCTATATGACTGATGAAGCTAGTGAAAGTGCTTCCCGATGGGCATGTTTGGTGAGTCTGACCCCTGACCTTTTTCTAAAGACTAAGGCCCTGTCCCAATACCCGCACTTGCGCCCTTGTGCCCCTCAATGCGCGTTCTCGCTAAGGGGTGCAAGACCGTAGGGTGTCCCGATCCTCTAATAGTGTTCTCCAGGGGTGATCATAAGGGCACTTAATGCACCCCTTTCGCAAGTGCGCATCAGACCTCACTTTGCTGTGGGATATTACCCAGAATCCTTGTAGTGTTGTGACGTTTCGAACAGCTAACCAATGGGGGAGAATGGTTGCTATGGTGCTGTTCGGGAGCGGAAACTCAGAAGATAAAGGAAGCCGGTATGGTGAAGTGTTTTTCAAGGCCGTGAAATTTAAAAATATTAGTGTTATCGTGTCACGAAATGTAGTTTTAAGAGTTTTTCAGTCGAGAATATAGTTGTTTAAAGCTCAAATCTGTGGTTTGTTTACAAAGATAGCGCCTATTTAAAATTTTGATCGGACTTTTTCGGAGTTCCAGGGATCAGCGGGCGCACAGCGCTCATATACCCCGCCTGGAACAGCCTTACCTCGGCTAGTCATTCTGACGTTTCCCACGGGCTCTGTGTCTAGTGGTTAAACATGAGCTATAAATCGGCTTGTGTATATCTAACAGGCGATCTTTGGTCTCATTAATCTATGATTTGTTCCCTGGCAAATCGTTTTGGCTGAGGGCAAAGTGAAGTTTCATAACTTTATATATTTATGCTATTTAACTGTAACGTTGTAACGTTAGCCTGTTGACTTATGTTTGACTGAATCTTTTAACTTGCTTTATTTCTTGACTTATATAGCTTCTTATACTTTTTAGGCTACTTATAATTTAATAATGGCTATTATTGATCAATAAAACTGAAATTTAACAAAAAGAGACAGGGTTGTGTCATTTTATTTCATATAGCCTATTCATATAGACTTTTAATATATAGCCTTAGCCTATATATAATATATCACCAACACGTCATGTATTTTTTCATGTATGGGATGGGAAGAATTTCATATATCAATTTCCATAATAACATAATTAAAATTGCATTTCGAATCGCTGTGAATACGGTAAGGCAGTATAAGCTCAGGTAAACCCCAATCACAATTTATCTTAGCCAAAAACTTTTTAATATTAATAACATTAACAGAAAGGTTGGTAGCTAAGAGTAAAAAAAGATATTATTTTTTTCATTCAAAGGATTGTGTCATGTTACAGCTATTATAAGCAGCACACACATTAGCCAAATGAATGGTGTTTGCTCTCCTGATCACAACAGAAGTGACGTGTGCAAAACTGTCCCAATTCTGCTCTTCACAGCTTCGGGCCCTTGCGCACTTACTCCGCTAAGTGCACTTTCAACAAGTGTCCACTTCCAGGAAGGCCTTAGGGCTCAAGTGAGAATTGGGACTGGGCCTAAAAGTCCTTGCACACTTGTCCAAAATTTTCATATGCGTTTTTCCGTATTCGTGATTCGGTGGCTCTAAATTGTCAAAACACCTCTCAAACTGCTTGCTACGGATGCGGAAAACACAGAAAATCGAACCCGATCCGAATTTTTTCATGATGGATGAAAGTTTCGGAGGCAGTGTCAAACGTGATTGACACAACTTGAGGTCGTATTTTTTTATTTTTATTTTTTTTATTTTTTTTACATGCACTCTGAGTCAGAAATTTTCGCAAGGACCTTAAAGGGGTCATATAATGCCATTTTTGTACAAGCTAATATGATTCTTTAGGGTCTAAATTAAAAGTTTGTAATATACTTTAATTAAAAATTCTCATTAGTATTGTAAGAAAACACTTATTTTACCTGGTCAAAAACAGCTCTGTTTTCAGCACGCCGTTTCGGTGCATATGACTTTAAATAATAATGAGCTTTGCTGACTCCGCCTCTCTGTTCTGCGTACACCGTTTGTAACACAATAACCATAACGCGTTGTTCAGTATAAACTAACATCATACATAGGGTACATTACGGCATGTTTTCTAAGTGTAAACCTTAGACGCATTCATTGTGAAGCGTGCAAGCGATTTGCAAAGATTAATATAAATATTAATATAAAGTTTAATAAAACGTTACACTCACTTCAGTTGTTCTAGAGGTTCAGCAGGAACCCGAATATCTGGTACCGATCCTTTTTTCGTGAGCAGCTTCTTAGCAAATCCAGCTTTATACTGACCCTCGTTTATAAAGCAGTCTGGTGAGAAATGATTCGCGCAAACATGAGAGCATTGACGTTGCTCGTGGGGAATATTCCCTTCGAAAACAAACTCAGCCACTGCGTCTTCAGCGGTTCGGATTTAGGAACAATAAAATGACTGTGTTCGTTATTACACCCAAGAACAGAACACCACAATCGCTTAGACGCCATTCTGCTCATAGACAGTGCTCCAGCATATCAACAATGACCGCGCCGGTCCGCGCAGACTATGATTGACAGCTCTCACGAGCGAGGGCGGGTCTGTTGAAACGCTGCTGTCAATCAACAATCGTGGGAGGGGCTTCCGACCGTGTGACGTCACAGGCTCGAACGGCTCGATTTGAGGCAGGGGAAAACATATAAGGAGATTAAAACAAAAACACTGGATGGATTTTTATCATTGTATGATGGTTGTGTACAGGCACTGCCAACACACATTTCAGTACAATCAACTTGTAAAAGTGCATGCACCATTATATGACCCCTTTAAGAGCAGTTGCAGCAGCAAATCCTCCCACTGATCAAGTCAAGTCAGCTTTATTTATACTGCGCTTTTATTATACAGAGTGTTTCAAAGCAGTTTTACAGAGATCACAGGAAAATAATGCAACAGTGTGTTTCGGCTGTACAGCAGATCTAGAGGAAAATACCGTCATAGTCCAGCTTAGGTGAGTTCAGTGATGGTTAATTTCTGTAGTAAAAAAGTGATTCATTTAGTTATAAAACAGTGATGTCATCGTCCAGCTCAGTTCAGTTCTCATATAATGGTGTCAATGCAGGCAGAGCAATAATATTGCTGAATATTAAGTGTCCACAACTAAGCAAGCCAAAAGCCAATATAATCATGACCAGTGCTCACACCATCCCAAGCCCTTGATACGTCCCGTTTGTCTAATAGTGTGTGTGTGTGTGTGTGTGTGTGTGTGCGCAGGCAGGAAAGCTGAAGGCGAATCTACACAGTGAGATCCAGGCTCGGCTGAACGACAGGAGTGTGTGTGAAGAGCACATCGGCGGATCCGAACCCTGAGGAGACCCAGACACACATCGGACACACTCAGACGGGACACTCTCACGCAAACACTGTATATAGCTTGATCTCCATGCAAATCAATCAGACTGATCTTTAATATTATTTTGTTTTAAAAGCAACATTCTCTGGCTCTTCTTGTGAATGTTTGTGGTTTTGAGTTTTCTTAATTGATGTCCTTTACATTTTGAATGAAGCCTTATTGTAGAGCCACTGTTAGACCGAGGAAGTGTTCGAAACAGCTCCTCTTTCACTCATGTCATCATCATCATCATCATTATTAGTATTAGTCAAGATCATTTCCATTTATTGGCATTGAAGGCCTTTCATATTTGTACTGTACATTCTGGAACACGTTCTTCGTGACAGATGAATGCACAACGAGAACATTTAACTTTTACGCCGTTCTCAAACTGAACAAATGTCTCTGTGTAATTATGCAGTTTTTGGCCGGATCGATGCCTATCATCAGTTTCTAAAGTCGTTCTGGTGGTGTTTAATGCGACTGACCCTAAACCAAATCCATCAGCACTTCATTTTACAGTCCTGTTCCCCATGTGCATACTATGTACTTATAGTAATTACGGTAGCATTTACAATAAGCTTCATTAGTTAATGTAGTAACTAGCATGAACTAACAATGAGCAATACACTTGTTACAGTATTTCTTAATCTTTGTTAATGTTAGTTAATAAAAATACAGCTGTTCATTGTTAGTTCACAGTGCATTAAAGCTGCAGTCCGGCATTTTTCCTCTTTGTCGCCATCTCTGTTCGAAATCTGCAATTGCAGTCATTCGCAGAATTATCAACTTTACGTGGGTTGTAGTTCAACACCCTCGACACGGCACAGCGCGGATGAACACAGTGTTTGAGGAGAGTGTGCAGCTGTCGGTCACCGCGCCGATGTGGATATTGTCATTCAGAATCACAGATTATTCTTTTTGGAAGTATGACCAACATAAGAATTTTCACCGGGAAATGTCATCTGAACTAGTAAGAAACATCCACCTTTGTTCTGGTTCTGACATTGCAGTAAATCGCGCTGATTAAATCTAACAATTGCTTATAAGTTATCATTTCACGCAAAACCGTGCAAAGTAGCTATACTATGTTCTCTAATTGTTAATGTTAACAACATCAGCAAGCATTGCGTGACTACATCATGTAATGTCCTTCCGATATTATCCTTGTTTTCGCATGGGTCCGGTTGCAGTCTCTTTTTTTCTGTAGCCACTCCGAAGTCCGAACGAAGTCTTTTGCATGTTACAGCGGGTGAGTCTCTAGTTGTCACTGATGATGATCGTCGTTTGAACCTTTCTGGATCCGACATCAAATTGATAAGTTTAATTATATCAAGTGCTGTGAGAAAAGGCTATAAATCTCTACCTCCAACATCCTCACACGCAATATAGCTTATACTAGCCGAGACTCCTTCTTTATGTGTACAGATGTGACGTAATGACGCAAAGACATGCTCGAATCTCCCGCGGAAATCCACCAGTACCACTAAAATTAAAAACATTATTACAAGCTTACCGTTTTGCATCGAGCTAAGGCAAGCAGATAGTTTTGAACACTGGCTGGTTATGTATTTTATCAAATATGTATTTTGGATAATTTTTAACCCAAAAAAAGCTACGGACAGCAGCTTTAACTAATGTTAACAAATACAACCTTTGGTTTTAATAACGTATTAGTAAATGTTGAAACTAATATTAACTAAGATTAATAAAAACAATAATAGAAGTATTGTTCATTCATAGTTCATGTTGATTAGGTAGTCAACTAATGAACCTGATTGTAAAGTGTTACTGTAATTACCATAACTAGGTACTAACCCTGTCCCTAACCTTACCCGTATAGTTACCTTATACCTGAAACACGGACACCTTAAAATAGTGTAACCATCATTTTTCGTCAATATTGAATAAGTCATTTGGATAACATTTAATTTTACCGTGTCCTTGTTACACACATTGCATGTACTATGTACTATAGTCATGACAGTAAATTATGCATAATTACACACAACTACCCTTATAGTAAGTACATGTTAAGTATTATTACTCAGTACCTACAGTAACAAGGACACGTTAAAATAAAGTGTATCCGCCATTTGTTTGTAGCTCAGTAACAGAGCAGCTAAACCTCATTTTCAATCTATTTCTGACAATTGAATGCAACCTTCACACGCGTGGACGGGAAGCAATGTCTGGATATTCCCGGGAAGTGGACAGTGTTGTCATCACGTGCAGGACAGTCGGATGAAGATCTCACACTCATCATCTCAAAGACTCACACACAGCTTTAATTCCTAACCCAGCACACTAACATCATCGCAGTATCACTGACACACCAGCCGTAACGCACACACACACAGCGCTCAGTGTGTGTATTACTCTCTGTACTCATCCTCCGTGTGTGTGTGTGTGTGTGTGTGTGTGCTCTGCGCTTGGCATCCAGTGTTCAGACCTGTGCAGATGCATCTCTCTTCATGCTCTGTTCTGTATATTGAGACACAATAACTCGGTGCTTTCCTGAATTTCAATTACAAAAGGACTTCTTGTAATTATGTAACATTTTAATGTTGCTTTATAATGTTTCTAAGAATATGATGTGCCAAACAGGGAATCAGATTGCGGTTCATTGATTGATTGATTATAAAAACACAAAAAGATTAAAAAGACCCTGTTAATCATTTCATGGAGTCACAGTTATTTGTGGGGAAGTGAAATATGTGCTCATGCAGATATGGTGCACATTTAACTGAATGCATCAAGTGATGTTTGGACTCCAGTGTGTTTGGGTGACACTTTACATCGACGTTCAATTCATTAACATTGGTGAATGCCTCCGGTATCATGACTACACGGCATTAATCTAGTTTATTGTTAGTGTTTAAATATTTTATTAATTCATGTTCATTCCTAAAATGTTACAAATGTACAGCAGTGGCCAAAGTGATATCTTTCTGGGAAAAATACATCTTATTCAAATATGAAAAATGTATTCAAGATTTTGTTAGTCAATAGTTTTATAACGCAATGAAACATTCCGGCATAATTTCTGTCAGCAAAAACGAGAGAAACAACTAAATATTGCTGATTATGTTGTAGTCAATGTATGTTTTTTTTTCTTTCCTGTAAGCTTTTTGTTTTTCTATGCTTTTTTTTTATTTTTGCATTTAAAAAAAACCTGTAGTTGTAGTTTGGCTTTTTGACTTTAACCAAGTTTAGTGTTCTTCATATTTATAATATATATATATATATATATATATATATATATATTATATATATATCTCACATTTTGATGGTTTAATCAAGCTTTTAGGATCATTAAGAGCAAATATCCCTGCCGGACATCACTTTTGGCAACTACTCTGTTTATGTAGAAATTGACATTAACCAAGATTAGTAAATGCAAAGCACTGCTGTTTCAAGGTAGCTATTGCCTTAACTTAACTTAGTAAAGTGTTAGTGATATTTGCTGCTTTGACACGTTAGGCTCTCAGGGTCATGTGACCTCTGCCCTTCGGTCAATGTGTAACTGACCCCGTGACCTCCCCAGTGCTTTAGATTGCATAATTCTTCAGTCTTCACCAGAGTTGTGTTGAAATACACACAATCCTTTACATGACCAGGCATAACTTTCTATACATTTAACATATATAATGTAACTCATGAACTTTAAATGAGAAACAGTAAGAGCTTTCAGATATCAAAGTTTAATCATCTTAAGCAATACTGGTGCCTACAGGATTCGTCACGCAGCTTCACATAAGAATGTGTGGAAATCGTCAGCATAAAATGAGTGAATCATGTTTGTGGTCCACTCTCAGAAGGCTGGATTGTGGGAATGTAGGCTGGGAGCTTTTCAGAGCTAACTTTAGAAACTTAAAATACCACAATACATTTTGTGGGTGGATGAATGAAATATTTACTTGATATTATGATCTGATTAATTTCCTAAATTCCAACATTTTGGAAAAAACTAAAATATTAAAAAAAAACTTTAATATTAGACACATTTACACTCTTAAAATGAATGTTCTATATTGGCATCTGTAGTTCCATAAAGAACCTTCATCATCCATGGAATATTCACATTCCATTAGTTCTTCTTTGAATGCGAAAACCCCTTTTGGAACCTTTATTTTAAGCGTGTATGTTAACAATATCCTGACACATATAGTGACATAGCTACAACATACCAGAACATACAACGATACAACATAGTTATAAGATTGATCACAGACAAACGCTTCTACTAGTTTGCAAACCATATTTTGTTTGGAAAATTCATTCCAAAATCTCACTTTCAAGACTCATTCCTCAACAAACAAACAAACAAGACACAACAGTTTCAGAATAACCGTGGCTCATGTTACAGTAACAGAGGTTGGATCTGCGTCTTTGGCAGCTGGTTTATAAATAACATTTTGCTTGGAGTCTTTTTTAAACCTGTAGAGAGACAGAGAGAAGCACGTGAAGTCCAAAAAGCGGAGAGCAGTAAAAGTTACAAACACAACCTGTCTTAAATCAAGTGGTGATGAATAAGATGGGCATGAACATACTTTGAGTACTTTTTCTGCTGTCGATATGTGTACACGGAGAAGACCAGCAATGTGACGGCGAAGAGAACGCCAAACGTAATGGCCAGAACGTGCCCTGTCAACACATCACATTGTCTCCAGTCGATTTGTAATCAGGTTTGCATTACACATACAGTAAATGAGAGATTCTTACATTCAGCTCCACTAGTTTTCATTACACTGTTGTCGTGTGTTTCAGGCCGTGGAGCTTCTCCGGCTTCTGTGGAAAGCAACACTTAATCTACATACACTGATAAATGTGAATTACGCATCATATGTGTTATTTAACAGAATCATATATCAGCCAAATCCAGCACAATTTGGATTTTTTTACTTCACAGTAATAAGCCGGAAAATAAGAGTGTAAATGTTGTAAAATGTATTTAATTTCCGCTGTAAAGCAGCTCTGCAGAAGATAATAGTATCATTATTCAGCTCAATTTAGTTCGATGTGGATTCGTTTCAGTTCAATAACTGTGTTGATGTTGCAAAATTAGTGTAATTTTCCAGCTCACTTCAATTCAAAATTTGTTCTCATCTGAGGCCATGTTTACACGGAAACGATCTGAAGAGAAAACGCAAAAGTGGCGTTTCGTTTTCACTTTTTATTCTGCGTTTAGACGAGCGTTATGGGGGGGAAATCTGCGTGCATATGGAGACGCAAAAGTGTTAGAAATGCGATGTAGTATGCACTCCAGGCGGCTAGGTGGCAATGTGAAGCACTGCCACACAACAACAACAAGTCCGTGCGCCTGCGTACAACCTTCCTTCTACTTCTCTCCCTAGTAGCGCGAAATTGAAAAGACTCTTGGACGTTTATCAGAGCTGCTAGGGCAACTTGAAGGTCCGACGTATGGAAATAATCCGACATGTTGGTTGTTATTTTCCTGTACTGGCGCATGCCTGTGACGTAAATGCGTACGCGACGAGAGCCGCCATGAGCAGATTTGCGTTTTTACCCGTTTAGACGGAAACGCGACGGTGGAGCGTTTTTAAGATTTCCACTTTGGAGGGTGGTTTCACTTTTTTGCGTTTTTAAGCCCCAAAAACGCCATCGCCGTGTAAACGAAAGGCACATCCGATAAAATATTATTACGTTTTCACCCGGAATCGTTTTCGTGTAAACAGGGCCTGAGAGTCAGTGTAGATAAATTACTGAATATTTTCTTGAAATAATATTAAAACAAGTGGCATTTAGAATTTTTTTGGGTTTAAAAAGATACAACGCTATAGAGCCACTTAATATTAGCTGTTTTTAAATCACTTGTGTAAATAAATGCTAATCACATGTAATAACACTACTGAATGAACCCTAACCCTAAACCTTCCCCACTCCATCCCCAATAACAGCAAAAACACAGTCGCCAAGAGTTTTGCAGAACAACGTGCATGTACACAATACAACGCATCATATGCTTAATTTGATCATGTAGCTTTTTTGTAATATAAGATATTCAGCCGTTTTCATAAATAAGACTTCCGATGCTTCTAGGGGCCACTGTAAGTTGTGAAGAAAGCAGGGGCCAGTTGCATAAACATATAGCCGATAAGTTCAGACTGTCTTAAGAACTGGTGACCCACTGGCGATTAACACGGGGTAATCAGTCTTACTTTTCGAATTTATATTAGACTAATCTACATTTTTAATGTTACACGGGTCTAAAAGAGACCTAATGCACATACTTCCCGTAGTGGATGCGGTGTGGAAAGATGCCAGCACTTTTCTCCCGTGCAGGAGTTGTGGCGCTCTGAAGTTTCTGGACAGAAGCTTGTTGTGTTCAGTCTTCAGCGAGTCCTCCAATGCCGCTAGCTAGCAGAAGAAAGAAGAACGCGGTGAGTTATGCAAGATAATGCCATGTTCATGTGTTTCTGTCCAGGTTGAAGATGAGGCTGTGAGATAGCCTGACCTGTCTTCTTGACACTCTGATCGAGTCATTGAACAGAGTCCAGCTGACCGTCTGAAAGCAGGGAGGGGTCGTCAGGGACCCGGCGTACCTGTAAAACCCCTCCAGGCTGTTTGGCAGAAGATGGCGCACATTAAAACCAGGAATCTCAGTGTTTGACTCTGACAAAAAGACCATTAGATCAGGTTAGACGATAATACATCTCCACTTGGTTCAGAAACATCAGCAATGCTTTTCTTAGTTGACAGATATTAAGGCATCTTCACACAGTCGAGTTAAGGCTGCTCAGAATTCAGTGTAAAGACGCAATGGCACATAAAAGCCAAACTAAAATAAAGCGTAGGTGGGCAATGTGCATTTAAAGTGTGTAAATGTGAAAGAACTGTCAAAATCAACTTAATATGCCATATTTACATATTTACACATTTACACATTTACACACACACACACACACACACACACACACACACAGATCAGTTGGAGACTGGCTAGTTGAGCCAGAAAATCCAACAAAATTTTAAACAAAAATAAAATCTAAGCTGTGACAGAAAGTATTCTTTGATAATGTCTAAATATATATCCAAATGCAATAGCTAATAAAAGTAATCATGTCTGAAACCTCTGTTCTCTTCAACAAGGCTTTTCTCAACCCTGTTTATAAATAGACCTTAATAAGCATTACATTTGATTTGATTTATTTATTTTAACCAGATAGCACGAAATCTGCATATTTTTAACCTGCACATAAAGCAGTAATTATAGATTGGATATAAAAAATAATAAAATGTGTTTTTTACTTTTTATTTGTATTGTTTTATATATAAATAAATGGTCTTTATATGGTCTAATAAATTCATTTATTATTTAGAAGAAATGACTGTTTGCAATATTGGCATCATGGTGAGAAAGTTTGGTGTGAATCGTATGAAGCCTTTCGGAGCAGTAATTCAAAATCCACATTATAAAATGTACAGAATAACTGACTTTCTGTTGGTCGGAGCTAATGACTGTAAATTAGAAAGTTGTCCGGCTTGATGAGAACAATATATGTACCGAGTACTTTTTGTGCGGAAAAACAAACAAAAATAACGACTTTATTCGACTATTCCTTTTCTTCCTTGTGGGCCTGAGACGAGAGTTCAAGAGATTTCCACGATGCATGCGCGAGAACTGAGAAGAGGACGTTCTTCTTCTACTACTTCTTGTTCAGTTCTCGTGCATGCGTCGTGGAAATCTCTTGAACTCTCATCTCAGGCCCACAAGGAAGAAAAGGAATAGTCGAATAAAGTCGTTATTTTTGTTTGTTTTTCCGCACAAAAAGTATTCTCGTCGCTTGATAAACTTATAGTTGAGCCACTGTAGTCACTTGGACTATTTGAACATTTTCTTCAATGACTTTCTGGGCCGTCAAGTTTCACTCCCTTAGGAAGCCTATGTAGCAGTGATCCAGCTCTCAAATTTAATCAAAATATCTTCATTTGTGTTCCGAAGATAAACGAAGGTCTTACGGGGGTTGTAACAACATGAGGGCGAGTAATTAATGACTTCATTTTCATTTTTGGGTGAACTATCCCTTTAAGGACTCCAAAAGTGCTCTAAACGCCTGCTGTGAATACAGTTTTTGTGCCTCTTCTGATCAGCATTAAACAGCCTAGAAGCATTTCTGTGCCAGCTTTCAGTATAACTGTGGCATTAGTTCCCGTTCTTACCCTCTATGCTGATGTCTGTTAAAGCAGACAGGATCTTTTCATAGTTGTCATTTTCATGCAGGCCAATCTGTTGAGGAAAAAGTCAAAAGAAAATATTAACAAACGAAGTATTTGCAAAGACGTTATTAATCAAACCACATTCTGCTGCTTAGAAAAGTTTGCTGTAGCCAGAAAGGTTTTAGTCAGAAGACTTACACCTATGAATCCTCCTAACACTGCCAATCCATCAGCTTTACTAGCAGCCTCAATCAGATTTGCATATTTGGAGTTATAATGAACCACGTGGATCTGGGGAAATGAGGAAATGGGGAAATTGTCGTAACGTAGTATTATGCAATATGTTACACATTATTTGCAATGTTTGTAATCACTTATGATTAGGAAAGAAAGAATCTGCAGACTTTTTCAGTGTTGATTTTTAGGGAGAAATTGACTGAATGATGGAATAGTTTGTTAAAGAAAGCTGAGATGTAGGGGAGACTAGGGATGTGGAAACTCTTTCAGAATTAACATCTGTAAGTCAGTGTGTTTTTGTTTTTACACCTTTAAATGATCTCAAAATGTCAAACTTCAGGCAAAAGAATGCATTTGCTGGATGTGTGAACTGTAACAGTAAGTACGCTGGTTTGAAAAACTATAGAAAATATGGAATTCAGTTTAAATTTTGTAATGCATTTAATTTGTTAATCAAATTTACTTGATCAAAATTAGTTTAACACCAATCTGCATCAACTTCTTTTCCTAACTTTTAATTCAAAAACGAAATGTAAAACATTTTTTTCTAAAACAGCAAACAAGTTGTAAAAAATGTTGAACAAATATATAGGCTACATATTTAAAACACATTATATTAATAAAAAAAAAACAATTAAAAAAACAACAATAGACACAATCTCATGGCAATTCATAACTGTTTTAAGTTTTGGTGAATTGATGGCTAAATTCATCTTCCCATTTGCATGTTTTTGCATGATCTACATACAGCCAGCCCGTTGACGGTTATAGGGCTGGAGCTTCATGATACATTTATGAAGAAAAAAACTAATTTTGGTACGGATCACATCATATGAATTCGTATGATATCGTCACCTCGTTCAATAGTTATGGTTTCTCATGAGATCAGTTTGGGAATTCCATACGGAAAAAAATTATTGGCTGTTGCTTTACATTAGCCACTTTAAAACATTAAAATCCACGCCTTAAAATTGCTGGATTGCCTTTTTTGTTAAATGTAGGCCTACCTTCTGTCGTTTTAGTGAAAGGATTCACACAGCAGCACACACATTCACTGTTCGAGTCACAGTGCTGTAAACACTAACAGTAATAGTGTATGTCGTATATCCATATGGGAACATCATGATTGGCCTAAAGCAGTCCTGACCTCATACAGGTAAGCTTTGTTCACACAGAGCATCCCTTCTCATCCCCGTAAAAGCCAGAAGTGATTTACCAGTATTATTTCTCAGTGTGTCTACACCTCTCAACATGATCTCTAAACGATGAAAGGTTATTGTAGTTTTCCAGAAAAGGCTGCATGTGTGAAAGTGGCTATAGTTTTATAAACGGCCTCCATCTCTGCTCACCTCAGCCGGGAAGTGTATGTTATCCACGGTGTGCTCTGAGCCAGGGACTGCTGTAGTTCCCCAGTGAAAGTGAAGCTGGGCTGCGACGTACACATGCTCAAAGCCCGTCACGATGCGCATGCTGCTCGGCAGGCTCAGCTGCACTGACAGGAGAACAGCAAACAGGCACTTCAGGCTCAGTACATCAACATGTGCCAGCCAAACGGTGGACCTTTCACACCGCAGGCAATACAACGAGTGAAACAAACTCTGGTTTCAACCGAGGGCAAAAGTGTCACACTTCATATCATTATTTACTTTCCTTTTTGAACATAAAATTAAATTAAAAGGACATTTTTTTATAATAATTTTTTTTTATAAAAGATTGCTGGACTTCTCTTTAAGCTTTGAAAAAGGATAGAAAGTAAACGTATCATAAAATAATACCGACTGTTTTTTGAATGACAGCCTTTTATTTGGTGAAATGTAATCTTTCAAAATCAACAGCGAAACAACTGGTAAATAAATAAAGTAAAATTAAGTCCATTTTGTATTTCTAAGTATTTAAAGCTACTCTTTTAAACTTTACACTTCTAGCGGTAAAAACATTAAACTGGCAACAAGTGACCTTCTTTATGAGTTAATTTATTAAGACTAAATCATTCACTCGACAAACTTGATCAACACTGATTCAGGACCGAAACATGTGAGTCATTGAAACATTCACTCAACTGTGTTTTCAAAAACTCTGATTCATTTAGAAACGAAACACCTCGTTGTGTGTTGCTCGGAGATGTAACAATTGCTTTGACTTCATTTTAAACAAGTTTTGTTGAAGCAAAAATAAAAGTAACTTGCAATAAAATTTAGGATACTTCATATAAACTTTTTGTTTGTTGAACAGCAATATACTTATAACACTTTTTTAATTCCAGAGATGTTTTGTTCTGGTGTGCAGATGTGACATTCGTCCGTGCTGGAAACCTTGCGTTTGGCCTTGACTTACGTGTGTGTCCGTTGTTGATGAGTGTGAGAGCGGGCGAGCCGGTGAGATCATAACCCTCCAGCTGAATGGCAGGGAGTCTGGGCTCATAGAAAACCTTATGAGTGTCTATGTTGACTGGAGACTGAGACTTCCCCCTGCAGTGCTCAAACGCAGATGGCCATCGCTCCTGATCTGAGACAGTGAAAATCATTAATATCAGCCTGAACAATATCACTTTATTCAAAAGTTCAGAGCCTGGTGAGAAATAGCAGTATTCTTCAAATGTATTGGACTAAATACAAAAAAGCACTAGTATGGAATAGATAAATCTTCTTCGGGACACAGTTGAATTTCTTTGCAAAGATGAGCATTTATGGTTAAAAAGTATTTAATGGTTTATTTTGTTTATAAAATGTCCGCTGGTTTGTCTAGATAAGACTCTTATTCCTCGGCTGGGATCATGTCGAGACTTTGAAGCTGCACTGAAACTCGGTGTAACCTCAGTTCCCTGAGTTAGGGAACGAGTATTGCGTAGCTATACGCAGTGGGGAAACTCCTTTTCCTCGATTTACTGAAGCCTTTATGTAAAGCGCATTTGCAGCTGCACAGCAGAACATGAGCGTCTGGCTCGCTCATAGGCTGCGCTGCGGCAACTGCGGGCTCTGACGTGTATGACGCAGAGTGATCTCATTGGTCGCACGTCAGAGCCCGCCTAGGGGGCGTGTCCTCAGACTATAAACGTCCCCGAATTCGCCATTATAGCAGGTTTAACGACTGAAGCGACAACTTGCCATGTTACTATAGTGCGGCTGGCTACGCAATACTCGTGCCCTAACTCAGGGAACTGAGGTTACGTGAGTAACCGAGTAGTTCCCTTTCAAACGGTCACTTCGTATTGCGTAGCTATACGCAGTGGGGACGCCATGCAAAACGCCACACTGGATAACTGGCTGCTACTGCAACTCAGGACCCCTGAGCATACAGAACATAACCTGACTCCGCCAGATGGATTTGCTCCGCATATCCATCTGGAAACCTTCCGTTGAAGTAGTTTTGGTAAGGGGCGAAAATACTGGTTAGCTGATTGGCCTATGTTGGTGAAAGACGGGCCAAATCAACCAATCAGATCAACGAAGCATATGACGTACTAACAGAGCGTATCTTCTCCTCTGAGAAAAGCCTCCAGAGCAGTGTTTTGCTTTTCTTTCAGTGAAGAAATACTCTGTAATTCCGATAAAACTTGCTCGATAGCCACGCTGATGCTAGTTTCATCCGCTGAAGCCGACATGTTCTTTAGACTGAACTGACGCGCTTCTCGTTGCGTCACACCTCAACCCGCCTCAAAGCCAACGCTGATTGGACGTTCGTTTGGTGAACTGCTCCCAAATTTTCTTTAACGGAAAGTATCCAGACTGATCTGCGAGTGAAACCTTGAAAGCTCGCGAGATCAGGATGGTCTCACGAGGCTATACAGAACAAGCCATAACCGCATAATTATGTATAAATAGACCAGACACCGTCAGGTCTAAATAGTACACCTCAGTTAGTAATAACCCAACCTACTACACCAATGAACCCAGACCCTGTCGGGGTTATTAGTATATGAACATACCACCAGTCAAGTGGGTTTATATATATAATTATAACCGGCCAAAGCGGGTTTATATATGTATGGTATATAACCGGCCAAAGCGGGTTTTATATATATGTGAATGTGATTGTGCACAGTAATATATGACAAGACCAGCCACCGACGGGTCTTAATCATACCGAAAGCATCTTCGCCTGCAGGGAAGGCACTTCCATATTATGGAAATTCATAAATGTGGAAGGCGAGGACCAGCCGGCCGCATCACAAATATCCCTGATGGGAATGCCAGATGACCAAGCCCATGACGAGGCCATACCTCTGGTCGAATGGGCCCTGATGCCTATAGGGCAAACTTGACCCGCTGCGGTATAAGCCATAGAAATAGCATCCACTATCCATCTAGACAGTCTTTGCTTAGTGACTGGATCCCCCTTGGATCTACCACCAAAGCAGACAAAAAGCTGTTCTGATTGTCTAAAAGACGCAGAACGCTCCAGATAGATTCTCAGCGCTCTGACAGGGCAGAGAAGATTAACCTCTCCATCCTCTGCAGAAGGAGGGAGGGCTGATAACGTCACCACCTGTGCTCTGAACAGTGTTGAGAGCACTTTAGGAACGTAACCATGTCATGGCTTGAGGATGACTCTGGAGCCATCTGGACCCAACTCCAAACATGCAGGGCTCACAGAGAGCGCCTGCAGATCTCCCACTCGCTTGATGGATGCCAACGCCATAAGGAGAGCGGTCTTCAGCGAGAGAGGTTTTAGATCAACCGATTGGAGCGGTTCAAAAGGCGGACCTTTCAGAGCCCCCAGGACCGTGGAGAGGTCCCAAGACAGCACAGACGGAGGTCTGGAGGGGTTCATTCTCCTAGCACCTTTAAGGAATCTCACGACCAGGTCGTTTTTTCCCAGTGACTGGCCAGCCACCAGAACATAATGTGCTGCTATGGCTGCCACATACACTTTGAGCGTGGACGGGGAGCGACCCTCATCCAGCAGCCCCTTTTAAGAATGTAACCACAGATATCTCACATGACTCTGGGTCAGCCTGATTTTCCGAGCACCAGCTGGAAAAACCGACCATTTTGAAGCATAAAGGCGCCGAGTCGAAGGGGCCCTGGCTTCAGAAATGGTGCTTAGAACCTTCTCAGGAAGGACCTTTGGTACCCGTTGAGGGGCCAAACATGGAGGGCCTATAAATCGGGTCTCGGATGCCACAGTGTCCCGTTCGCCTGTGTGAGGAGGTCTTTCCTCAGTGGGACAGGCCATGGGATTGTGTCCGATAACTGAACCAGTTCCGGGAACCACGGTCTGGTTTTCCAGAGAGGGGCCACCAGAAGGACTGGGCATCCGCTCTCTCTGACCCGTTTGATGACTTGTGGAATCATTGAAACGGGGGGAAAGGCATAAAGGGGATGGTTGGGCCAGACATGGGCCAGCGCGTCCCTGTTCTTCGAGAAGAACAATTTGCAGTGGGTGTTGATTCTCGAGGCGAAAAGGTCTATTTCGGCCTCTCCAAACACCTTCCATATCAGACTGACCGTCTGTGGGTTCAGGGACCACTCGCCGAGGGGAGTGTTGCCCCGTGAGAGCATATCCGCGCTCACATTCTGGACGCCTGGGATATGCGCTGCCCTCAGAGAGTTCAGGTTGGTTTGTGCCCATAAGAGGAGGTCTCTCGCCATCGCATGCAGGTTTCCTGACCTGATGCCCCCCTGGCGATTTATTTAGACCACCACTGACATATTGTCTGTGCGGACTAAAACATGGTGACCTCTGAGGTTCGACAGAAATGCCTTCAGGGCCAAACCAACTGCTTTCATCTCCAGACAGTTGATATGTAAGCTCTGCTCCGTGCTCGACCAGAGGCCGGATGCAGGCATGCCCTCATGCTGAGCTCCCCAACCCAGGTTGGACGCATCTGTAAGAACCACTTTCCTCCTGGAAATTGTTCCCATTGTCACCCCCTTGTGGTACCAGTTCTGAGCCCGCCAGGGCATCAGGGTTCTTAAACAACCGTGATTCACTATAACGCGCAAGTTGCCTGACTGCCATGCGTGAGTTGGCACATGGCGTTTCAGCCAATGCTGCAGCGGGCGCATGCGCAGTAATTCCAAGCGGAGTACTGGCGATGCTGCTGCCATGAGACCAAGCAGTTTCTGAAATTTCTTCAGTGGCGCGCGCTCGCGCGCTCTGAAAGTGCCTGCAAGCGCTCGCACTGAGAGCGCGCGCTCTGGTGTGAGTCGCGCTGTCATAGCTCTCGAGTCTAAAACTGTGCCCAGAAAGATCACGCTCTGGCTGGGGGTTAGTTTGCTTTTTGAAACATTGATTGTGAAACCCAGGCATTTTAGATGGCCGAGAATCAAATCTCTGTGAGCTAATAGCTCGATTCTCGACTGTGCCAGCACCAGCCAGTCATCGAGATAATTCAACACGCGCACTCCCTGATGTCTCAGAGGAGAAAGCGCCGCATCCACACACTTCGTGAATGTGCGAGGTGCCAAAGATAGGCAGAACGGTGTATTGATAAGCCTGGCCCTCGAAGGCGAATCTCAAGAATGGCCTGTGACGAGGATTTATTTGAATGTGAAAGTAAGCATCTTTCAGATCCATTGTGACAAACCAATCCCCCGGGCGCACTTGCGCGAGGATATGTTTGATAGTTAACATTTTGAACGGCCGCCTCATGAGAGCTTTGTTCAAATGTCTCAAATCTAGAATGGGTCTGAGACTGCCGTCTTTTTTCGGAATCAGAAAATAGCGGCTGTAAAAACCCATATGTTTTAGCGCGGGGGGGGGGACTAATTCTATCGCCCCTTTTGCTAAAAGATTCTGTACTTCGCTGCGAAGCACGTGACCCACTTTGCTTCTCACCGAAGTCTCGAGAACCGCCTGAAATTTTGGGGGTCTGCGAGCGAATTGGAGCGAGTAACCTCGTTTTATAGTGTTTATGACCCAACTCGACACACCGGGGATAGCTTGCCAGGCTAGAACCCGTGTGGCTAGGGCTTGACACACAGATTGGGGCTGGTCGCCTAATGCAGGGGGACCAGATACCATTATATTGTGATTTTTGCACACATTGAGTATTGGACTGACTATACAAGCATTTGCGTGTGGAGAAGTCAGTGTTACAACAGGGGAGGGGCCGCCTAGTGAAGGGGGACCTGACACCCTTATATTGTGATTTGTGCACACATTGAGTATTGGACTGACTGTACAAGCGTTCGCGTGTGGGGAAGTCAGTATTACAACGGGGGAGGGGCCGCCTGATGAAGGGGGACCGTGAACCCGTGTGTTGTGTTTGTGAAACATGCTCTTTTTGTGCTTTATTTGGGTCGCCGTGAAAATGGCGTTTGTTTGCAAGAACGCGCTTACTGTTGCGGGCCTGTTTGCAGTAATAAAATCCCCAGCCGCCTGAACTGAACAGGGGGCTGTGGGAAGTTTTCTTGGCTTCTTCGAGGGTGGTCCGGCTAGTGCGGGACCCGTGCCCTCTCTCTTTCCTCTGCGTGCTAGGACGACTTTGGCGGCGCTGAGTGGGGCGCGGTGCTTGGTCTCAGGCATTGGCGTCGGGGAAGCGGGAAGCGCTTGGTTGCTCTCGGCTGGCGCTGGGCATCAGCCGCAGGGCGGGGCTGAGAGGCTTGTTTTGCGGGCTTTGTTGGCCGAGGCGTCGACGGGGCTAGCTTGTGAGCACTCGACGCCGAGCTAGAGGGTTTAGACAAGAAGTGACGCATGGCGTGGGACGCTTTCTGTGCCTCGGTGTATCTCTCCGAGAACCCCTTCACCGCCGGGCCGAAGAGGCCGGTACTGGATACTGGGGCGTCGAGGAACCTCGTTCTCTCCGCGTCCTTAATGTCAGTGAGGGTAAGCCAGAGGTGGCGTTCGAGCACGACCAAACTCGTCATATTCCTCCCGATAGCCTGTGCTGTGGCCTTGGTAGCTCTCAAGGCCAAGTCCGTGGCGCTTCGCAGGTCCCGAAAGGCCTCAGGGTCCGGGGCCAGCCTCGTCCAGAGACCGGAGGAGTTTGGCCTGGTAAACCTGCAGCACGGACATCGTGTGCAGGGCTGATGCAGCCTGACCGGAGGCGCAGGCACGTGGCGCAGGTCTTGACACGAGGCATTTGAAACAACGCTCGTACAGATAAAACACACAGTTAAATGCAATGAGTAATGAAAAAGGATATCGCCGGATAGCCACAGGAGAGACGGCGTCAGGAGAAACACGGTTGAAGTGTCGTCTGCTGAACTGTAGCTCGCTCAGGCTGAAGGCTTGTTCGACGGCGAAGGTTTCAATAAATGGTCAGAGACGTGAATTTTTTCGCTGAAGGAGTAAAATCTGCTATAATGGCGAATTCGGGGACTATTATAGTCTGAGGACACGCCCCCTAGGTGGGCTCTGACGTGTATGATGCAGAGTGATCTCATTGGTCGCACGTCAGAGGCGCCCGCGCCATTGGATATGCAGTTGCCGCAGCGCAGCCTATGAGCGAGCCAGACGCTCATGTTCTGCTGTGCAGCTGCAAATGCGCTTTACATAAAGGCTTCAGGAAATCGAGGAAAAGGAGTTTCCCCACTGCGTATAGCTACGCAATACGAAGTGACCGTTCGAAAGGGAACTCCATGTTTTCCTCAAAAACCTTCATTTCTTTTTGACTGAAGAAAGAACGACATTAATATCTTGGATGGCGTGTGGAAAAGTAAACTATCAGGAAATTTTAATACTGAAGTGAACTACTCCTTTAAGGTTCTCATTCATGTGTTTCATTTAGTACAAAACACTGACTATGGGAAATCGCTCTGGTTCGCTTTATGAGCGACACAGGTGACGAGGCCCATGAAGTGCTCTATAATAGACAAGCAGTTCATATATTTCAAAAATGAAAATGCTTATCATTCACAAGTGAATAAAGTGGCACAATGCTACCAGACTAAATCCTGTTATGTTCAACAAATAGGTCAAACATGATTAAACCAACTGAATAATGATGCTCATGATGGAAACACAGATTGTGAAAGGACACAGTTTACCGTGTTTCTGACACTGACAACATAAAGAGGCAAAAACGTCACGCAGAGTAAAAAATGTCATTTTTTTTTAGCTTTTTTTTTTTTAGATGTTTTATCACGTCAAACTAATGCGATGTGCCGCAGCTAAACAGCAGGAGGACTCGTCTTCAGCAGGACAGAGGGACACATCCCATGGCCAGTGTGTTGGACCTGCCTTCTCTCCTTCGGTTTCATTATTCAGATACTGTATGTTTAAATACATGTTTTTATTCACTCTTTAGGAAGTGCGAGTAAATGTCACTTACTAGAGTGATTTCATGTTGACCTGATTTGATTGTAATTACATTTTTCATTTGTTATGAAATGACTTGTACAAAAAATCTAGTCTTTTATATAATGAAATAAGTGCAACAAAATGTCTAAACCAAATAATATAAATTATGATTCCCTTCACTCACTGTAGGCTATTATACCTATATTACAGTGTTACTGGGTTAAAGTACTGTAACTAGTAAGACTGTCTGCTAGTAAGTTTGAAATTCAGTGCAAAATCATAAGGAAAACTCTTAAAAGTTATTTAAAGGAAAAGGAAAGGAAAAAAGTTATTGTGGGCAGTTATAGTTTATATATTTACCATGGTAACCCCACTGGTGCTGATGAGAAGAACCTGTGAAGAATGGAAAGAGATTATGTCAGGAAAGAAAGACTATCTTGAAAAGCTTGACCGTTAAAAGTGTGTGTGTGTGTGTGTGTGTGTGTGTGTGTGTGTGTGTGTGTGTGTGTGTGTGTGTGTGTGTGTGTGTGTGTGCATGCGTGTGTGTGTGTGTGTGTGTGTGTGTGTGTGTGTGTGTGTGTGTGTGTGTGTGTGTGTGTGTGTGTGTGTGTGTGTGTGTGTGTGTGTGTGTGTGTGTGTGTGTGTGTGTGTAATAATATTTGTCTTATTTGCTGGTATAGCTAGTAATTTTTGCACATATTTTTCATCACTGAAGATAAGTCATAGTAGTACTAGCACTATCAATAAAAATAATAACCTGCGAAACTAGAGCAGAGTTTAGGTGAAAAACACGTCCGTAAATTCATTAATTCAATTCTAAATAATACTAAATATTAATTATGCTTCCTTGTAGACTCTATAAACAGAGCCAAAGACATGCATGTGTATATCAAATATGTGAAACTTATAGTCTATACATGCTAAATTTTAACTTCCTTGATCAGAGTTGCAGAATTGTAATGCTTTTAAGTTATAGCGTTGACTGTAGGTACAGTAGGATTTGTTCTAATCAGGTGTCGTCAAAATATCCATGAATGTGTTTAACCCTGTAAAGCCTGACATATAAAAAAGTCAGACAAATCAAAGTTTTTGAAACTGACCTTTTCAATGAATCTTTAGACTAAATATTTTATAAAAACCTATTTTAAAAATTGCATAAGATAATTATGATATTGTGAGAATATGGAGCTCATAATCGAGATAAAAAACAAACTTTATTCAGAGGAAAAATATGCAGTTAAAAATATGCAGTTTGCTGCAGATGCTGATATTTACATGTAATGTACATCAATAATATATTTATAACAGTATAGCAGATACTTAATGCATAGACATATTATTGGCAGATATAGAGTGACGAGTCTGATGACTGATATTTATAAGTAAGATGATATTTCAATGCTTAGTTTAATAATCAAAGCTCTAGTTTTAAAACATATAATGCAATGCAACACAATGATGATTGAGAGATGAACAGATGAACCTTCCCCAAAAGCCTGATGATCATATTTGTTGCTCATGATTTTTCTATAAAATGTTTCCTGGACAATCAAGTAAAGCTGAGTTGCTTCAGTCCAGTAAATATTCATCTTGAAATACAATCAAAATTCTTTTGATAACCGTTAATAAGGCTCTAATAACTCTGGTCACTGCAAATACATGAAGAAGACTCAGAAGAACTCGCTTTGCTGCTAATGACTGAGTTTTTACAAACTATCAACAAACTTTTAGTGTATATAATACTATGAGAAACAGTAATAACATCAGCTATAACTGTAATACACTAATGCACTACTAGAAATTAGTAGTCCTTGGACTATTATTTGAGCACTCCAGGCTCAGGTAGAAGAAAAACAGGTAAGAACAGGTTTGGTCATTCTGAGCAAGACAGTATCTTTTCCTTATTCACACACATCAGCACACACACACAATCCCTCCTTCATTCAGCGCAGTCAATGTGAGCATTATGTGCTCCAGGACAGACGCCTGATGCTAAGATGACCGCTGAACCTGATACGCATTAAACACATTCAGCGCTCAGGCCACAGCAAGAAGAGGCACAACATCTCGAACATCTGATGCTCTTTCTGCAGACGCAGAGAAGGTGTCAGCACACGCATGAAAGATTGATCGTCATAGAGTAAGTCATCATGATGACTTTATGTGCCGTGTGTTTTGTGGTCAGCACTAGATCAAACTCCTGTGAGCTTTACGTAAGGGCAAATCCGTGGCTATGTGTGCAGTAAATGCACAACACTGAGACAAAGATCCACCCGACGTGATGCTGATGTTCAGAACAACATCACGCTCGCATGATCGCATTAAATATCTCAAGTGCCCATGTTTGCCATTTGCTGTCATTCATTTTGAAACTGGCACATTAAAGTCACCATGAAATGAACAATCAAAATGAACAAATAATTTTACCAGTGCACATCATTATTAATTTAAACTCATGTTTCTGGTAATCTTGAATCAGAATATCTTCCTCTTGCAGCATCTCTTCTCTTCTCTGATGACGAGGGCGGAGCAATGATCTGTCACTCACATGAGATCAGCCAATAGCAAACCACAACCATCCAATCATCTCCCCACAGGCAAAGTCAAGCCCCGCCCACATTTGATCTGGTTCCAGAAGCTGTTTCACTCGGATACACGGCACAATAGGGGAAAAAAGACTATTGCAGCTTCTATTTAAAGCAACACTAAGGAACTTTTCCTCTGCGGTCGCCCTACAGGTTGGAAGAGGAATTGTCTATTACGGCTATCGTAAATAATTTAGCGTACACTGTAAAAAAAAACCCGTTATATTTACAAGAAAAACCTGGCAGCTGTGGTTACCAGAGTTTTCCTGTTAAAAATACGGTAGCAACGTTTTAGGTTTTACAACTTTTAACCGTATATAATTTTATAGCGATAAACCGTATTTCATTATCTGATATAATGTTAATATACTGAACTTTTGAAGTATTAATATCTGTTTTTTTCCATTGTAATACACTGACAGTCAACAATCACAGCAGTGATGAGAGTCAAATGGTCAACCAAAGCTCATCATAAGCAGCTCTTCCACAAGAGAGTTAATACTAAAATACAGAAGCTGCACAGTGTCATTCACACAAACATTGAACACCATCATGGTAACATGTTGAAATAAAAAAAATGCAATAAGCATTAATTTAACAACATTAAATGTAACATAAAACCCTAATGTACATAACTGATTAGAAAAAAACTAAGAAAATTATAAAGAAACAGTGATTTTAAAACAAAACTAACTTTGCAACTACGTCAACTTATTACCCTAACCTGACAGTTTACTATTAGTCTTCACTCTAATGACAGTTAGTTGACATGTAGTTACAAAGTTACTTATAGTGTCTAAAGTGGACCATCAAAACCAATTATTGTGTCAACCAGTGTCAAACGGGAGCAGCCACTTTCCCAAACGAGTGCTTTAAAACTTTTTCCTCCTCTTCCCTTCTCTTCTAATCAGTAGCGTGAAGAGCATTAAATGAGTAACACTGCAATGAGCATCTACTTCTAAACGCTATTAACATTGTTTACTGAGTTTGTGTTGAAATGAAATTAAAGAAAGGATAGAAAGCATTTAGAATTATCCACCAATGTGCAATTGTTATAGTTGAAGGGGATTTGAAAAAAAAAAAAAACAGTTTTTGTTCAAGAAGGGTGTTTCTTTACCAGTCAGAGTATAAATAACTGCCAACAAGGATGTGATTTTTCTATTTGTTTTTTTTTTTGGATGGGGGGAAAAGTTTACTGGTTTCCAACCAAACATGCACTTCTTATTAGTCATCGGTTCAAAGATTTAGCGACGTCAAAAAGAGTGAGTGATGCCTCGTTCAATGCGTTGGGAAACCAGAAAGGAGGAACTTGAATGTTTCCTCATCAGACACACCCAGCTCAGGTCTTTCAAACTCTATAATGAACTGATGAGTTGAATGTGTTTGATTAGGACCAGGGTTGGGAAATCTGTGTTCCAACATCAAATAAAGGAGCACACATTTATCATGACTAAACAGTCAAGGTGCTGGATCCTTACTCAAGACTCATTTGTTTTCCACTTTAAGTGTGGTGTCACATATAGTTAAATGAACTTTAAATGAACCAAACCCAGTTTGGTTAAAGTTAACTGGTAACCAGTGGCCTCAGACCACTTGTTGTTCACTCCACCACACCTCAAGTACTCGGACCCCAGGTTTCTGTTGAAGGATAGAAGCTACAAATCCCCTCTACACTTCAATTGTTGAGAATTAAAACAACTTTGATCATCTTATATGTTGAGGATAGTTTAAAACAACTCTCAATGCAATTGATCTTTCGCCGGCCCCTCCCCCAAAACGGCCATTGTCCAATCACACATCATAGCAACCGTTACTATGTGAGCAGGTCCGTCAAACATTGACTCCAAGCAAGATGGTGAAGCGGTGCGCCCACGGCGTTTGTAAATCGGACACTAGATACCCCGAGAGATTGTCTGGAGGAGTTGTTCTTTCCGTTTCCAAAGCCGAAAACACAACGTGAGCGGTGCCTACAATGGATAAAAACAGTGTGGACGGCCCCACTCCCAGTTAAATGTGTCGAACATGGTTAACTCGCGTACAGTGTGCGTGAGACTGAGAAACCGAGATTAGTCAAAGAAACATGAAGAAAGCAGATCAAGAGCATCCACAAAGGAATTACGTTTTCTAAAGGGTTGTTGTTAAAGTTAACATGATATTCTCGGGGGAAAATGAGCAGCAGTGCAGCACCCGTAGACTAAGTTACAGTTTAGAGGAGTGCACGAGCGCAACGGGGAAAGCATGAAGCTTACTTGACAACATCAGTTCATATATCAATATCGTAACGAATAGAAATAACCTTAAATAATGTATGGTTATCTGCATCTTTCCGTCTCTTATGTATAGTTACTTTTTAAACACGAAAATCGCATTCAGCATGACACGCAAGTGGTTGCCGTGGAAATGAACAACTGCTTGTTAAACCGAATGTATAATCCTGTATCTGAGGCAAAATTACTAAATATGCAGTGCGAGTTATATATTTCTAACTCCAAACATTAGCCACTGAACCAGCTTATAAAATCTTCTTCAAGGCTGTGCTGGTTGCATTTGAGGTAACGTACAGGTCATGGTTTCTCAGATTTCGCTTGAGACCGGTATAAGCATTAGCCTCTTTAGTAGTCGTGTTTCCTTCATTGCGTATTTTTATATTTTGAATATATCCCTCCACTGCATACTGTAACCCCTTGTGCCTCGATCTGGAGGATATTGCGGAGGTATTGCTCCAAAAAAAGGTCACTGACATGCACGGGTAACGTTAACTTATACCTCTTCCCGTCATGGCAATCTGTCGCGCTGGTCGTGTTTGACCATTTGTAGCAACAATAACTAGGGGGCGTTGCTTTTGCGAACGGTCAATTAGTAAACCAGCTATTGTAAAAAAAGAAGAAGAAAAAAAAAGAAATTTTGGACAAATGACAGAAGATGGCAGCAATTAATGGCAAACCTTAATGGACTTCAGCCATAACGAAGCTCAATACGCTGATTTCACGCAGCTGCCATTTTGAAATGGCTCCGGTGGGAAGAAAACCGGAAGAGTCGCCTTTAATCACAGGAGAGTCACGAACGCGATGGCGTATTGTTGTGTTTAATGCAGAAATTAGTTATTCTAAAAATGTACATACATTTCTTTCATATTTTAGACTATATACAGTGAAATTCTAGCCTGGATGCCAGCCCGAACCCCGCCCACAACATTTTTTGATCGGGAAGTTCGGTCTGGACTCGCTCCATTGAGGAATAATTATGATCGGTTCAGAAATCGTCGGGCCAATCAAATTGCCAGGGCGGGCTTTATACGATGATGGACAGATGATCTGCATGGACGTAATCCTCACGTTATCAAAGAGCGCTTGGGTTGAACTGGTTTCCCTCAGAGATGACTGCCGCTGGAGAACTGAGATGTATTAGATTCCGCTATCCGTCCGTTGTAAAAGAAATCGACAGCGCATTTATTTTAAAAGACGAACATAGAACTGCAATCAAGGCATTTGTCGATCGGAAAGATGTGTTTGCAGTCCTTCCTACGGGATTCGGCAAAAGTTTATTTTATCAGCTGGCTCCGATGGTAACTAAGAAGATGGGACGCAATGAAAACCCTGTGGTCGTTGTAGTTTCTCCTTTGGTCGCACTCATAGAGGGCCAAGTAAAAGAAGCAACACTCGTTATTTTACTTCTTCCAGCGTGCGTGCATTTGAGTACATGTAGTTGACAACTGTGCTATGCAAAGTAGTTGACTTACTGCGTTGCTCTCATTGGTTGTAGGTCTATCCAATTGAGTGCAGAGTTTTTTTTTTTTCCTGGTTCGGTTAAGACACGCCTCATAATCAAAGCCCTATGAAGCAGTATCAGACTCACATTCTGACTAGAATATGAGTATGACGAAGTCAGGCTAGTGAAATTCATTTATAAATTAAATATTTTTTTAATATATAATTCAGAACATAAAAAAAGAAGCAGGAACGAACAATATACATCCTATATTGGATATTAACACCCAATAGTGTAAATCGCGGCAGCAGCTTCAGGTTGGTAGTCCAAGGCACTGTTGTCTATCTGTACTTCCGGGGTTCTTCCCACCGGAGCCTCGCTTTCAATTTCAAAATGGCGGCTGCGTGAAATAAGCGTATTGAATCATAAATTGGACCCATAAACACACTGACCAGGTCAGATTACCTGTTTTGAACAATGGATGCCAACAATGGACAGAGAGCAAGAGGAGTAGGAGGGAGTGGAAGAGAAAGAAGAGGAAGAAGAGGACGAGGACGAAGAAGAGGAAGAAGAAGAGGAAGAAGAAGAGGAAGAAGAAGAGGAAGAAGACGAGGACGAGGGCAAAGAAGAAAAGGAAGGAGAGCCATCTCTGATGAGATTAGGGCAACACTTGTTGATCATGTGATCATCCACGGTTTGACCATGAGAGAGTGAGACTGAGAGTCCAGCCCAACTTGAGTCGATTTACAGTGGCGTCCAAAATTTGAACATTCAGAAATAAACACAGGTATGCAACTATCTAATGACTATTTTAGCATTACAGTAATGTACTGCAAAATGCATAGTATTGCATAAACATTTGTATTTCTAAGCCATCCATTCACTGCACTAAATTTGAATGAATGAGGTTGGTTATCATGCTGTACTACATTATTTTGTAAATTGTTTACAGTTCCGATGCTGAACACAATACTGTGTTTGAGTAGAAAGGCAAAGACATCATGGAGGACGAGGACGCTTGTTTACAGATGTACAAGAGACTGCAGTTATAAATATGGTTTTGGCCAACAATGCAATTAGGATTCGAGAGATAAGAGCATATCTTGAATAATGACACCATATTTAACAACATCAATGCTGTAAGCCTGTCGACCATACAACGCATCCTCCAACGGCACCAAGTGACGATGAAACAACTTTACAAGGTGCCTTTTGAGAGAAACTCTGACAGAGTCAAGAATCTGCGACATGACTTTGTAGAGGTATGTATGCAACACTACTTCCAGTTCTTCAGACATACCATATTTACTCATCTGTATATCCTTTTGTCTGTTACAGAGAGTATTGGAGATGGATGCCCATGTAATTCGCCATGAATTTATTTATGTGGATGAGGTTGGCTTCAACCTCACCAAAACCAGGTGCCGCGGAAGAAATGTAATCGGACAGAGGGCAATTACCAATGTCCCTGGACAGCGTGGGGTAATATAACTGTGTGTGCTGCCATCACTCATAACGGGGTCCTCCATCACAATGCAACACCGGCCATATGCCCACTTTTCTGGATGCAATTTGCACAAATAGATCAGGAGCCTGCTAGATTTGTGGTTGTATGGGACAATGTTAGTTTTCACCGGGCTGTTCTGGTCCAAAACTGGTTTACCACCCATCCACAATTTGTAGTTTTGTACCTACCCCCATATTCCCCTTTTCTAAATCCCATAGAAGAATTCTTCTCAGCCTGGCGCTGGAAAGTGTATGATGGCCAACCCTATGCCCGCATGCCGCTTCTCCAGGCGAGGACGCATGTGGGGACACAGAGGTTGCCTCTGTCCAAGGTTGGATACGCCATGCTAGGAGATACTTCCCTCAATGTTTGGCAAGAGAAAACGTATCTTGTGATGTAGACGAAGTATTGTGGCCAGACCCAACCCAGAGGAGAGATGAAGCGTAGCTTAGCACTGGTGACTGCCAATTCCTGGACTGCCCCCCTGGGACCCCACACACACAATTGTGTTCTTTACTGTATTCTAAAGAATATACTTTTGGTTTACATATGTTTATGGTTTTGTAGTATGCTATTGTATACAACAGTAATGTTTGGCCTAATTAATATTTTCTGTTTCTACATGGCATTGGTGTTTACAGTGCACTTGTTACCCCTCTCAGCAGATTACTTTCACTGTAGAACATTGTATTGAAATGTAGATATAAGCCTATGACAGACCAAAGAGCTTTAGATTTAGTAGAACAACTGTGTTTACATGGTGTATCCAAAAATTTACTAATATGAAAGGAGTGTTTGCCATTTGATGCAAATGCTTCATTCTGACACGTGTTTATGGCATTTTGCATTTTGTGTGTGCAGTTTTGGGAATTGTGTGGAGAGTTTTGAAAAAAGGAGACATAGTTTTGTGTGTAAGCAGTAAAACGTGTGTAAGCAGTTGAAAAAAACTGTAAATACCATGGAGGCGAAAAGAGCTAAAGGAATACTAAATGTGGGATTTACAGTTTTTCTCGATTGCTTAAACACATTTCTTGAAACTATGCCTCGTATTCTCAAAACAGTAAACACAAACCCATAACGTCTCACCCAATTCCCCAAACATCCTATTTTCAGGTCAAAATGAAGCTCTACACTCAAAACCATTCACTCTTGCTGAAAAACCAAACGTTGCCCTCAGACAGGACACACAAGCCCTCAAAAATACACACACTACAACATAGTCTTACACACTGGTGCTATAAATTCAAAACAACATTTCCAAAACTGGTAAGTCATGTTGCTTGCTTTTTTACTCTCTCCTACTCTTACGTAAGATGTGTGTGAGCATCATATGACAGTAAAAGAGCACACACAAACCTTATTCAAATCTGGAATTGTATTGGAATGGTAAAGAGTGTTGGCACATGCCTCCACTCAAGAATACAATATGATGAACAAGTCTAAGAATGTTCCACATTTGGTTGAAATACCATCATTGGCCTAGAAAGATAACATTCTAGGAGTCAAGACTATAAAGGAGAAAGGATGCCCTCCCTTCATTGTCACACTCTGCAGCCACTCTGTGTGACTGTACGACTGCTGGCCTTTTCTTGCAAGAACATAAACCTCATCAAAGACAATTGGAAATGTTTGTCTCTTATTCAGTGATAGAAATGTGTTTGCCACCACACCTCCCTGAAGGTTCTAATGATGGAGGAGACGGTGAAGCGACTCAAGTTTGTCTGTACTCGTTGCCCAGCCTCCCTCATTGTCACACCATGGACAAGGACATGGCCAACTAAAGTGGCTTGAATTTCATCCGAGACTGCTTGTCTTCTTGCCCTTGCCCTTCCTCCTCCTTCTTCTTCTCCTCCTCCTCCTCTTCCTCCTCCTCTTCCTCTTCCTATTCCTCCTCCTCTTCCTCTAACTCATCCTGTTCCTCTTCCTCCTCCTCATCCTCCTCCTCGACCTATTGCTTAATTTCTCTGTGGATCCATTGTTCCAAAACTCAGTAAACTAATTTTTATCTTTTATAAAAGATTGTATAAGCTTTTATCTATCTATTGAAGGATCTGACTGATGTGTGTTCAATTTTGACTCTTAGTGTTTTCACCTGGGTAATTGTGTGCTAACTGAGCTGAAGCTGTGCTGACTTGAGTGAACAATATTGAATGCTAGTGCTTTCTAAATGACCACGTGGTGTAGGCAATGAGAAATGAAGGGATTTGTGTGTAGAGTTTTGCTGTGACAGTTCAACAAATCTGACTAATGTGTCAAAACAGGGGAATAGTGTTCATAGTTCAGTGAAATGGGTGTGCTTTTTGATAAATGGCATTATGGTTTTGAAATTTTAGTTCAAAAGCCTGGTTATAGTGTTTAAGCAATCGAGAAAAACTGTAAATAAGGAAGAAAATCTTGTTTAGCTGGGAGCAGAGGTCTTCTTGTACAACATACTTTTTTCAGCACACAAAAAAACACAATTGCCGAAGAAAAATTCATCTTGCTCTATGTGTTGTCCTTTAAGGAATTTAACTTTAGAATATTTGTTTTAAACATTTGTTGGTACATTTACAGTATACATGCATTCTCAGGTAAAAATGTAAAGTTTATCATTACCTTTCTGTTTATCTACCTAGTTCGTAAAAATTAATCGTATTTGTGTCATGTGATGATGTCACTGCCTATTAAGTCACTTCCTGTTTGTCCTTCCTGGTACTGCATAAAAATGGTGTGCTCTCGGTGTTAATCCACTTGCATCCACCTTAATCCATCATAAAGGCAATGGCGTAAGTTAATTTATGTGATATTAGACATGTTAAAGATCATATATTAGCAGAAATTTTGTTAAAAATATGTTTGATAAGAATGCTAAAAACGGTGTTTACTATTGTGTACAAGCTCACAGCAATGCTAATAGCCAGTATGACTGCTATTACAGTGAGAACAGCATTGTATATTCATGTTACAGTCATTCACAAGGTAATGTTAGCCAAGAAATGAACACTGAATATTTCTTTATTGTTTTATTACAGTTTTCACCACTACATGTAAATGAGGAAGCGTGACAGTAAAGTATCAAACTTACTACGACTCTGTCTTCATTAGCACGGTTTAACTTGGTGTTTAGTCAGAGTTTCAACACACTGCACGAGAACACTACACTCTTATTTGTTTACCCCTAGCTCATGCTGATGATGGTTTATTCTTCTATATTAACTTGTGTCGTAGCCTACAAGTCAATTAGGTGTCATCATCGTAAAGTCTACATATGTCGTTCCTAAGTTTATTAGATCCATGTCGTACAGTGTGATCTGTATTAATCTTATAGAATTGCTGAAATCATACCGTTTGTAGAAGGCTTTAGGGGGTCTAAGATCATTTGGGGAACTGACGATTTGGGCAGTAAGTAAATAAGAATCTTTATTGTCATTGCACATCAGGTATACAATGGAATTACAGTGCATCTGCGGCCAGTGCATAATAATATAATAAATATATAAACAATAAAAAAAATAAAAAAAAGTTAAAAGATAAAAATAAAAAATAAAAAAAGAAGAGGGAAGTAAACTATATATACACACCACATTTACACATCATAGTGCCCAAGGAAAGAAACTGTTTTTGAGTCTGTTTGTCCTGCTCTTAAGACACCTGTATCTTCTGCCAGAGGGCAGGAGACTGAACAGGTGCTGTCCTGGGTGTGAGAGGTCGGCAGTGATTGACCTAGCTCTTCTGAGACACCGCGTGCTGGCGATGTCTTCTAGCGATGGTAGGGAACTGCCAGTGATGTATTGAGCTGTCTTTATGACCCCTCTGCAGGTTCTTTCTGTCCGCCACTTTGCAGTTGGCATACCAGGTCGTGATGCCATACGTCAGGACACTCTCAATGGTGCTGAGTTTCGTTTTTACTCTCAAAAGGCCACCAACAGTTTCTCCTCCAGATGGTTCCGTCTGAGTATCCTTAGGAAGTGTAGTCGCTGTCGAGCCTTTTTTACTACTGCGAGTGAGTTAGCAGTCCATGAGAGGTCATCAGTTATGTGTGTACCAAGGAATTTATAGGAGGACACCCGCTGAACACAGTCCCCGTTGATGCTCAGTGGGGCTGGTTCCCCTTTATGTTTCCTGAAGTCTGTGACCATCTCCTTAGTTTTGCTGGTGTTAAGCAGCAGGTTGTGTTCGGAGCACCAACCTGCCAACCTGTTAACCTCGTCCCTGTACGCAGACTCATCCCCTCTGCTGATGAGGCCAATGACCGTAGTGTCATCCGCAAATTTAATGATGGTATTGGAGGGGTGGATGGGTGTACAGTCATGCGTGTACAGGGAATACAGGTGAGGGCTCAGCACACAGCCCTGAGGGGAGCCTGTGCTGAGGGTCAGGGTGGAGGAGCAGGTGGAGCCTACCTTAACCGTTTGAGGGCGGTCAGTCAGGAAGTTCTTAATCCAGGCACAGGTGGAGGGGGGGAGAGCGATGTTGGTCAACTTGTCCACTAGGATATCAGGAATAATGGTGTTAAATGCCGAGCTGAACAAACAGTCTAAAATGGTAACCAGAGAGGGCGGACAGACCGGTTAACAGGTGAGTCTAAAGCGAGCAAGTCAAATGGTGAACCTTTGCACAGGCAGGAGTCAAAACTGAGTGAAGCAGAACATAGGAGATTGATTGAAAGACAGAGCTGACCCATGAGAGAGAGGATGAATCGCTTCACACACAGGAATAACATACACACTCTTACAAATACAGCTTCCAAAAGGGTGTTTTTTTACAACGTCATAGAGCAACCTTTCCCAACCTTGATCCTGGAGGAACAACAACTCTTACTAATCAAACACAACCGATTCAAAACATCAGCTCCAAGACCAGGGCTGTGTCTGAAATCACCCCTACACCCTTAAATAGGGCAATGTTTGAGGGGACAGCCATTTGTAGTGGTGTCTAAAACCATAGTGGACATTATCTAGTGCACTCAATTCAAACCCACAATGCACCACAATAACAAGTAGGGGTGTAACGGTTCACAAAATTCACGGTTCGGTTTGATACGATACAGTGGTGTCACGGTTCGGTACGTTTTCGATACAGCAAAAAGAAAGAAATGCCAGAGAAATTTTCGTATTTATTAGAAGAAAATTTAGTTTTCCTACATCTTGAAACTTTTAGTTTTATAAATGGGGGTAATCTTTGAAGGATGAAAAAACAATGTTTTGGTCATCACATTAAAAATAACTTTTAAATATAAAAATATTTGAGTTTTGAAGTGCTGGAAAAAAGATGTGTGATGTAGGCTACTTTTTCTGCCAAACTTCCATGGTTACAAGTTAGTGTTACTACATTAAATCCAAGGTGAATGTTGGACTTAAAACCTATAACTAGTTAATTCATTCACACCACGTCAGCGCTGTTTGATCGGTTAATAACGGAGAAATGTTAGTGCTTCTCATAAGATCTCGCAGTGCAATGTTATTACTTCAGTGGCGAATTCAAATGCTCTGTTTACTCGATCTCTCTCAGCGCTGTAGTAACAAGGTGCGTTCCATTCGACAGGGTCCCTACGCAGTGTTCACTGCTCCCAACTCCCTGAACACGGTACATCAGTTGAAGTGGACTTCGCTGACAATAATCAATCATTTGGAATGCCCTGCAACGTCATCAAAGAAAGGCAACAACAGGGTCGCGCAGATTAGGATATAACTTTTTATTTACTTTTCTTTCTAATTTAAAATCATAAAATAGGCCTATAGATACATTCATCACCCCAACCGTTCATAAATACTCTAGTTTGTATAAGAATAACAATATTTATGAATACTCAATGCATACGTAAACTCAAAGCCGTTAGAATTTTAAATTTAAAATCTCTTCCAACGGCTCTGCTCTATGGTTAGTTCCGACTGGTGACGCGGTGCACAATGACAGTTGGTTGATTTTCACTCTCCACTTCCTGTGAAGTGATGTATCGATATTCCCTACGCCGTTTGCAGGGCCCTTCGAACTGAACATGTTCGTTCCCTTCGGATTGGAATCTCACTTAAGATGGAGAAACACCCTGTGAAGTCTACTTCGAAGTCCACTTACGGTCGAATGGAACGCACCTACAGTGTCGCTTGATCAAGATCGGCTCGCGCTGCACTGTTGTTGACAAGGGGGTAATCCATCAGCCGGAAGTTGAAGCCTCACGGGAGCCGCCATTGTAGCAGAACTTTACCTGCTGTTAGCATTCCATTGACTCCCATTCATTTTGGCGTCACTTTGAAAGCAAATAACTTCACATCTGAGGCTTCCAAAGACTCCATTTGTCTATTATTTATTTCTAAAGAAACACGACAATGTATAAAAGGCTCCATTACCTTGTATCTTACGTTATGGCCCCATAGAAGGAGTTTTTGTAAAAATAGGCTAACGATTGCGTCATAACGAATCGACTCTTCGTCGCACAGTAGAGAAATTACCGTATAGACAGGAGGAGAAGCTCGCAGGCAATCGGGGGGACCTGGAGGCATAAAGTACGATAAAGTCGAGGGAGAAGCCCATAGAGAGTCATAAAGTTGATCCAGCTGCTAGCTCATGGACAGCTAATACTCACTCTCTCCGTCTCTGTGAGATTCGGAAGGGAATTATTCAGATTTTATTCAGCACAGCTACTAGAAGACCTACAGGTTGCTCAAGTGACAGGCTCAGTTTGAGCCTGCGCAGTATGCCTGGCTATCAGCTTTTAACAGGCTTCAATTTTCTCCGTTGAAATCAATGGGGTCGCTGTGTCCATTTCTTTTACTGTCTATGGTTGTTGATGGTCCAAACTGATAAACGGTCCGTGAAGCACAAAATAATGTTTCGTTCCGCTTTCATTACGTTTGCCATTTGATTTTGCGCAACGTTGTCGTGGGCGCGCCAGCGCGGATTTTGGTCAGCAGGAAAAATGGTCCAACGAATCGTTGGGTTTGTATGCGTACCGAACCGAAAGCCTCGTACCGAATGGTTCAATACGAATACATGTACCGTTACACCCCTAATAACAAGTGTACAACTGATATATACTCAATGGCTAGAGAATACCCACAATGCACTGTGAGAGTCGCACGCGCAGCTGAATCATCAATCCATCTGTTTTCCAATCCGCGGGGCCAATGTGGTTACAGCGTAATATCATACATGTATAAACTCCTTTTTGCTTGATTATTAAGTTGTTTAATTACGGTTTATACATGCTAGTTTCCATAACAGAGTTCAAGATAAATCTTTTCATTACTACTGGAGTTGTCAGTTTGCTAAGTTTCATGTGATTATTAAACAGCACAAACTATGTAAAAGCAGTACTCAGTGTCCGAAACACTGGTGGAGAACAGAACAGGACAGAACCTTTTGTCTAAGAATGGGGTTCTATCAGATGAATATATTACATTGTTACAGGTTCTTGTTACATGTTACAAGGGACTAAAGGAAGCATGGGTTGAACCACAGAAATGCATTCCTTCAGGCAAGTGCCTTTCAACTTGATAAAGGTTGTAAAATTACATCTGGATAAATGGCTACTAATGTTCACATACTTCACACAATATCCATTGTCATCAAATTCATGACTGAGCTACTGCAGAAAGACTAACCTTGGTGTTTGTGACAAATGACTGAAAAAAACGTTTTTGTCCATCTTCAGTGTATTATGACCCAAGAAACTTTGGGATGTGATACATTATCTTATACAGTGGGTGCAATCATTTCTCACAGGATTGGCAGACTTATGGCATATAATTCTGCATGATATTAATCACAATCTGCTGTATGTTGTCCTCATTAGAGTGTTAGAGTATAAATAACCTGGTTGGGTTAGGGTTAGAATAAGTTTACATGTATTTGCAAAGTTACTTATAGTTAGTAGATTGTCTGTTAGAGGAGCATCACAATAAAGAGTTAGCAGATATTAAGCAGACAATCTACTAATACTCTAATGAGAGTTAGTTGACATGTAGTTGCAAAGTTACTTATAGTCAACAGAATGTTCAAAAGGGACCATCAAAATAAAGTGTTACCTTTAAATTAATAATTTGCACTTATTGCAATGTATTTATTGTGTACATACATGTTCTAGTTAATTTTACTTATATTTCAGACTGATCTCATGAAATGGCGTATGTATGACACGCCAATTCGTATTTCCATTTTTGGCGTGCTATCAACACGCATAATCGCTTTTCAGCGTGTTTATCAACGCCTTTGACTTAACGTTATATTACTGTATTATGTATATATAAATATATGACCTACCCCAACCCCGTCCCTAAACCTACCCGTCACTGGGGTTAATACCATTTATGAGTCTTCTCCTACCATCCTAGAAAAAAGAAATATCGCTCCACAGATGTAGATATAGATTTTGCTTCGTTTCGCTCGGACATTTAACGGCGTACACATACACGCGGAATCACTTGGACATTTAATGGCGTAGACATACACGCAAAAGATTTCGGCGTGGACATACACGCGGATAGCTCAAAATGCGTATAGATAACACGCCACTTGAATTGAAAGTGGCGTGTATGTTTACGCAAAGTCATGATGTCATGTTGTATATTTAAAAAAAAGTCTGCATCTACATCTGTAATTAATTTCTGTAATGACATCTATAATTACACTGTTGACCCCGTCCCTTAATCTATTAACCCAACCTTAAACCGACTTACTCCACCAGTCCAGCAATAGCACTGTTTTACAATAGCACATCAAGTTGTCACAGTTGTGTTCTGTTTAGTTTGTTTTCACTGGACTTGTCTGCATATCTTCATGTCACGTGTCATCATCATTATTAGTTCATCTGTATCAACTGTGTTAAGTTAATCATCATCATCATCATCATCATCATCATCATCAACTCTTTCACCTGTGTTCTGTCAATGTTCATCTGTGTTTGTAGAGTTCCCTTCTGTTCAGTCAGTCTTTGCCCGTTCTCCGTTGTATTTAATGTGTGTGTACCTTCTGCCTGTCTGTGCCAGTTTAAGTTATATTGTTGTAAGTAAACACTTTGCTTTGGAACTTTGGACTCCTAATCTCCTTCTGCCTGCACCACACCGTGACAGAAGAACGGGCCGCCCAAAATGGACAATAGGGTCAAAATGGTCGTCATGGCTCAGGAGAGCCAAAACTTTTTTACTTTTGCCCTGGATTTTTGCAGCCTTGCCGTCACCAGCGCCCTCGACGAGGAGAGCCTGTGCACCTTGTTTTGTGATCGGGGTTTTAACCATCAAATCGATCTCCCAGACACCACCGGACTGGAGGGAGACCGTCATCCAGTGTCTGGAACACAGCTAGATCCAGGGAATCCTCACGTCATGCCTGATCGTCACGTCATGCCTGACCAGCCTGAGCCTGTTCACATCATGCCTGGCGAACCAGTGTCTCGTTCCGCCAAGACCGCCCATCCAGAGTCTCGTTCCGCCAAGACCACCCGTCCAGAGTCTCGTTCCGCCAAGACCGCCCGTCCAGAGTCTCGTTCCGCCAAGACCGCCCGTCCAGAGTCTCGTTCCGCCAAGATCGCCCGTCCAGAGTCTCGTTCCGCCAAGATCGCCCGTCCAGAGTCTCGTTCCGCCAAAAACGCCCGTCCAGAGTCTCGTTCCGCCAAGATCGCCCGTCCAGAGTCTCGTTCCGCCAAAAACGCCCGTCAAGAGTCTCGTCCCGCCAAGATCGCCCATCCAGAGTCTCGTTCCGCCAAGATCGCCCATCCAGAGTCTCGTTCCACCAAGAACGCCCGTCCAGAGTCTCGTCCCGCCAAGATCGCCCATCCAGAGTCTCGACCCGCCAAGATCGCCCGTCCAGAGTCTCGTTCCGCCAAGATCGCCCGTCCAGAGTCTCGTTCCGCCAAGATCGCCCATCCAGAGTCTCGTTCCGCCAAGATCGCCCATCCAGAATCTCGTTCCGCCAAGATCGCCCGTCCAGAGTCTCGTTCCGCCAAGATCGCCCATCCAGAGTCTCGTTCCGCCAAAATCGCCCATCCAGATTCTCGTCCCGCCAAGATCGCCCAGCCAAGATCGCCCATCCAGAGTCTCGTTCCGCCAAGATCGCCCGTCCAGTGTTTCGTTCCGCCAAGATCGCCCATCCAGAGTCTCGTTCCGCCAAGATCGCCCATCCAGAGTCTCGTCCCGCCAAGATCGCCCATCCAGAGTCTCGTCCCGCCAAAATCGCCCGTCCAGAGTCTCGTCCCGCCAAGATCGCCCATACAGAGTCTCGTCCCGCCAAGATCGCCCGTCCAGAGTCTCGTCCCGCCAAGACTGCCCGTCCAGAGTCTCGTCCCGCCAAGACCGCCCGTCCAGAGTCTCGTCCCGCCAAGATCCCCCGTCCAGAAGTTTATAATAAAATAGCATTGTCCAAGTTTTAGATTGGTTGTACCACCTGACATGGAAAGTGTTCAAACCTACCCATACTTGAATGGTAGCTATTTTTACAGTATTTGAGAGAGATCAACAAACCTTTTCACTCGGCCACAAGGATCAGTCGGGCTCCAGCATTATCATATTTACTGTTATTATCTTGTTGATTTATTATAAAAGAGCCATGTTTGCAGTTGTGCTACCCCGACATTTGAGAACACATATTGCTGGACAAAAGTTTTTCATTTATCTCAATTAAATTTAAAACTATATATTTATAAAATGTGTTCATATGAAAATAGTAAATGTTGAGATTAACATCAACTAAGATTAATAAATGCTGTACAAGTATTGTTCATTGTTAGTTCATGTTAACTGGTGTTACCAAAGTCGTGTTTGGTGTTTTCTTAGTCGGTTCATGTGTTCGGATGGTTGCATCACCTGACATTTTAAGGGTTTAAGATACCAAAACATTAAATAATATTTATTATTGTAACATCTGCATCCATTCCCCCAACCACCAGAGGGAGCCATCTTCTGAGTTCTTGCATCACTTCCTGTTCCTACCTGGTATAAGCAAGGGAGTAATCCATCAGCCAGAAACTGAAGCTTCGCTTGGGGGCCGCCATTGTAGCAGACCATTCATTTTGGCGTCACTTTGACGAATAACAACTTTACATCTGAGGCGTCCAAAGATTCGATTTGTCCATTATTTATTTCTAAAGAAACACGACAATGTATAAAAGGCTCCATTACTTTGTATCTTACGTTATGGCCCCGTAGAAGCAGTTTTTGTAAAAAGAGGCTAACGATTGCGTCATAACACACGACTCTCTGTCGCACAATAGAGAAATTGCCGTATAGACAGAAGAAGAAGCTTGCAGGCAATCGGGGGGGACGTGGGGGCATAACGTCTAGGGAGAAGCCCATAGTGAGTCATAAAGTTTATCCTGCTGCTCATGGACAGCTCCTACTCACGCTCTCCGGCTCTGAATGATTCAGATTCCTCTTGGCACAGCTACTAGAAGACTTACAGCTGTCAGACAGGCTCACGTCACATCTCCGTCGTCAAGCTCAGTTTGAGTCTGCGCAGTCGCTCAGCCATCAGGAAGTGACTGCTTCTAATTGGCTTCACTTTTCTCAGTTGAAATCTATGGGGTCGCTGTGTCCATTTCTTTTACTGTCTGTGGGTATGAGCCATGTTGTTTGTGCATCATGTTGCGAAGTATTGCCAGTTTACCCTGTCTTTACCGAGCATTTCTAATACCTTGTTTGTTTGCCACGATTAATGTTTCTCTGCCTGTTCTTGACAACGGTTATTGGATTTCGGACTTGGATTTGTTTGCTGTTTGGACTGCCGCTATTGTTACCGACCCTGTGCACGCTTGTTGACCACACTTCCTGTCTTGAATCTTACTTTGTTGTTGCTACTGTTTCATAAAACACCACATATGGATTCAACTACTCAACCGAGTCATTACAGAATACTTCGCCAGACCAGAATCCAGCGGAGTTATCACAACTACAGGCCACATTTGCTTACCAAACCGAAATGATCAAGGATTTTCAAAACCAACTTTCCACTCTACGAGCTGCTAATGGACATCTCACAGGCTACATTCAGACTCTCCCATCATCTAGGCCTGATCCGGTAAGGTTCTCTTTACCTGACAAATTTGATGGCACAGCTGAAAAATGTAGAGGTTTCTTGCATCAGTGCACCATCTATTTTGATAACCAGCCTGAAGCCTTCCTTAGAGATTCCACTAAATGTTCATTCATGATGTCACTGTTAACTGGCAAAGTTCTCGATTGGGCATCAGCGGTGTGGGATCAGAATGAGCGATTGAGAACCTCATTTGATTATTTCTCTAAGCAAATATGATACGTTTTTGAATATCCTGCGAAAGGGAGAGATGTTTTGTTGCAGTTGCTACAGTTACACCAAGGATATCGCCCAGCAGCTGATTATGCTGTCGAGTTTTGTACCCTAGCGGCATAAAGTGGCTAAAAAGTGAGGTAGCGCTGAGGCCAGTGCTCAAGGCCTCAGTTAGACACTGCAGACTGAACTAGCATGCAAAGACGTGGGCTCAGATCTCAGTCACTTGATTTCAATGGCGATAAAGTCAATACTTCATTTATATAGCGCTTTTAACAATACAGATAGTTTTAAAGCAGCTTTACAGTGATAATAGGAAATTAATGGAACAGAGATTGTTTTGGTTTTACAGCAGCTCTAGAATTGTCCAGCTAAAGTACGTTTTTTGATTGATTCACTTCCGTTGTAAAAATCATTAGTTATTAATTTAGGGGCCGCTTACACAACACCGTTTAAACTGAAAACAGAAAACTTTTAATGAGTTCTGGCCGTTCATTTGCACGTCAATGGTGTTTAGTGGCTCGAGAACGCAAACTTTGATATAGGTTCCAAGATGCAAGTTTTGAAAATGTTTGAAAACGTTATCTCCAGTTAAACTTCAAAAACGTGAATCTGTGAAAATGGTGACGGTGTGCACATGCATATTACGTGTTTAGTCTATAAGTATGTGCATTTGAATATAGACTATATGTGCGCAGGGGCGCAGTCTGTCTTTAATAAGTGACATTGCCAAATTACTTGTCTGGCCTGCATAATACAGGATTTTTTGTTGTTTCCACGGATCCATGCGAACTGGAATCATTTTGATAATGTTTTATCTGTACCGAGGTAAAGGGAAGGAAAGGAGGCCTTCGCAGGGGAGAGTCTAGTTAACACTTCAGGGCTGCGTTGTCGTCGTGTCCAGGCGCATGTCCATCAGATCTGGATACGGCCTGGATCCGGCGGACTACGGTAAAGCTTGGGATAAACAGAGAGACTAATATAAGCGTAGATGCCATTCTTCTTATGATGTTACGAGTACATCAGGATTTATGGGAAGTGTTCCCGGTTTCGGCTGACCTAATTTATTTAGCCTAATATTTTACATGTCTTGAATAATAGAAATGTATAATGTTCTATGTGAATGCCAGGTTAAAGAGAAGTTTTAAGTCTAGATTTGAACTGACAGAGTGTGTCTGCTTACCGGACAATGTTAGGAAGACCGTTCCAAAGTTTTGGTGCTAAATAGGAAAAGGATCTACCGCCAGCAGTCGATTTTGATATTCTAGGTATTATCAACTGGCCAGAAATTTGAGATCGCAATAGACGTGAAGGACTATTATGCGTTAAGAGCTCGCTCAAGTACTGGGGAGCTAAACGATTTAGTGCTTTGTTTGTAATCAGCAATATTTTAAAATGTATACAATGTTTAATAGGGAGCCAATGCAGTGTTGACAGAACCGGGCTAATATGGTCATGCTTCCTGGTTCTGGTAAGAACTCGAGCTGCTGCGTTTTGGACCAGCTGTAGTTTGTTTATTAAGTGTGCAGGGAAACCACCCAGTAGAGCATTACAATAATCTAGCCTTGAGGTCATGAACGCATGAACTAACTGTTCCGCATTTTTCATTAAAAGCAATATAACATATTTATATATATATTTTTTTTAAGATAGAATAATGCGGTTTTACATATGCTAGAAACGTGGCTTTCAAATGAAAGATTGGTGACGAAGACTTGACAAAACAGCCATCAATTGTTAGACAGTATTCTAGGTTAGTACGTGTGCATTTTTTTTCCCAGAATTAAGTAGTAGGAAATTATTTATCAACCAGTTTTTTATATCAGCTATGCATTCCGTTAATTTTGTGAATTGACAAATTTCGTCGGGGCGTGAAGAAATATAGAGCTGAGTATCATCAGCATAACAGTGAAAACTAATGCCATGCTTCCTAATGATATGTCCTAAGGGTAGCATGTACAGAGTGAACAGCAGTGGTCCTAGTACTGAGCCTTGTGGTACGCCATACTGAACTTGTGATCAATACGACATCTCTTCATTTACTGCTACAAACTGATAACGGTCAGATAAGTATGATTTAAACCATGCTAATGCAATTCCACTAATGCCAACATAATTTTCGAGTCTTTTCAAAAGAATGTTGTGGTCGATAGTGTCAAATGCAGCACTAAGATTGAGTAACACTAGAGAGACACAACCATGATCTGATGATAAGAACAAATCATTTGTGACTCTGATGAGAGCGGTCTCAGTACTATGATATGGTCTAAATCTGGACTGGAAATCCTCGCAGATACCATTTATTTCTTAAAAGGAACATAGTTGTGAGGATACTGTCTTTTCTAGTATCTTTGACAGAAAAGGTAGATTCGAGATCGGCCTTTAATTGACTAATTCTATACAATCAAGTTGTGTTTTTTTTAACAAGCGGTTTAATCATAGCCAGCTTAAAAGTTTTTGGTACATATCCTAATGACAAAGATGAATTAAGGATATTAAGAAGAGGATCTATGACCTCTGGAAGCATCTCTTTCAATAGCTTAGTCGGTATAGGGTCTAACATACATGTTGTTGATTTAGATGATTTAACGAGTTTAGACGAGTTCTTCCTCTCCTATAGCAATGAATGAATGAATGAATGAGAATGAATGAAATTCCCCGGGGAGACAATGCACTGTCTGATGCAATACTGTAGTGGACGGTTGCATAGTTTTTTTCTAGTTTATTTAGCCACTGTTTCAAATAAATACATACCTAGGGTTGTGTTTGTTTTCTTCTAAGAGGTTTGAAAAATAAGCAGATCTAGCAGTTTAAAGGATTTTATGTACGCAGTCCTTCTCTCTCTCCACGAAATGCAAAAGACCTCTAGTTTTGTCTTCTTTCAGTTGCGCTCCATTTTTCTGGCTGTTAAGGGCCTGAGTGTGCTCGTTGTACCACAGCGTTGGACTATTGTCTTTAATCTTCTTTAAACGCAACTGAGCAACTGTAGTGCTGGAAAAGATAGTCAATAGTTTCTGTTGAAACATCGAGTTCTTCTAAGCTGTCTGTGATAGTTCTACCATATTTGTGACTGGGAGTCTGTTTTGTATAATATAGTATACATGAGACTAGATAATGATCTGAGATGTCATCGCTCTGCTGCAGAATTTCAATCGCATTAACATTGATTCCATGTGATAATATTAGATCTAGAGTATGATTACGACAATGAGTAGGTCCTGACACGTGTTGTCTAACTCCAATAGAGTTTAGAATGTCTGCAAATGCCAATCCCAATGAGTCTTTTTCATTATCTAGCTACATGGATGTTAAAATCACTACCAATAAGGACTTTATCTGCAGTCAGTACTAACTCTGATAGAAACTCTGCAAATTCTTTGATAAAGTCTGCATGGTGCCCTGCTGGCCTGTATACAGTAGCCAGCACAAATCTCAAATGGGATTTATCACTTACGCTAGATAACGCTACAAAAAGAACTATCACTTCAAAAAAATCGTTTTTTGTATTTTCTCATTTGGGGAACAGACACAGTCTATATGTGATGAGGTGATCTAGGTGAAAGAGTCTCTATGTGGTGGGATTTATCTGACCTCAATGACGTGAGACAGCTGGCAGACGGTCGGTTTAGCCAGTCTGTCTGCTTCCTGACCTGAGCCCCAGATTGTCACGTTTGAGCTTTAAGACTATGTGCCATATTACTAGATAGAAGAGTGGCACCATCCCAGGAGGTATGAATACCATCTCTTTTCAACAGGTCAGGTCTGCCCCAAAAACGTAATCTTCTACGCAATAACCCAACAAGTTCGTTTGCAAGCTCAACTTTTCCCGCAGCTACGAATATTGAAGAACCAACTGAACCCTTGCACAGATTCACCAAAGTGTCTGTGGAGGAATGCTAACAACATCGAGTGAACCGCCTATGCTTTTATTGTGGCCAATCAGTTCATCAGTGTCGTTCATGCCCTAACAAACCCGCCCAGACTAAAGGGAGTACATCTTTTACTATGATTTTGACTAAATGTTTTACTCTTCTCCTCACACTTAACTATGCTAATTCTTTTCAATGTGTTCCAGCACTTGTTGACTCTGGCTCTGCAGTAAATTTTATCCATCATGAACTGGTCCATGAACTCAATATCCCTGCCGTCCCTTGTATACCACCTCTTAATATAACTGCCATTAATAATCAACCTATTGGAGTGGGAATTACTCATCAAACTGTTCCTGTTATGATCAAGACAGGCCTATTCCACTCAGAAACTATCTCCTTGTATCAGCAACGCCACAGCATCCGGTGGTTCTAGGAAACCCATGGCTAACTATTCACGATCCACAGATTTCTTGGAATTCCAAGGAGCTCACACAATAGTCTCCACATTGTTATTCTCATTGCCTCCAACTCAAGCTACAACTCCCCTGTTTAACCACAAGCATTGAGTCTTGTGACTAACGAACCTGTTAATATCCCCTCATCACCCCTGGGACTGCGCAATCGAGTTGTTACTGTGTTTAATATAACACTGCATTTGGATTCAACTACTCAACCGAGTCAGTCATCGTTACAATTATTTGAATGTACTGACAATTATTTCAAACGAAATATGTTTTATAAAATAAAGTGATACATGTCATGAATTTATCAAATTATTTTAAAAGGAAATAATGCGCTTGGACACAAAAATATGCACGTCATGTAATTGACAATATAAAAAAAGTTTATCTGCCTATGGGTCAATGTAATTTCTGTGGGTGGATTTGTGTCTGAATACATTTCCTTTCTTTCTGAGTGTTTTGTGAGGAAGTTACCAGGCTTTACTTGGTCATGACGAACTGAAAGATTGGATACAACTTTGGCAAGTGTTTCTATCCGGTGGCTCAGTGGGAAACAGTCACGTCACAGCAAGAAGGATTGGTATTCACAGCAAGAAGGACTCCAGTGACCCGACAATCTGTTTGGAGAATGGATGGATGGTAATTTATTGGATGGACATTTTTTGATAAACAGCATGTATCACATAATACTCGATTACCGCAGGTACAGTATTATCCTTAGATCGCACACTTAAGCTCAAAATGCTCACGTTCAACAGAAATACATGAAATAAGTACTTTTGGTGTGCTTAAAACTATTTATAATTCCCTTCTTCCTATATTTTACATGATGACCCATTTTCATTTGCCATTAAGTGCAATATATGAAGCAAAATAATATTTTTTAAGTTGATATGAAGCAGTTACAAAGCACGAACTGCATTGTAATCCTCTTTATAAAAGCTCTTCTGAGAAATTTTAATGAGTAACTTCTGTCATGTTAATTACAAATGAAATTCCATGAGGACGAAGATTTCCGCCGACAAATAATTCAGTCTAATGAGTTGGAATGTGGTATTACAGTTCGCACAGTCATTATCTCGTTAATTATTTGAAACTATCACTTTATTTTTTTATGTTTCAGATGTTTAAGGATCACAGCTTTGTGTCAGAACGTTCTTCCATGAATAAATGGCTGTAGGATTATTCCCAAGATCCTAATATTTATATAATATCTGAGTTGCAGTTCTCCAGAAGTGTTTAACACCACAAAGTGTATTTTCTAATGTTACGACCTAGATTATGGACTAACATAAAAGGTCGTTAAGAAAAATTAAAAACAAGTTGCAATGGACAGGGCAAAAAATGATAATTATTGGAAGCAAATAGTAACAAAGACAAACAAGGAATATATAAACATATACAAAGCTTAAATCACTGGTGAGCTAATTAATCTAAACTACAATTCCAACAGAGTTAAAACTTTCCTAACACACAAGAAAAATAACAAGCACGAAAGAATCATCTCCTGTTGATGTAACCTCTGTTCAACCAGAAAGACTCGGGAGGCAAAATACCGAAACATGTATACATTTATTAACAGGCCAGCAAGCAAACATTATGATATAAAGTTCTTTGGCGTAGGCCCCGTCCGTAGCTCGTAATCCGAGGGTACGGAATCTGCATTCCCTGCCTGAAAACGAAGGCAGGGGCGCTGCAGACCCCCAAAAATATGTGGAGGAATAATTTCACCGGGACAGAGCCCACACCCAAAGAACGGTAAAGAAAAGCATACCCACCAGTCGTGTGTCCTGTAGTTCCTAAAACATAGGGGGAAAAAAGAAAAAACAGAGTTAACATAAAATGAGCATGATGAAACAATGAACGTGGAATGCCTTATAGGCCGATAGCTTAATTAGTAAAGAGGGCAACTTTCATCATTGTGAGAAAAAGTGAACCTGTAAGGTACTATGTGAAGACGTGCATTATGCATTTATGCATTTTTTTATTTTCTGCTGCTGTATTTTACATTTATACATTGCATATGCATTTGCTGACGCTTTTAACCAAAGCGACTTACATTACATTTCAACACACATTTACATTCTTATCAGTTCTTGCTTTCACTGGAAAATGAACCCATGACCTAGTGTTATGAGCTCCAATGCTCTACTGTTTCAACTACAGGAAAGACATGTTGGAAGGAAGCAAGGAGCTGTGGAATAGTGGAACATTAAACCGAGAATGAGGGCTAACATAGCTACATAGAGACAAGCTATTGAAAGCCACACAGAGCAAGGCCGTGATTCGCCACACAGAGCCAGACCACTATGGACCACACAGAGACGAGGCCGTGACAGACCACAGAGAGACAAGGCCGCGATGTACCACAGAGCTAGGCCACCATGGGTCACACAGAGACAAGGATGTGATAGACCACACATAGCCAGGTCACGCTGGGCCACACAGAGCAGAGCCACGCTGGGCCACATGGCCATGATAGACCACAGAGACAAGGCTGCGATTAGCCACAACGGCCACTAATGCCACACAAAAGACGAGGTAAGACAACGATATGTCACGAAGCCATGATAGACCACACAGAACTAAGCCTCGAGGGCCACAAGGCCATGGTAGGCCACATAGGACAAGACCACGATAGGCCACACAGAGACAAGCCACACAGAAACAACGGCCACTAGGCCACACTGAACCAAGGCCACAATGGCCACATACAGGACCCGGGAAAGATATGCCACAAGGCCTCGAAGACCCACACAGAGACAAGGTCCGCTGGACCACAAGGCGACTAATGCCACACAGAGAAAAAACACTCATAGACGAGGCCGCCAGGCCACACAGATCCTATGCCTCGAAGGGCCACACTGCCAGTGATAGGCACAAAGGACAAGGGAACGATATGCCACAAGGCCATGGTAGACCACACAAACCTATGCCCCGGAGGGCCACATTGCCACAATAAGCACAAAGGACAAGACAACGATATGCCTCAAGGCCACGAAAGGCCACACGGAGATGAGGTTACTCAGAGACACAGGCCACTAAGCCACACGAGACAATGTCACGTTGGCCACTCAGTCGAGTAATGCAAGCTAGAGACTGTCGACAGGATAGATGAGTAATATGAGAGAGCATGACACCACCACCAGTAGTTGCATGGGGATTTACCTGAATCGTTACTGAAGAGCTTGCTGAGCTTTGAGGATGATTTTTAATTCGGGTCTTATATATGATTAGAATGAAAGCGTCAGCATCTGCGAACTCAGACATGTGTAAGTACCGATCTTTTATACTACAAGTGTTAGAACACGATTGGATAGATGAGAAGGTAATAAGTGACGGAACAATTGAGTCTTCCCGGCAGAACTTGCGCTAAAGCTTTCATTTCCCTGGTACTATGGGGAAACACCTTCCTCCTAGAAATACTGTATTGGAAAATGAAGAAATTGGAATAACTCCATCGCAATGGCGTTCAGGTGCGCAAATTGGGGCGGGATCCAGTGGTGGAACTAGACTTTTATACATGGGGTGGCAATGGGGTCCATAGAAGGGATGGCTCGATACCACAATTTTGGCTTCGGTACGATACCAAACCTAATACCTCGGTATCGATACTAAATCGATACCACAGGTAAAAAAAAAAAAAAAAACAGTCTCAAAATTTAAGTGACACTTAAAAAACACTGCTTGAGACTCTCCACTACCATAATTTGCAAAGAAAAGGTATCAATATGTAAAAATAAATAAATAAATAATTCAGTCAGGGAACATACAGTAGGTTAAATTTTGATTTTGAAAAAAAAAAAACCCCTGAAATTATACAATTAAAATAGGTTAATATCTTATCTATAATAATAGATTAACATGATATAATAATGATAAAATAATGAAATGACATGTAAACCATTAGCTATCATGCATCAACAGAGAATTATCAACATTTATTGCATTTATTCATCTTGGTTTGCTTACTGTTTGGGTTCATATTAGTTTAATGCATTGCATATAGTAATGTTAACATGCTAAACATGTATTAGTATATTTAATTTGCTAGGTCATTTGATTACTGATTGATATAGATTAATAAATTCTATAATACTGTTAGGTCAGGTTGCCTAATGAATGTTGACAAATGTAGCTTAATTGTAATATTCATATTACTACTATTAACGTAGACTCAGTGTATTCCGGACACTTTGCACAGTAAAACGTCCCGTAAGATATCAATCCGCAGAAAGATAAACCTGATTGGCTCGTCTGTCTCTGGGGACATGCCTTCCACCAGAGCCATAGAGAGAGAGAGTTGCGACACTCCCATAGACCGCCATAGGAACTTTGGAATGCGGAAGTAACGCGTGTCGTGGAGCAGCCAATAGTTCCAAACACTGATAGTTTCTCCATTGAACCCCATTCATTTTCAGTGCTTCCGAAGTACATTCGCTGGTAAATTAATGAAATTACTGTATTTTTTTTACTTTTACACACATTAGCCGACCTCTCGTGAATCTAGTCTGTAGTTATATTTAATGTAGCCAGTTTTAGTAAATGTTTATTGGAAGATAATAGGTTAATTGCAGCGAAGTGACCAACACTTCACTAACGTTAGCTAACTGGTAACCTGATGTATATAATATATAATATTTTTAATAATATTTTATATGTATATAAATATGTATGTATATAATATGATATATAGGCTATATATAATTTTATATACATACACACACACACAATTCATTTATTTAAATGGGTTAGGGTTATGCATGTGCTTATATGTATTTAGGAACATAGTTAATTCACTCATTAACTATCTCTCCGGTTTAATTTTATGAAGAATATTTTTCGGTTGAATATTTACCGAACATTGCTGTATATACTCGTTGCTTTCTACGTTATGGGAGCAGTCTATTTCCCTCCTAAATCATTCATTTGTACATGCACAGCGTAATTATTTATATTTTATGTTGGTTGGAGTTCTGAACGGACTGCAGATCTCTTTGCGTGATCACGAAGGTAGGCTAATGGCTGAATCGGAATTTATAAGCAAGATCACGGGAATCAATAGCCTAATACAGCCCAGTTGTGCTAAAATAAATATCATGAGACGTCCATCATCAGATGAATGACATGGAAAAGTTAAGTTAGAGCCGCTAAAGCCAGTGCTACTACCCATGCGAACATGAACACTAAGCTTTTCCCTCCAAAAATATAGCCTAAAACTTATCTAAGTTGTCACCCTGCCTCTCCAAATGCAAAACTGACATTAACAAAATGCAATAACAGCTGAAAAAGTACTTGGGTGTGTGTTTTATTTTATATTTACCGTTTAATAATGCAATCGCTGCTGTCTGTCCATAGAAGAACATGACAGCCCGCGTACGTTTTGGAACTATTGGGGCTTACATGAACCACGTGACAGCCGTCGCGGCGACATCAAAGCGTGTCGCAACTCTTTCTCTCGCCGTTTCTCAATACCAAGTACGCACACTTCGGACTTGCGTCCTTGGTAGTTCGGACTTGCCAAGTTCGACTCAAGGACAACGAACTCCCGAGGACGAGAGGACGCGAGTCCGGTTATTCTGCAAATGGAACAGCGACGTTCTTGATCGCGTCACTCAGCACGCTCTGGCTACTCCGGTTATCTCTTTATGTATATTTTAGGCAACAATAAAACGAAATATGCTACAACTCTGCCTCTTTTCGTCAACAATAAAACGAAATATGTTATAAAGCACCACTCTGCCTCTTTTCATATAAAAATCTTAAACATAGTAGCCTAATGGCCATGTGGTTCAGGCAATGCGTACATTATCTTAACTGCATATATTTATAACAACATGAACATGATCTTTTTGTTTTCATTTTAAAAATATGAAACATTATTGATTTTTATTGACATTTAACAAACAGAGACAGGGTTGTGTCATTTTTATTTTATTGTACATATAGTGAAGAGAATGTTAAAATAAATATAATATATATATATATATATATATATATATATATATATATATATAAAAGAATATAAAATAAAATTACACAACCCTGTCTCTTTTTGATAAATGTCAGTTACACAAATATAAATGACGTTTCACAAGTCCTCAAGAACACAAGTACAGACAAGAATGCATATTGAGAAACGGCTTATGGCTCTGCCTTCCACATGTTCCAAAGTTTGATTGACACATTTTGGACTAATCATTTTGGAGAAATCTTGAAAAAACTGCCGGGAGACGCAGTGTCCGGATTACCGTGAGAACTCGCTGTGTTCCGGACGGCTGAAAATTTCTACTCACTGTGTTTCGGACAGATAAGGAGGAGTCATTTCTAATGTAAAACACATACGTTTTTACTAACTATAAGTTGGTAAAATAATCATATTAATCTTCATAACTTTGTTGTATAAGTGTCTATACACTCTTTTAATCGACGATTGCTCATGTGAGCATTATATTCTAACGTTAAAGTTATATATAAGAGTTTTAAATATTGAAATTTTTTAAATCCCTTAAAAAAGTACAAATATTTGCAAATTGTAACTCATAATTATTTTATAAGACCATAAGAATGTTTTTTTTTTGTCATTTTCTAGTGGGTGAACATGTTTTAAGAGCTGTTTTCTACGGAGGTATTCTCCCCTCTTCCTTTTGTCCTGCCGGAAAACCTCCCCCCCGCAATTTTCTGAACAGTCATTGGTGTACGTTAGAAACTCACGTTGATTTCTTTAAAACGACTGGCTCTGGAAACATAGGATTGGTCGGAATCGAAAGAGGAGGAGGCAAAGATGACACGGATATATATATATGCCGTGACCTGAAAGTTTTTATTTATAGAATTTGCGAGAAAAGGTCAAGTGTCCGGAATACCGTGATTTCACCGTGATTTTTACCGTGATTACCGTGAGTGATTTCAATGTTAAGTCAATGCAAAGACGCGTTACACGCGTAAAAAATTCCTGCGGCGCGAATGAGGCGTAGAGCGCGGCGCGGTAGACGCGAATACGCCTCATTCGCGCGTCAAGTTCGCGCGAATGGGGCGAATTGAGCGTCTGGCGCGTTAAGCGCGAATGATTTAGTTAGTGCTATTTGTGCATTCACGCGTTTGACGCGAATTCGCGTCAGCCGCCCGAGTTGAAAAATCTGAACTTCTGCGTCAATTCGCGCCGCGTTAACCAATCAGGAGCCTAGCTGCTTGCTGCTGTCACGTGGTGAAGTATCTGGATGCTTCAATAAATTATTTTGTAATATATGACTGTGGTTCTAATGCACAACAAAGCAAATATTTTATCACATAAAACTTGATTTCAATATATGAGACATATTCATTTTGTATTGAATGCTATTTATTCCATATCTAGATTATATGCAATATTATTATAATGTAAAGACAACCAACATATAAGTTCGTGTCTGGACAGTCATGTGTGAGAGAGAGAAAAAAATAACAGGACAGATTAATCACTTTTGGAGGCTGGCTTCATTTATTATCAAAACAAAAATAAATGACAGATTAGGTGGATGCGGGCAAAGGTAAACCTCGCGCCGGGCTGTAGAGCGCGGGCTCGACAGGCATAGACCACTCGAGGCCGAGGGCTACGGCCTACGCTGTCCTCGTCAGCGTCCTCACCATTAGGTCCACCAAACCTAGCTCCTGGAGCAAATTGTGAAACTCCTGAAACCCTCCGGAGGCTCTGGTTGACCCGAGTACAGCGACGATGCCCCTACGCAGCTGTTTCTGCTCTCCAGAGCATATACGAGCGGTGATTCTCTCGAATAATGCTAATGCTAATGCTCGATAAACATCTAAAAAGATGGCCGCGAACGGGTTTCGAAACTTTCGCCTCCGGATTTCGCCTCTGACGCGCGTAAATTTCGCTTCAAACTTTTGTTTTTACGCGCGTCAATTTCGCCATTGACACGCGAATTAACACAAAGTGGTCAAGCGTCAAACTAGACGCGGTAGACGCGAATTTGACGCGCTATTCGCGTCCGGTGTGAACGTAAGAGCTTATCAATTATATATGATACGGTAAACACGAAAGCTCAAATCTGCTTGTATGACACGCTATAGTATTACTGTGCGTTCACACCGGACGCGAATAGCGCGTCAAATTCGCGTCTACCGCGTCTAGTTTGACGCTTGACCACTTTGTGTTAATTCGCGTGTCAATGGCGAAATTGACGCGCGTAAAAACAAAAGTTTGAAGCGAAATTTACGCGCGTCAATTTCGCCATTGACACGCGAATTAACACAAAGTGGTCAAGCGTCAAACTAGACGCGGTAGACGCGAATTTGACGCGCTATTCGCGTCCGGTGTGAACGCACAGTAATACTATAGCGTGTCATGCAAGCAGATTTGAGCTTTCGTGTTTACCGTATCATATATAATTGATAAGCTCTTACGTATGTGCGCTGTTCAGTGTTCAATAAAAGTCTAAATTTAATCAGTTGAATAATGGACTAACCTGTCGATGATCGATCTCTAAACTCTTTGAACAAGTCAAGATGAGCAACTGACAAGTGCTTCGGCAGATTTGATGTGTTGCCTCCCCGTTTGTAGAGTGGTGCATTGAGATTTGTTTCTTTACTTTTCTCATTACTTTTTTAGGCAAAGTAATGCCTGATTTCACTCATACTGCTCTCTCTATTTATTAATTTCAGGGCGTGTAGAAATTCGTTTGATCCATCGTGTTCCTCTGTTGTCACCGTTTGCCGGTTTCGCATGACCCGCGTCAGTTTAGGTTACGCACTGCCGCCTAGCGGTGAACTTCGTAACAACAGCGCATCAAATACCGAATTTAATAAAATTATGATATTGTACCGTTTGAAATATAATATATACCGGTATTTTTGCAGTACCGGTATACCGCGCATCCCTAGTCCATAGACCGTGAAAGAATATCATGTATAACATTATTAAATACAAGCAAACAGTTAGTAATAAAACTAGAATGTACATTTCCTGAAGAAAATGTGAGTAGGTGCCTGCAGTGGCAAAACTCGCTACTCGGTTGCTAGGGTGCGGTGTTTTTAGCAAGATGCTAGCATGATTAGCATGTTGTTAGCATGATGCTAGCATGATTAGCATGTTGTTAGCATGATTTACCATGATTTACCATAGTTTACCATGATAATATACACTCACCGGCCACTTTATTAGGTACACCTGTCCAACTGCTCGTTAACACTTAATTTCTAAGCAGCCAATCACATGGCGGCAACTCAGTGCATTTAGGCATGTAGACATGGTCAAGACAACCTCCTGCAGTTCAAACCGAGCATCAGTATGGGGAAGAAAGTTGATTTGAGTGACTTTGAACGTGGCATGATTGTTGGTGCCAGAAGGGCTGGTCTGAGTATTTCAGAAACTGCTAATCTACTGGGATTTTCACGCACAACCATCTCTAGGGTTTACAGAGAATGGTCCGAAAAAGAAAAAACATCCAGTGAGCGGCAGTTCTGTGGGCGGAAATGCCTTGTTGATGCCAGAGGTCAGAGGAGAATGGCCAGACTGGTTCGAGCTGATAGAAGGGCAACAGTGACTGAAATAACCACTCGTTACAACCGAGGTATGCAGCAAAGCATTTGTGAAGCCACAACACGCACAACCTTGAGGCGGATGGGCTACAACAGCAGAAGACTCCACCGGGTACCACTCATCTCCACTACAAATAGGAAAAAGAGGCTACAATTTGCAAGAGCTCACCAAAATTGAACAGTTGAAGACTGGAAAAATGTTGCCTGGTCTGATGAGTCTCGATTTCTGTTGAGACATTCAGATGTTAGAGTCAGAATTTGGCGTAAACAGAATGAGAACATGGAACCATCATGCCTTGTTACCACTGTGCAGGCTGGTGGTGGTGGTGTAATGGTGTGGGGGATGTTTTCCTGGCACACTTTAGGCCCCTTAGTGCCAATTGGGCATCGTTTAAATGCCACGGCCTACCTGAGCATTGTTTCTGACCATGTCCATCCCTTTATGGCCACCATGTACCCATCCTCTGATGGCTACTTCCACCATGTCACAAAGCTCTAATCATTTCAAATTGGTTTCTTGAACATGACAATGAGTTCACTGTACTAAAATGGCCTCCACAGTCACCAGATCTCAACCCAATAGAGCATCTTTGGGATGTGGTGGAACGGGAGATTCGCATCATGGATGTGCAGCCGACAAATCTGCGGCAACTGTGTGATGCCATCATGTCAATATGGACCAAACTCCCTGAGGAATGCTTCCAGCACCTTGTTGAATCTATGCCACGAAGAATTGAGGCAGTTCTGAAGGCAAAAGGGGGTCCAACCCGTTACTAGCATGGGGTACCTAATAAAGTGGCCGGTGAGTGTACTTTACCATGATTTCCCATGTTCTAGTATGATTGATTCTAGCATGATTTACCATAGTTTACCATGATTTACCATGTTCTAGTATGATTGATTCTAGCATGATTTACCATAGTTTACCATGATTTACCATGTTCTAGTATGATTTACCATGATTTACCATGTTCTAGTATTATTTACTATAATTCTAGCATGATTTACCATAGTTTACCATGATTTTACTAGAATGTACATTTCCTGAAGATCATGATCAAAAGAGCCAACCCCCTTATATATATACGATGTTCTGATGCAGAGATATGGGTCTTGCAAAATGGTTGCTAGGGTACTCTGTTTGGTTGCTAGGGAGTGGCTTGGCAGCTGTCAATCATGATCCTGAGAGACTGATTGGTCGTCTGAGAAAAATGAGCCCACCCCCTTGTCTCTATGACACTGTGACCCAGAGCTATGTTCAATACAAAATCCCTATGCAATTTACCATAGTAGGAAAAACAGCCCATCCTACACCATAGTAAGTCAATGGGGCAACTTTGGGCAGCTCCTGCCCCCCAGGTGTGCAACTTTTACCCCATTGTGAGGTATGTTCTTAAAGAGCCTACCAGCCACTTCAAATGTGGTAAATTACACGTTTCTGCGAAATACTCGCTCTGAGCTATGACTCGTCAAAGTTTGTCGCAAAAGTCTATGGGATTTTTCGGCAGCTTTTTCGCCCTTGGGGCGAACACCGTACCCCTGATCGCTTATAAAAGTCATAGCACACAATTCCTCAATAATCCGCACGACTTGATGCCTCATTCGTGGGTCTGTGACAAAAGCTGTGGGAGGAGTAGCGCGTCAAACTTTTGGTGAAATAATAAAGAAGAAGAAAATAAGTATGAGCAATAACAATAGTGAGTGCCTTGCCTTTGGACCCATTAATAAGAACAGTGCTAAGAAGTAAGTGCTTGAAGTTTTTCAGGTCTAACAGGGTGGGATCTGCGGGACCTGTGCCGGCATATGAACCCCCCACTGTAAACTTCACTCTCGGCTTGCAGCTCCACTACCATAAGGGAAACATGAGAAACTGGGTTTGTTTCTTGAAGTGTTTAGTGTCTTTTAAGAAATTGGGGTCTGCCTCAACCCAGATTCCACTCCAAAATATATTTTAGAATAAGCTCATCCTCAAATTGGCTTAATTATCATAGAAATGAAGTCAAGTAATATTGTTTCTTCACTATTTGGGTTGATCACATCCTGAGCAAATGGTCATCAATTGAAGAATGGGAATGGATGTGGAACACAGAGAACCTTCTCAGACAATAGGGTGTCTCTCAACTTCATTAACATACAGACCACAGCTGTTACAACAGGAGAATCTTCATTTACATTAAGAGTGGTCAACTGTAACAGGATAAGAGGTTTGAGATTTGGATGTTCTGGGTTCATTCTGAACCCAGAACATCCAGACGCCGGTGAACACAAGGTGCTTCGTGTACCTTGCCACTGCTTTGCTGTAATAAACTTCATTTTTGAGATCTTCAACGTCCACATCTTTCAGTCTTCTGCGATAAGCTTGATCCCTCGAGGACGGCTTCTGCGTGGGCACGGCTCTGGCAGAAGACGCAGGAGTCTTGCTCGCCCGGGAGCTCGATGGGTCCCACACCGGCATTGCAAAATTCTGACTTGCATTGTGTGAAGGAGAAAGATTCTGAGGAAATGTACTTTTGTATAACCTTATATAGAGAGCTATCCTGCCCAATTCGCATGCTTGAACGTCATTGGTCATAACGACGTTATTCCAATCAGGCTTCAGTATTTCTAGGAGGAAAGTGTTTTGAGAGACTAATATTGATAGGGAACTTCTGGGACAGCTTACTTACCTATGCTTTATCTCTATTCTAATTAGAGATATAATTAATTTATTCTAATTAACTAGACAAAGTTAAAACATTTCCTTTGAAAGAACCAATGAGGTTTGTTCGCTTGTCACGCCGCACGTTTGAGCTTCAGCAAGGACCAATGAGGTTCATGTGTTATTCAGAACATTTGAGCTTCCACGAGAACCAATGAGGTTAACTATCGTGTTAAGCAGCACATTTGAGCTTCAGCCAGAACTGATGAGGTTCATTCTTGTGTTACGCAGCACGTTTGAGCTTCAGCAAGAACAAATGAGGTTCATTCTCGTGTTACGCAGCACGTTTGAGCTTCAGCAAGAACCAATGAGGTTCGTTCTTGTGTTACGCAGCACGTTTGAGCTTCAGCAAGAACCAATGAGGTTCGTTCTTGTGTTACGCAGCAAGTTTGAGTTTCAGCAAGAACCAATGAGGTTCGTTCTCGTGTTACGCAGCAAGTTTGAGCTTCAGCAAGAACCAATGAAGTTAATCTTGTGTTAAGCAACACTTTTCAGCTTCAGCAAGAACCAATGAGGCTAATCTTGTGTTACACAGTACGTTTGAGCTTCAGCAAGAACCAATGAGGTTCATTCTCGTGTTATGCAGCACATTTGAGCTTTAGCAAGAACCATTGAGGTTCATTCTTGTGTTTGTAACGGTGACTTTACCAAACCAGTATGGGTTTTCAATAGGGCTGGGCGATAAATCGATTTTATTGATTAACTCGAATGTGTAGTTTACGGCGATTTTTTTGAATGAAAATCGGTTTTCTCTTTAACAACCGCTAACGCGCCCATCTGGGCTCCCGTAGTTCCGACCGGGCTCAGCGCTTGCCATGATAAGCCCCTTTTCCACCAAAGCATTTTGAGAGCTGGTTCGGAGCCCGGTGCCTACTCGTGAACGAGTTCTTTGTGTTTCGACAGCCAAAGAACCGGTTCTCGGCCAGGAAATCTGGTTCCAAAGCGGCACCAACTCTTTGCTGGACTAGAACCGTTCTTTTACCACGTCATGCTTACGTCGGGGGCTGGAGGCGGGGTTATTGTGACCAACAACACGACGGGAAAGGTTGTGACCGCCATTGCTAAAAACACAGCGCTAGTAAAGATAGTAACAGCGATTGAAGAATGGATTCTAAAGCGAAACAGTGGTCGGTGGAGGAGACAAACTGTTTGTTAGCGATATGGTCTTCGGCAGAGGTACAGCAAAAAATAGAAGGTGCTTCGAGAACAAAACATGTGTTCGAGGAGATCCAGAGGGAGATGGCTGCAGCAGGATTTAACAGAACCATAGAGCAGATCAATAACAAGTTAAAAAAGCTAAAAAAGGATTACAGGGACCAAAAGAAGGAATTGGGCCGAAGTGGTAATGGACGGCCACGCAGTAGAAATACCCATTTTGAGGTTTTGGACTCGGTCCTCGGCGACAGACCGGCGTGCCAGGTCACCGGGGCATTAAATCCAACAACTGCCATGCTAGAGTCTATGGTGGTGGATGAGACGCTGCTGCAGGGTATTGCCAACAACGTTACTGATTCTGGTAAGTTTAACTTTTCTAATGTTTCACCTTGTTGCAAACCAACTATACATTTCTTAGCTGTTTCGTTTACAATTCTACTTATTAGTAGCGGTGCTTGCTTGAGTCAGCTAGCTAGCATGCTATTGCTAACAATAGCTAACGCAGACACTGTATAGGGAGCAATGGAAACTTTTGTGATTTAAACACTGTCTTATTTTTGTTGTTTATAGAGTTGTTGGCAATTGATGATTGTGAACCTGACCGGGAGCTACCGCTACCACTCCACTGCAGCTCACCAGTACCGTCTTGCAGTTCAGCAGCTGAAACCTCCTCATCTTCCTCTTCCAGTCAGTCGACCAGAAAGGGTAAGAATTGTTGTTATGAGTATCAACAAACTGAAATATATCAGTCTTCATTAAATAATTCACTGCAGATCAGTTGTATTTGATTAAATTGCATAAAGTGCTCAATAAGTGTGTACTAGTGGTAGTGTACGGATATGATAGTAGACATACGTTATAAGGTGTATCAGTGTAGTATTATATCATATAATATTATTTTGTTAATATGTTGCATTGACTCTTGTGTCAGATTCTTTACAATTGCAAAATACACAAAGATCTGTGTTCAATTTATGTTTTTTTGGTGCACAGGCAAAAGGAAACGAGACATGAATGGGGAGCTGCTGGAATATTTTGAGAGGTCTGATGAAAGGTTCCTGCAGCACTGCAAGGACATGAATGATACCTTGCTGAGGAAATTGGATGCAGACTCAAGTGCAATGCTTGGACTCATGGAGCGTATGGTCACAGTGATGGAGAGGCAACCCCACTGAATCAGAAAGAAACAATCTCGCACACTTTGCACTGCACGCACTTTAATATTTTGTGGGGGGTTTTTGTACTTTTTTTAAATAAACGTTTTATAAAGAAACATGTCTGCTGTGGTATGCTTAATCAACATAGAAACAAATGCAAGTAATCAAGGTTTACGATTTTTTTTATTTACATTTGTGCTGAAATTGTGCATTTTATTTACACACTGCTGCATATCAGGAAACCAGAAAGAGATAACTATTAACTCAGCAAGTAAACATAAAAATTTAACATCTGGTGTTATGGCAGTTTAATTATTTAACAAAAAAACACAGGTAGAATTACAATGTATGGCAGTGGTAACAAAAAAAAAGAAATCAGTCATTCCCTCTACAAAAGTACTGTATTAACGCAGCTCTGATGTCAGCCCCTTCTTGATTACCATGTTCAGGTACTGCCTGGACAGGAGGCTGAATGTTTATATGCCTGTCTTGATGCTCCTCTGTAAAGTTTTCCCCATGTTCCTCACAAATGTTGTGAAGCACACAGCAGGCGAGTGTCATTTGCTTGCTCAGCTCCAGCTTGCAGTCATTTCTTTTTAGGAGGCACCTCCATCGACCTTTTAGTCTCCCAAAACACATCTCCACAACTGACCGTGCACTGCTCAGCCGGTAATTGTAGGTCCGTTGTTCATGTGTCAGTCTGCCAGTGTCTGAAAAGGGCTTCATGAGCCAGTTCTGCATGGGGTAAGCTGGGTCACCAATTAGATAATATCCAACATCACACCCAGAGATGTTTATTTTATTTTGGCATAATAACTCCCCGTCATTTAGGATTTCCCACAAATTTGACTGTCTCAGTACTCTTGCGTCGTGAACACTACCTGGATAGCCAACGCATACATCCCAGAAAAGACCTTTGCCATCAACCACTGCTTGGAGAATAATTGAATGCCATCCTTTCCGGTTGTAATAGTCTCTAGGGTACTCCTCTGGTGCTATTATAGGGATGTGACTTCCATCTATTGCTCCAACACACTGTGGTACTCTCCAACGATTCTGGAAGAATGTGGCCAGTTCTACAAACTTGTCAGCGTCAGGAAATGAAATGTGCATAGGAAGCAGTACCCTGTTGACTGAGTAGCAAAAGTCCTGAACACAGTTAAACACAGTGCTTAGGCCTACCCCAAAAAGATGGCTTATGGTCCTGTATTCGCTGCCGGTGGCCAGTTTCCAGATGGCAATTGCCACTCGCTTTCGGATTGTGACACACATACAGTAATTTGTGTTCCTTCTCCCCATGTCAGGCCTGAGTCGACCACAGATGTACTCAAATGACTCCCGGGACACTCGGAAATTATGCAAAAACTGTTGAGCGTTGAAATCCGGAACGATTGTGTCCCACCAGTGCTGAGATCGTGGGTGTGCCCAGACAACAGGCGGTCTCCGTCTTGCGATGTGCCGCAATACTAACGTTGCCTGTAAAGATAAAAATCGGTGCACAATTATTATTTTTTTGTTTATTTCCAATGTAATCTATAGGTAGTCTGCGCTACCGGTACATACTGTAGCTAACGCTAGGGCCATTAGAGCTAGCGGCCTGGCATTTGCATCCAACAAGAGCTAACATCAATAATAAGAATCGAAACAAGTTATATAATTACCTTTCTTCTCGAACGTAACCTCCGTCTATAGTTATCCAGACGAGCAGCACAAATGTGTTCTATACGTCTTCTTCTGATCCCAATATAAGATCGCAAAGCCAGGAGAAACATTTGCAGAAAGCCGATGTAGTCCGCCATTGTAACTGTTATGCTTGGAGTTCGCGCAAGCGTTCCTGGGAAGGCTAAGACGTATGGCGACGTACACAGTGACGTAACGACGTCGTTCGCTGGGCTCTCTAGTCAGTGGAAAAACAAACAGGTTCTGAGAAGGTTCGCAAGTTGAACTAACTTTGAACCAACTTTGAACCAGCACCAGTTCCGAACCAGTTCTTTTTTGGTGGAAATGGGGTAATAGAGATACACAAACAAACATGGCAAATGAACAAGACCGCGGCAGCAGAAGCACACCCGCCGAAAACATTTACAAACTGAATCTGCAGGGCTGTCAACTCGCACGAGTTCACTGTGAGAGATGCAATTGTCACTTTTTACATGCTCTCACGCACACATGCATTTTCTCACGCATAGAAAAATCGCGCAGCAAAAAGCACACTGACACCGACAGACTAGACAGAGCAGGTTACTATTGATATGAAACAGATTCTCAGCTCTCAGATTCTGTCAATTTTATTACGAAATTCAAACAATAAACACCGTTTTGGCGCTTGTAAATGTGACGTGAAAGATCGCTGACAGATCTCAGTTCAAGCGGCACGTGAACCGATCATCTGTTACTGTTACTCTTCACTACTAACTAACCGAAATGTAATAAAATCGATCGATCAGTGTTTTTCAACCGCGGAAAGATGTCCATAAAACAGCTGGAGAACAACATATGTCATGTAACGTTACATTTACCTCAGGAATGCCTTTTAATTACCCATCCCCGATTTTTTTGTGAAAAAATCGGGGATTTTTTTTTTTGGCCATATCGCCCAGCCCTAGTTTTCAATAAGGCTAGGTTTGGTTTAAAATCATTCGGGCGCCAGACAAGTTCAACTTGTCAAGAAAAAAATATATATATGCTGGATAGCTCCAACCACTGTTACATACAAAAAAATATTAATAAACTGATACCCACAATTTAATTTTCACAGAGTTTGTATTATTATTATTTTTTGTTCACATGACAAAACAAATGAAACAATTTCAAGTTATATTCACACAAAGAGAAATCACGAGAGTCATTGGATCACAAGTGTCCATAAGTTCGCTATATGTTTGAACTCAGTCTTTCATGTTCCACTTCATCAACAAAGAAAACGCAATAAACAAAACAAAGAAAATAAATAATAAACAAATACATATGTATTTGGTGTATGCGCGTGCATGTACGGAGCGTGTGTGTGGGTGCGGGTGTATAATGACCACGGGAAGCAGTCTGTGCAATGGCCGGGAATCCCTGGCCGGGAAAATGAGTTTTGATTTTTACGTGTGGTTAAAAAGTGTGGAGGAGAGTTCGAAGGCTTTGACGTGAGGTTAAAAGTGATGGACACCAAGATCAGTACCTGAAGCAGGCGAACCAAACTGGATAGTGTTGCTCCAGGCAACGCAACAAACCAGGAAGAGCGGTATTTCTCCGTCACTTTGGCCGTCACACCCAACACCGCATACACAGGATTTTTGAAGTGAGTCCCACTTCAATAACCTGAGGCAGGCGAACCAAACTGGATAGTGTGGCTCCAGGCAACGCAACGAACCAAGAAGAGCTGTCCCACTGCGCAATGTGACGTCAGAGTGACGTCTTTTCTATGTAATTTTTGGACGTCCAATTTCGGTCCACTGAAGGGGTTGTTTTGTAACGCCAGGTGACGTCTTTATTCGACGTCTTTTGCACGTCTAATATTGACGTCGGTGGGACCAAATGTGGTCGTTTGTGGACGTCTTTTCAACATCAAATTTAGTATCTTCTATAACTGTAGTCCCATGTTTCAAAAGGGTAGAGGACTTTTTTCTGTACCATGTATTTACATTTATGCTTTTGGCAGATGCTTTTATCCACAGTGACTTACATTGCATTACACATTTACATTCCTGCTTTCCCTGGGAATCGAACCCATGATCTAGGTGTTGCACTAGGTGGCTGTTACACAAGTGCCAACGCTCTACTGTTTGAGCTACAGCATTACACCTTTACATGTGTCAATTACCAACTTCTGCTGAGACAATCAAATGGAGTTTTTGGACAATTATCTTAAATAATTATAAATAATCTGTATTCATATGTATTAATCATGTTGATAACAACAATGTTGATATTTGTAAATAAAAAAGTATTGCATATTAATCATGTAAATTTCCTGCACCTGTAATAGACGTCCAAATGAGGTCCAAAAAATGACCCAGTTTAACAGTCAAATGTTGAACGTCAACATGACGTCCAAGTTGGGACATTATTGTGCTACCAGAATTAGTGCACTCCAGCAGGCCAGTGAATATGGTCATTACTCGATCCCAGAACCAAGTGCAGGACCCTGAGAAAGAGGAGACAGATGAGTCGACTGAGCCAAATAGCCTGTCAGAGTTGCCTTTTCTAGAGGCGGAGAAAACCCCTCCAGTCAAAACAAGGTGCCGGAAGACCAGAAGACAGCGGAGGCAGGCTAGGCTAGTGGGCGCCATAGAGAGAAATGAAGAGCGACAACTTACCCAGCCAGTGGATGATTGGGGTGAGGTCCCAGATAATTTTGGGCAGTTGCAGAGAGAGGACCCCACTTTGCAGAAAGCGTATGACAGGGTCACACAAGTAGATGGTATGTCCACTGGGATGCCTACTTCACTGTCTGGAGAGGGCTACGTAGTGAAGGAGGGATTGCTTTACCATGAGCCAGGAGAGGGCAGGGCAGAGCAGCTGGTGGTTCCTAGGCAGTTGAGAGAAAGGGTGTTAGCCATGGGACATACCATCCCTTGGGCAGGTCACTTGAGCAACACCAAAAGCTATGAGTGTATTGCAGCCAGGTTCTATTGGCCAGGGCTTTATAGTGAGGTGCAACAATACTGTAAATCCTGTCCCGAGTGCCAGTTCACCAGCAAGAGGAAAACTAGCCCTTACCCCCTTCAGCCACTGCCGATCATAGAAGTGCCCTTCTCTCGCATAGCCATGGACATTGTGGGGCCCCTGGAAAGAACCCAAACAGGGTTCAAATACATTTTAGTCATTTGTGACTATGCCACCTGCTACCCTGAGGCGTTTCCTTTGCGCAAAGTTACGGCTGGTCCAATTGCACAAGCCCTGTTGCAGCTATTTTCTAGGGTAGGCATTCCCCAGGAAGTTCTAACCGATCAGGGCACTGCCTTCCTGTCAAAGACATTAAAACAGGTGTATAGCTTGCTAGGCATCAAAGGCATCTAGACCACCCCATACCACCCTCAGACAGACGGGCTGGTTAAACGCTATAACCAGACTTTAAAGGGCATGTTGAGGAAGTTTGTAGCGGTCAATGGTAAAGACTGGGACCGCTGGTTGCCTTACTTGCTCTTTGCCTACCGGGAGGTCCCCCAGGCCTCCACCGGCTTTTCGCCGTTTGAACTTCTGTATGGGAGACAGGTGAGGGGGCCTTTGAGTGTCCTGAGAGAGGCCTAGGAGGGACCTCAGACCCCCAAGTCCCACAGCGTCCTCATGCATATCCTCAAAATGAGGGACAAGATGGAGGAAATGACCGAGCTGGTGCGGGCTAACCTGGAGCAGGCCCAAACGCACCAGAAGGCCTGGTATGACAAGGCTGCAAGGCAGAGGCATCTCAACCCAGGGCAGAAAGTTTTGCTGCTTCTGCCCACTTCAGAAATCAAACTGCTTGCTAGGTGGCAGGGTCCGTACGAGGTGGTGTGGAAAATGGGTCCGGCCACCTATGAAATCGACCTGCCTGGGAGAAGAAAACCCAGACAGACCTTTCATGTCAACCTCCTGAAAGAATGGCATCAGAGGGCCGGACAGTGAATGGCGTTACACGCGAGAGCGGGAGAGACTCTGGACATTTGCATACGCATTTGCACACACATACACCCGCATGCTCCTTTATAAAAATGATGCCTTGCTTAGGCTAATTGTGTTATTTTGTGAAGGTGTATGGATGGCTAATGAACACAGGGGGGTTTGTGTTTAAAGAGAAGACTGGCGCGAGGCTAGGCGCCATTAACTCATTCACGTTGATTTGTTTGTAGCGCGGTTAGTCCGCGATTTCATTCACAACACTCCAAACTAATTTGTCACTGCTTATAACTTCCTACTTTACCACCTCGATGACATGTAGTGCGGTACCCACTAGTTCATGTCCCATTTACTCCCTGTTTCTGGCTAAAATCCTAGTGAATTCATACATATTATGACTCACGCATTTCCTGCATCCCGGTCCGGTTCGACTGCACCTATGCGGATGCGCGCGCCGCTGTAGGGGCAGTATTTATCCTTGTCATAGGGCAGAGGGTGCAGATCATTGTTCACAGGGGTGTTTGTAATAAAGTTTTGTATGTATATGAGTGGTGTGAATAGGTGGTGTAAATGTTGTATAAAATGATAGTGATGTGATGATACTATTTTATTTTCATGTAATGTTTATTTTCTACTTATTTATGGCCTTAGGATAAAGGTAATACCCTGATTGTTGGTATGGTCCAATTGGCCCTGAATGGGCCAATTTGGCTTAATGCTTTGGTCTATTTAAGAGCGCCTCATTCTGCATTAAGGAGAGTGAGAGTGAGTACTAGCTTGCTGTGAGGCTATGTACAAAGTGTTTGCTGTACTACCGTTGAAAGCCAGAAGCATTGGGCGATTTTGATTTATTTTTGATTATTTTGTTTTCTTGACTTCTGAGTTAAAATATAAATAAACTTTATTCTATTTTTGGAACAAATTGAGCTCTGGTAACCGTCTTATCCACCTCCACCACCTAAAGCCAGTGAGCCTACACATCCCAGTATTTGGGGTGCCGCTCGGTACCCCTCAATCGCTTTTCTCCATATCGCCACACTCTCTCTCCCTGGAAAAAAAACAACCCATGGTTGTGGCAATGTGTATCATTTAAAATCCAACGAACTCCTCTTCATCAGAAGATTCATTGAAAAGTTGACTGAGTTTTTTCGTCTCTTGGTAGTCTAGCTCTTCAGCTGTGGGAAAACATGGCTTCAGGTTGCACACATTCACGATGCGAACATCTTCGCCAGTGGACCCGGAAGTTCAAAGGACCGACCTGTTGATGATACGGTAAGGCCCTTTCCACTTTTGAGCCAGTTACGCCCTAAAGTGACGTTGGGCACTAGACTGGGGAAATGTTCTCATCCACACACGATCCTTTTCCTTGTGTGTGACATCTCGCCTGTTTTTATTGTAGTTTCGCAACTGTCTCTTTTGTGCTTTTTTACAGCATTCCATGGCTTTGGACTGAAGCTCAGCTAGGTGGTGGACTGTGTCGTAAGATGTGCAGTCTGGAGTTAGATTCTTACCATGTAACAACTTGTCCATGGGACTTTGCTGTTAAGGTCGATGGTAGAGAAGATGGCTGCTCCAGATAATGATTCCAATATTTCAGTGATGTTGGGTAAAGGGTAGGCATCATTCTCTGTAATGGCATTAACTTTCCTGTAGTCTACACAAAACCTAAGACTTCCGTCTTTTTTAGTTCTTTCAGCCAAAGCCTTGGCATATGTAGTTGTAGTAGGATTGGACTTTATCGTCTTCAGTGGGCTGCAAATCAATGTAGCAGACCAAAGATATTAATTTCAGTCTAATCCTAAAGAAGATTATCCTTTCCAGCCAACTAATGCCAGTGTACCAGTTATTAGTTCCCAACATCTAAAGGAAAAGACTGGAAACCCTAACAGCCTCTCCTTATTAACTTCTGTTCCTCCTCAATTTAACACAGCTCAACCACCTGCCTACCTAGATGAAAATACATTAATTGACACTGCTGTACATGACGCCCACTTACCTCCGGAAGGCAAGCAACAGTTACGGCGGATCCTCGAGTCAAACCCTCAAGTTTGTACCATGCGTCCAGGACGTACTGAAGTTATGCAGCATCACATTTATACTACCCACCAAGTTCCTATAAAACAAAGACTGTACCGCACAACTCCTACTAAACAAGCTGTCATAAAAGAGCAGCTGGAAGAGATGTTGACTGCTGGCATCGTAGAACCGTCACACTCTGTAAGTGGGCGTCATGTACAACAGATGAAAATTTCCTAAAATTGAATGTAGAGAAGACTAAGGAGTTGATCATTGATTTCAGAAGGAATAAAGAAGTGATAGAACCAGTGAGTATTAACGGTAAGGAAGTAGAGATTGTTCAGTCTTATAAATATCTTGGTGTCCATTTGGACAGTAAACTGAACTGGAAGAAGAATAGTGAGGCTGTGTTTAAGAAGGCGCAATCAAGACTATTCTTTTTGAGGAAGTTGAGTTCTATTGGTGTAAGTAGGAAGCTTCTTTATGTTTTCTATCAGGGAATTCTAGCTAGTGTTTTATTTTATGCAGTGCTCTGTTGGGGATGTAGTATCACTGTAGATGATAAAAATAGGATTAATAAATTGATTAGAAAGGCTGGCTCAGTGATGGGCCTTAATCCTGACTCACTTGAGATCACTGTGGAAAAGAGAACAAGGGCAAAATTAAAAATAATTATGCGTTACAAAGGTCATCCACTACATTGTAATTTTAGTGGACTTAAAAGCTCATTTAGTGGAAGATTAATAATGCCTAGGTGTTCTACAGAGCGATTTAGAAGGTCTTTTACTCCGAATGCAGTTAGGTTGTTTAATGAAATTGTGTAATTTCTTGTATTGATTGTTGTTGTTTTCTGTCTTTGTTTGTTTGTGGTGTCTGTAATGTGCAAGGGTGGCAAATGAGTTTCCCCTTACAGGGATTAATAAAGTTTTCTTCTTACTCTTCTTCTTCTTCTTCTTCTTCTTCTTCTTACTGGATGGGCCTCACCTGTCGTCTTAGTCCCAACAGCCGGTATGGTGAATACTTTTTGATGTAGGGTGATTGGCACGTTTATCCAACCTAATGGAGCTTCTGCTTCACCATTGGCTAGGTAGAGAGGATCCAGGGTCCATGGATGGAGTCTTTGTGAAGTGAACTCCTCTTTCCAGAGGTTCTCATGTATAAGGGTGTAACTAGCTCCAGTATCAACAATAGCCTTTCCTTTCCAGGTGCCAATACCAAGTGGTATAACTAATTGTTGTGGAACAGCAATAGGTGGCCCCCGGCCGGAATACCGTAATTCCTCAAATAAAGACCGGTATTCAAATAAACGCCGGGCCTCTGATAGTGGCCGGGGGCGTGGTCAACGCGGACAAATAAAGGCCGGTCTCAAATTAAGGCCGGGGAAAAAATAGTGTGAATAGGTACACTTTAAATGAATGTACACTCAAAGACGGACGCACTCAGCGCTTGTCATATATCACAACTATTAAGTGTTTTTAACCACATGTTTATTTTAGGTTTCAGACATTTAAATAGATATGATTTATAGCAAAACAATAAATTTATAGTTTGTAAAATACACAATGGTGTCTATGGAAGCAGCAATAACAATCCATTCAAATATATTTGGCGACGTGTTTTATTCATATCAGATACACAGTGTAAGTAACTATAAAGTTTACTCTCTTCTCCCAGTTCACCGGCCACTTACTTTCATGTATTTCGGGAGAAACTGAAGAATTCACGCGCTGTAACTTAACAAATACAACAGGAATCTCCGAACTGCGGTGCCCATCTCACGTTACAGATCAAGATCATTTATAAAGGGTTTTAAACGACAAAACAAACTCACTTACACGGATTTGAGAGTCAGAATAGAAGATAGTTGATGACATGGTAAGCAAGTTTGTTAATATTTAGAAATAAAAGCGCTACATCTGTCATATAGCGCTATTTTGGCTGTGGTGAACACGTGCCAAGCATGACGCGTCACCATGGAAACTTGGCTGGCGGGCGGGCGGGGGGGGATCACGAATTAGAAATAAAGGCCTGCCTCTAATAAAAGCCTGCTTCAAATAAAAGCCGGCTACCATCTGCAGTTCAGGTAAGTAAAGGCCCCGGCCTTTATTTGAGGAATTACGGTACTTTAAGCCCTGCACATATTATTCTGTTGTGTTTCAGAACATCCACGAGTGGAACCGGAGACATGACTGCACTGTTTTTGCCTGATTTATTCGGCACACCGCAACAACAACAACAACAACCAACATTAAGGGAGTGCCCTCTAGTGGCCATCAGATATTGTAACATCAACTCACATACATTACACCACTGATCTATATAGAATGACGTCATTATATAGATCAGTGCATTACACCCATGACCCCCCACCATGATCACGTGACAATCAAAAACATTTACTCTTTCATGTCTACTACATTATATATATATATATATAATCTAAACAACATTTAGAAATTATTTAGAAATAGCCGAAATAAAATATTTTTTAAATATTTAATGATCTCTTGTTTGTAGATGATGACCGTGGATGCGGCGGAAGACAGGAAGCGGGCGATCGGAGACGAAACACAGAGAGGAATCGGGATGGCGTGCAAGATGGCGCCCTGATCACAAGTACGTTTGTGAGCTCGGCCATCCCAAACTGTTTTATAGTATTTATAACGAACTTTAGAGGGGTTTTTTTGAGATTTTTCGTTAATTAATGTTTTGAATTCTTGGAACAACAATAATGGGAGGGTCTGAAAAGAGGAAAGGTTCGAAGAAGTCAGGGAAAGCAGTGGCGGCTACTCCTGCTAGATCTGCTAGCACAGGTGACGATAAACAAGCAGTTTATCCTGCATCCGGGGTATTGAAGGACAGTTTGCATGATTATTGTGAACAAAATGATGAGTCTGAAATTATGCTGGTGGAGGAGGTGATTCCGCCGCTTCCCGACACCCCGTGCAGTTCCCCGGCCGTTAAACTTCGGAGAACTGATAACGTTAATGCGGCAAGTATTTCCACACAACTCTCTGAGCTCTCTCAGTTGGTGAAAAACAGATCAGACGGTTTGGAAAAGTTGATTGGCGAAAACTCGCGGGTGATTAAAGACATGAAGGAAGAGATCTGTAGGAATACGGAACGAATCTCTGGTATGATGGAAACCATTGAGTTTGTTTGCAGCGAGGTTAAAAGTTTGAAAAAAAGAGTTGATTCCATTGACTCGCGCGCAAAGAAAGAAGAAATCAACTCCACTGAGCGAGAAAATCGCCTGGCTCATCTAGAAGCCTACACACGCAGATGGAACCTGAGAATCCACGGAATTCCAGAGAAAGAAAGAGAAAACGTCCGTCGTGAGGTTATCAACGTATGCCAACGTCTTATACCACAATTTAAAGATAAATTCCCTGAAGTAGTTGATGTGGCACACCGACTTGGCCGTGTTAATTCAAATAATAAAGCTCGTGGAATCATCTTCCAATTCACCTCGCGTTTTTACCGAGATGCTGTCTGGCGTGCCGCCAAGGACGCGGAGTTTCTGATTGAGAACCGACTGAAAATCACGGAAGATCTGTCACCGGCCGATAGAGCGAGGAGGATTACGCTTTGGCCCATAGTTGAAAAGGCCCGTAAAGAGAACAAAAGAGCTTTTTTCGTCGGCGGACGAGCATTTGTGGTTGGTACGGAAATATTTCCTCCTGCTTAAATGTAACGGATCTGAATTCCGCATTGGCTGACGCTACGCTGACTTGACCTTGGATCTGATATGTGTGAATTCTTGAACTTCCACTTTGAGCCAAAATTGCCGTCACCCACTTTGAGATATATATATATATATATATATATATTGTTTTTGTTTACATCCACTTGAAAGAAATAGGATTATTTCACACTTTCTTCGATTTAAGTAAAGTTAAATAATGTGAATTATTTCAACCCTTAAAAGGGTAATTATAGTTGTTGTTCCTCAATGTACATATTTATTTTCTAGATAGATTAATGAAGGGATTGTTGACCTCATTCCTTGCTTGTTCTGACCGGTTAGGTTCTCTGTCTCTGTGACTTAGTCCTTATATTTGTTCTTAGAACTAATTCTTTCTTCTATTATTGTTCTGTTCCTTTTCTTCTTCTCTTTATTCTTTGATGTCCTTATCTGTTATTTCTTTAAATTGTAGAGGGCTACGAAACATTCTTAAGCGTAAAGCAGTCTTTCTGTATCTTAAAAGTCTCAACACAGATTTTTGTTTTTTACAAGAATCTCATTCAACTTTACAAGATGTCAATTTATGGAGATCACAATGGGGGTTGGAAATGTGGATGTCTCATGGTAATGAATATTCTGCTGGAGTTTGTATTTTGAAAAATAATTTTGTTGGAAAGATTCTGGGTACTGATTGTGACATCAATGGTCACTACGTTATACTTGCTTTTCAGTTTGCAAATATGACTTGTATTACTGCTAATATCTACGGATATAATTCACCAAAAGATAATATGGTTTTTTTTTTATAAATTAGGAATGCGTATTTGTCATATGTTATCTAAATTTCCAAATTCTTCCTTAATATTCGGTGGTGACTTTAATGTTGTTTTGAATTGTACATTGGATAGATGGCCCCCCCAATCTAATACTAATTCTGAGTATTTATTATCCTTTATGCAAAAAATTTCTGTTGTTGATGTGTGGCGAGAAACCCATCCCTTGCAAAAAGTATTCACATGGAACAATAACTCCCTTTCTAGACAATCCCGACTTGATTTTTGGTTGACCTCAGCAGAGTTATCAAATATAAAGACTGATATACTTCCCTCACTATTTTCTGACCATAAGGCCATCTCTATTTGTATTCCATTTGTATCCGCTCCCTTACTGAGTAAAAGATCCACATATTGGAAACTTAACACCTCAATTCTTCAACACAACGAAGTTCTCACTAAGATTGATAACTTAATTTCATTTTATTGGCATAAAGCTAATAAAGAGAATATTTTTTGCATTAATTGGGAACTTCTTAAATACGAAATTGGGAAGTATTGTCGGAAATACAGTAGTTCGTTAGCAAAATTAAGAAAAAGTAATGAAAACCAGATTATGGCTAGAATTTCGGCATTATCATGTAAAAATGAAGATGATCTTACAGACTCAGAAAAAATTGAGCTTGTTGATCAAAAACATCATTTAGAGGATATATATAAACGGAAGGCTGAAGGCGCCTTCATCAGATCTCGCCGGAATTGGCTAGAGGAGGGTGAGCAGAGTTCTGCCTATTTTTTTAGGTTAGAAAGGCAGCGAGTTAAAAATTATATTCAGCAACTACGTATTGATGGGAATGTAACTGGTGACTTTAAGATAATTGCAGATTTTTGTGCTAAATTTTATAATGATTTATATTCTTCTAAATTTTGCCAGCAGTCCACTACTGAATTTTTTGAGTCCTTATCTCACATAAAACAAATTAATAATGAAGATTGTAGTCTGTGTGATGCACCCATTAGTCTTTCAGAAATTCTTGATTCTATAAATAATTTAAAAAGTAACAAATCCCCAGGTACTGATGGGCTATCTGCAGAGCTTTATAAAGCATTTAGTCAAAAATTAGCACCTTTTTTACATCAAATGTTTTTAGAGAGTATTGAGAAAACCACGCTTCCTCCCTCTTTATGTCAAGGGCTAATAACCTTGATTCCCAAGCCCAATAAAGATCCCCTTCTATTAGAAAATTGGCGCCCGATTTCTTTATTGAATACCGATTATAAAATTATTGCCTTAGTTTTAGCAAAGAGGCTAAAACTTATTCTTAATAATATAATAGATGAGTGCCAATCAGGTTTTATGTATCAAAGACATATTTCTAATAATATACGCTTGATTTTTGACTTGTTGGATTATTCAGACCTTATCTCTACTGATAGTTTTATCCTCTTTCTTGACTATTATAAAGCATTTGATTGCTTAGAACACGAATTTATGTTACAAGCTCTGCACAGATTGGGGTTCGGTCATTTTTTTTGCAAATGTATTAAAATGCTTTACTGTAATGGTAATAGCTCTATCCGACTCAATAATGGCACCTCTCCTAGGTTTTTTTTAAAGCGTGGTGTAAGACAAGGTTGGCCCATTTCCCCATATCTTTTTCTAATAGCTACACAATTTTTACATTTACATATTAAAGAGAGCCCTGTGAAGGGAATTTCTATTGCTGGTACAGAATTGATTATTAGCCAACTGGCAGATGATACAGCATTGTTTCTAAGAGATGCCACTCAGATCCCAATTGCTTTAACCTCTCTTCAGTCCTTCTCTAATGCTTCTGGCCTTTTGCTTAATATTAATAAATGCAAATTACTCCCGATTAAAAAATGTGCTGCAACCTCTATCTCAAACATTCCCATCAAAGAAAGTGTCACCTATTTAGGAATAAAAATAATAAAAGATACTAAACTAAGATGTCAGATGAATTTTAGTTCAGTTGTGGAGAAAACACACAAAAAATGTAACCTTTGGTTGTTAAGAGATCTATCTTTGAAAGGCAGAACTCTGCTTACCAAAGCAGAAGGGATTTCCCGCGTATCCTATGCTGCTCAGTCTTTATTTGTGGATAAATCTACTTGCAAGTTGATTGATGTAATGTTGTTCAAATTTCTTTGGAAAAATAAAACTCATTATATTAGAAAATCAGTTATTTTTAATTCTTATAATAAAGGTGGCTTAAATTTCATAGATTTTGATTCTCTTAACAATACCTTAAAAATTAATTAGCTTAAACGTTTCCTTCACAATCAATCTTCTATTTGGAGTATAATCCCAAGATATATCTTTTCTCAATTAGGAGGTATACATTTTCTTTTAATGTGCAATTATTCAGTTAGTAAACTTCCTGTCAAACTTTCCAATTATCATCAGCAGATGCTTATGGCTTGGAAACTTATTTACAAGCATAATTTCTCGCCACACAATTTTTTAATTTGGAACAACTGTAATATTCTTCATAAGAGGAAATCTTTATTTCTTGAAAACTGGTTCAATAATGGAGTGATGTTAGTAAACCAGCTATTTGATAGTGATGGTAATTTATTTACTTATTCCGATTTTGTTTCAAGATACCAATTCCCAGTATCTAGTAAAGAATTTAATATAGTTTTCAAGGCCATCTCTTTGGAAATCTGTATGCTGTTTAGAATCAATAATAGTGCTACAGTGACTTCTGTTTCTCCCCCTAGCCCTGAATCCACTGTGGTTGGTTCTATTTGTTTTTCAATGCATAAATCCAATTATAAAATTAGATCATTATTTTTGGACCCTGTTACTTCAATCCCTTCCTCCATTTCTTATTGGAATAACCTTTTTGATGATATTAAATGGTCATATGTTTGGTCACTTCCTCAGAAATTCTTTCTAATGAAGTTAAAGAAATATCCTATAAAATTATTCAATATGTCCAAAAGGTTTTTTGTAACTTTTCTTTCTCATATAGACACATTCTTTTTGGGTTTTATGTCAAAGACAAGAATCTAATTAATGTACGTTTTTGTATAAACCTTTTATATATTGGAAAGTTTCATATCCATAAATGTAAATATATGAAAAGTAAACCCCACTTTAGCTTTTTCAAAGAAGAATTGAAGATGTATTTCAATACAATTTCAACTTCTGTTAACAAGAAAGCAATGAAAACATCCAGAATTTGTACCATGTTTAACATTGTCCCTTAATGTTTTTTTCTTTTTGTGCCCTCTTCTTTCTTCTTTCTGTCTTCTCTTTTTTCCTTTTAAGACTATTGTTGAATAGATTTAAATTTATTTAACATTTCCTCTCTTAATGTATTCTGAACGTATACTAATGTATTGTCTTGTTCTGTTTGTTCATATTGCAATAAAAAAAAAAAAAAAAAAAAAAAAAAAAAACAGAGGAATCTTCGAGGTAAGTATTAACAGGTAAGTGGTGGAGTCTGTGTGTATAAATAGCCTATATGTAACGCCCCCTACCTGTCGTTCTTGTGACTAAATAGGGAACGCCCCAAATTCATTAACTATATGCCTACAGATGTTGTAGTTAGGCCCCTCTGGAGTCACAATGTATACTTTTCTTTTGGAAAGTTATGAATAATTAAATCTATACGCACCTTAACTAATCAAGGCAACATAAACACTTTTGAAAGAATAAAAACACTGGTAAAAGTACAACAAACATATAGAATTTAATTGGAATAGAGTTATTGAATGTTAACTAGCTCAAAAATGAATTTCAGAATGTGAAGTATTCAAACAATCACATTGCCAGTAAATCTGACACAACAGTTGCCAGACCTACTGAAATTAGTCTTCAGGTCAAATACACTCAGTATAGATTGAACCAATGACCTCAAATGGATGAATGTATACAATAACTCCCACAGATTATAACAAAATATACTCTGTATATACACATTATATTTTCAGTGCACTGAGAAATACTAAGTTTACCAATATTTAAAGGAGCCGTATGTAAGATTGTGGCCAAAACTGGTACTGCAATCACTCTCAAATTACTGACTCAAGGTTGCCAGATATGCTGCAGGATCCGATTACGACACGTTATTAGCTGCAGCTGTGGGAACTAGAGCAGAGCTGGCAACCCGAATGCCCCAACACTACTGACTTCGTGATTGGTAGATCGTTGGAGGGTGGAGCTCAGACCAAAACACAACATGACAACATCAACATCAGTTGAGGGCTGCAACTGCACTTTTTAAATGACAACATCCTGGCCGTACTACTGTTGTCAGTGATATAAGTATTTGAAATGAACATGATTTCTTAATGTCTAGTGACATATCAGGGAAAATATATGATTAATTGAAATACATTTCTTACATACAGCTCCTTTAATGTTGTGGGCCCACACACGCACCAGTCATTCACACAACCCCCCCCTAAATTAGGGTTAAATTAGGCTACCCATTCATAAATACAGTCGTTTGCTATAGGTTAAACGAATTAGGATTTTTGGAAGAATCGGTTGAATAAAGGATCCAACTCCCTCATTAAGATGGAGACTTGCCGCCACCTACTGGCGGTGTTAGTTTGATAGTTAAAATGGTTTCATACTGTAGTTAATTTTTTTCAATCATTTCATATTTCTACATTAAAAATTTTATATTTAAAACATCAATCTCTTAACATAATTTATGCAATTATAATTTGCTGTGTAAATCCATACATGCCATGTCTAAACAGCCTGTGTCAATCCAAAAAGGGATTTTATTGATACCGACTTCCTTTTATTTGGTCATAATAAGCCATACACTGTGTCTTTGCATTTTATTTGAATTTGTTGACTACATTTAAGAATCTGACAGATAGCTATGACAATGAATTTAAAAAATACTGTTTTCTCTTGGCTTTATTATTAGAGTTTTGATCTTCTCTCAACCTAGAGAGCACATCCTGCATTATATTGTATAATAATGACTATTTAATATTAGCCTACCAAACTTTGACTAGGCATGTTGCATATTAATTGTTCTAGGAACCTCAAAGCATATTTAAATTTTTGTGTAATGTGTGCTACTCCATAATGATGTTTGTAGCGTATAGGGCCCAAACATAAACTCAAGCCCAGGGGCCCCCAGCCCCCTAAGTCCTGCCCTGGACAGATTACAACACTGGAAGGCCGTAAAACACTTGCGGAGATCTCAAAGACATAAACACAAATTAATCCTCCCTGTGTTCGTGCTACACACCCGATCTACCTTACAGTTCAACATTTTTAAACTTGTTAATCATTAAATCAAATCACTCTCTTACCGCAAGCGCGTCTCTCTCATTTCTGTGTCTCTAACCCCCCTCTCGCGCTTGTCGAAAAAACCTCTCATCTCCCGAACAACCATAGCCTGGTTCTACCAGACTCTCGTACATTTCATTTGTACAGAGAGTCTGGCCTCGCTCCATTGAGAAACGTTCACTTCCTTGTAGGCGGGTTCTCTGTTAAAGTTCAAAACTATTGGATCTGCCCAGCGTCACTCAGGATCTGCCATAGCCAATCGCTAACGTGTGGTCGTGACGTATGTCATGCGCCGAAACCGGCTGGAAACAACAAGTCCGAATTCCATATTCATAAATCTAAATATCTAAATGCTAAACCTCTCTTTCTTATATTTGTGAAAGAATTTTAAAAACACCTCTTTTCAATTAAGTTGTCTGAGAACAAAAAAAGCCTTAAAAACATTATCTGTTTGTAATTATTTTCCTTTTTTCAGTGTCATGTAATTCTCTTAACTTGTTCATGTTTATTTTATATTATCCCCCTACTGTTTTATTTTTGTTTTTATTATTATTTTTTGTTTGTTTTTGTATTATGTTTTCTGTTATTACTTGTGTATTGTTTTAAGCAATAAAAAAAAACAAGTCCGAATGATCAGAGGATTATGTTTAGAATAAGATGTCTGTCAACGAGAGCTGCATGTTTTGTTCATCGAATTTAAGAGTTCAAGGAACAATTCTAAATTCTAAATGTATATTTGACACTAAGGACAGTGATGTATTCAGTCAACTGTCGAAGCTGGGTGTAATCATTAACAATACGCCGCTGCGGTCGTTTCGGATCTGCCACAAATGCTGTACAGTGATCATCGTGCACACCGAGCTGCCCAGCACCAACTCCTAACCTTTCTGCCTCCCTCACTTGGTCCTCCATTAGTGCAACAAGAGGAGACGACAACAACTATCGGCTTTGCATCCTATCGTTCGCCTTAGCTAACTCATTCACCACTAGCGGAGTGAGCTGGAAAATTAAACTTTTCCCGAACCCCGTGGGGAGGAGGGCCACAACATCATGGCCACCAACAACACTTAGCAAACATTGATCTTGCTCCGGCTTTAACTTCTGGATATTCGGCAGTTTTGCAACAACGGACCGAATAGATTTTCTCACGTCTTTCTCCGCTGCCATTACTGAACTCCAACTCAAACTGACGCGCTACATCAACGTCATCGTTCTCAGCCACTCCCTCTGTTCGCTGATTGGACCGGTAAAAAAATTATTTCTGGAAACCAAAGTCTACAGCACAATCCCAGACGTAGTACTGAAGGAAAATAAAATTGAGCGGAAGTGCGTAGGAGGGCGGAGCCAGGCTAGAACAACCACTCACGTTACACAAAACACCAGTGAGGGCGGGACTTAATTCACATAAACCAATAAAATAATGAAAAACCTAACTTGATGGTTAAAGCCACGTTTTCCACATGTACACCTCGATCAAACTTGTATATCATGCACGCGCGCTCTTAAAGGAACAAATACCGTATACTCACAAACAAAGATGAATGGTTAATTCATATTTTATCTCTTAATTAAACCTAAATACAAGCTAATAAATTGAGGTAACTTATTAACAGCATACTTATAACCTACTGGGTTACATGCTCCCCCTTCTAAACATCTCATGACCCCATGAGATTACTTCTCAACACCTTAATGGTGACTTTAGGCTCAGTAGAAGGGTTTACCTGAGTACAACGAACACATTGTGCCATAGGGTGACACCACATGGTGTTACATGGTTTCCTTTCTGAACCTTCCCCACCCTCTACATTTATGACCATCCCTCTATGAATCAGAGTTAAGGGTCTGTTAGTGGGCTGGCCCAGAGAATCATAGCTCAACGGGTCGTATCTCCCTTTTTGGGCGGGAATGAACTGTCTCTACTACCTCTTTAGTAGCATTAACTCTTTCCATCTCTCCCCCTTCTAAACTAGGATCTCACCTAGTCTCTGAACTTCGATCGGGAAACTCTCCAGGGCCTTCTTCCATGATCATCGGCTCTGCCATTTCGGCAAAAGGTCTATCCACCTCCCATCCACAGTTAACCGGTTCATCCTCCACTGTAGAGTCCTCCTGTATAACACATTCTGGCCTGTGCTGTCTCTCCACTCTATCCGAGTAGTAATAACCCACATCATCATCTTCACTTTCAGAGGAGTTTCTCAATTCACACCCTGTCGGCACTACATTTCTTTCTGGTCCAGAGAAACCAAGATGGCGCCGGTGTTTTTGGCAGGCCGTCAGTTCCTGAGACTTTTTCCAAGTTTGTTTATTTTATGGTGTTTTATGAGTCCTTTAAGCAAAGTGATTTTAAACTCAAGTGTTGTCTTAAGCCAAAATGCACTGCCATTAATAGCGTATGATCGGCAAACTCTATTGAACATTAAATTTCTGGTTGATGAAATTCTCCACCACCGCTGCTGGCGTCCGTACCTCCCTTTCTGCGGCGCGTGCCGTGTTTGCGAGGGGTTTGGATTTTACGTTTATTACTGAAACGTGGATCACGCGTGGAGAAATAAGCCCTTTTTCTGAACTTCTACCACAGAAATGTAAGTTTTATAATACTCCTCGTTCATCTGGTCGAGGAGGAGGGTTGGCCTCTATTTTTAAAGAGAAGTTTAACTGTAAATAGTGACTGAGGAATATCAGTCGTTCGAACTGCAGTTAATGATATTAGACATTGATAACCCAGTGGTAATAGCAGTCATATATAGGCCACCTAAACAACATAAGGACTTTACCAATGATTTTGGAGATTTTCTTGGAGGTTTGATATCAAAGTTTGATAGACTGCTTATTGTGGTTGATTTTAATATTCATCTGTGTTGTTCTGAAAATTCCCAGGCAAATTATTTTTTAGGTTTGATTGACTCCTTTGGCCTAACTCAGGCAGTTAAAGGCCCAACCCACATGCATGGCCATACATTAGACCTGGTACTAACACATGGTTTTCTTGTTGAGGACTTAGAATTAAGTGATTACAGTATCTCTGATCATAAACCTGTTTTGTTTGCTATTCCTGTTGTCTGCCATTTCAACAACCTTGTAAAATCTATTCAGTATTCTCGCAGGTTTTCATCTACAACCTGTGCAGATTTTACTACAAGGTTCAGGGAGGTGTACAATGTGTCAGACAGTGGTCTTCAGGACAAGGGAGTGGATGAACACCTTCAACTGCTACACTTAACCTGTCAAGAAGTGTTGGATGCAGTGGCTCCATTAAAAAGTAAATATCGTAAAAATAGGTCTGATCCCTGGTTGAATGATGATGAGATACGGCGCTGTAGACAAGCTTGCAGGCAGGCGGAAAGAAAATGGAAAAAGGATAAACTTCAAATCTTTTATAACATTTTTAAGGAAACTTTAAAAAAATTTCAGAGAGCTGTAAAATCAGCTAAATCTAGATACTTCACAGAACTTATAGAGAAAAACTCGAATAATCCGAAAACACTTTTTTATATTATTAATACTGTAGTAAATCCTTCTGCTAAGGTAAAATTAATTCCGTCCCCGTCTGTATGTGAGAACTTTCTTGATTATTTTATTTCTAAGATTGATGCAATTAGATTGGATTTCTCACCAATGACTTATAAACCATCAAGTCCTGTTTGGCATATTGCAGTTTTTAATCAATTTGAATTGACTACATTTCAGTGGTTACAAAAGCATGTAAGTAAATTAAAACCCACAGGCTCCGATGCAGATATGGTCCCTCCATGGTTTTTTAAAGAAACTATTGAGGTGATTGGGCCTGGTACCTTGCAAATCATAAATAAAAGTTTAGATACTGGGATATTTCCAAACATATTGAAACAGGCATTTGTGCAGCCTTTACTAAAGAAACCAAATCTGAACCCGACTGTCCTGGCTAACTTCAGAGCGGTATCTCATCTTTCATTTTTGTCCAAAATTAAAAAAAAAATGGTTTTTTATCAATTAAATAACTTTCTAGAAGAACACAAGATCGGTGAAGTCTACCAGTCTGGTTTCAAGAAACACCACTCAACTGAGACAACCCTTGTAAAAGTTTTTAATGATTTGTTGATGACTGTTGATGCTGGAAAGTCTGCTGTGTTAGTTTTATTAGATTTAACCGCGGCTTTTGACACAATTGATCACTCAGTGATGATCTCACGTTTGGAGGAGTATGTGGGGGTTCAGGGGAAGGTCCTGGAGTGGTTTAAATCCTATCTGACTGGTAGAAGCATGGTAGTGAAGATCGGGACATGTTCCTCTTGATCAGCACCGATCATGTGTGGTGTGCCGCAAGGCTCCATTCTTGCTCCTATTTTATTTTCTCTCTATATGATTCCTTTGGGAAATATTTTCAGGAAATATAACATTAAGTTTCACTGCTACGCTGATGATGTACAAGTGTATCTGCCACTGTCACATGAAAATGGTTTAGAACCTCTTGGCTCCACTAGAACTGCAAACAATAATCTCAGTCTTGGTTTCATTTAGATGTAAAAAATTCAAAGTCAACCATGTTTTAAGATCTAAAAGGCAGGCCATGCCTTTTAGATCTTCAAGTTTCTTTCACTTACGTTTCTTTCACTTACGCAATCTAGCAAAGATGAAATCATGCTTGACGTTTAAAGGTCTTGAAACCGCGATCCACGCTTTGATAACATCCAGACTTGACTATTGTAATAGAATAGAACCTTTATTGTCATTATACATGTACTGTACAACGAAATTGGATGCAATCTAATCAGTGCAACATTAAACAAAGTAAAAATAAAATAAATAAATAAATAAATAAATAAAATAAAAATCCTCGGTAGAAAAATTAAAACACATATCTCTTCATACACAACAGATCAATACACAATACATCTCCTAATACTGCATTTACTGCACTGTGTTTCGTGCTGTTATCGCTTTTGGATAGAAACTGTTTTTTAATCTGTTTGTTCGTGTTTTCATTGTCCTGTAACGTCTCCCCGAGAGCAGCAGTTCAAACAGGGAATGTCCGGGGTGAGATGGGTCCTTTAGTATGTTCTGTGCTTTCTTGAGGAAGCGTGAACTATAAAGATCCTTTAGGGAGGGGAGAGGGCAGCCAATAATCTTCTGGGCGGTGGTGACAACCCTCTGGAGTGCTTTCCTCTCTGTCTCTGTGCAGCTCGCGAACCACGCACAGATACAATAAGTCAGTATGCTCTCTATGGAGCAGCGGTACAAGGACATAAGCACTTTTTGAGTCAGGTGGTTCTTCCTAAGAATTCTCAGGAAGTAAAGTCTCTGCTGTGCCTTCTTAACCAATACTGTGATGTTAGTATTCCAGGTTAGGTCCTCCTCTATGTGCACGCCCAAGAACCGGAAGTCTAGGACCCTCTCCACACATTCCCCACTGATGAAAAGGGGCTGAATGTCGGTTTTATTCTTCCTGTAATCTATTATCAACTCCTTGGTTTTAGTGGTATTGAGGACCAGGTTGTTGTCCATACACCACACAGACAGCCGCTCCACCTCATCCCGATAGGCGGACTCATCTCCCCCCGAGATGAGCCCCACTACGGTGGTGTCATCCGCAAATTTAATGATGCTATTTCTGGAGTGAGCAGGGATACAGTCGTGGGTATACAGGGTGTAGCGCAGGGGGCTCAGCACCCAGCCCTGTGGGGAGCCAGTGCTGAGACTGAGAGCTGATGAGATATGGGCGCCTACTCTCACCCTCTGGGAGCTAGATGAGAGAAGCGGGGTAATGCGTTATATACGGGAATTAGTCAGTCATCTATTTCTCGTTTACAAAAAGTTCAAAATTCAGCTGCTAGACTTTTAATGGGGATTAAAAAACGTGAACACATTACTCCTACCCTGATCTCCTTGCACTGGCTTCTATAGGATTGATTTTAAACTTTTGTTACTGGTGTACAAATCTCTGCATGGACTCGCACCGGCCTATCTGTCAGATCTTTTAACTGAATATCAGACTGGACGAAGTTTGAGATCAGCGACTCAGAAGCTACTCAAAATACCTAGGACACATCGAAATCAAAAAGGTGATCGTGCCTTTGCTGTAACAGTGCCTAAACTTTGGAATAGTTTGCCTAAACGCCGCTACTGTGCAGGATTTTAAAAGACAACTTAAAACACATCTGTTTTCAATAGCTTTTAATCAGTAATAATTTTTATTAAACGTGTTGCTGCCTATGTGATGCTTATCCTTAAGATTAGATTTTTTTTCACCTTCTGTGTTATATGTTACAATGTAAAGCACTTTGGTCAACTTGTGTTGTTTTTAACTGTGCTATATAAATAAAGTTGCTATTGCTATTGCTTTCTCCTAATCCTCTTCTCTGTTTTCTCTCACCAGATATGGTCCTGGTCTCCACTGGAGCAGAAACTCTGGTAAGTTCTCCAGTATCTGCCAACCTCACATGGTCCCCAACTGGCAAGAGATGGTCTCGGTGTAATGTTCTCACACCTCCCACGCCGGATTCGGGTTTCAGACGGTATACCGGTAAGTTCTCTAGCTTTTCCACCACCAGGTAAGGAACAGAATTCCACTTGTCGCAGAGTTTGTTCTTTCCAGTCAATGCCAGATTTCTTATCAGCACACGATCTCCCACAGTCAGACTCTGGTGTTTCCAGGGCCGGATTAAGAGTTCAGAGGCCCCTGGGCACAATGTCTTGTAGGCCCCCCCTTAGGGCCAAATGTATATTTTGTCCAAGGACATTTTAATATGGCATTTACAGTTTTACTGACTTAAAAGGAACTTTGTTGCTATGCTGGAGTAAAGTTCATAAATGGTCGTTCTTTCCCATAGGATTTTGTAAAACTATGTTGGGTGGACCTCTGTGCCTCTAGGGGGGTTCGGGGGCATGCTCACCCGCAAGAAAATTTTGTACATTTTAAGGTTAAATGCATCAATCTGGTGCTCTTTGAGAGGTCAGCAGGCGAGAGTTTAGCGTCCGTGATTTGATTGGATTTATTATTTTCACGGATTGGTTCAGCACGGAGTCAAAGAGAACCGGCATTTTTTAGCAGCTAGTGCTTCGCGATGGACCATGCAATGTGTCCATTGCACAAGTGGAGCTACTTGCTGAACGCGAGCAGCTAGGCCACGCTCACGCCCCGTCATTGCCTGCGCACCATCCGTGCATAGGCCAATGCATCGGTCCCAAGCCAACCCATTTTCACGGATAAAAATATCAAGGACATTGAAAATGGCTTCTCCTGTAGTGTGCGACTGAAGAGGCCGGCAAAACAGGACATCCTCCTCAATCGCCTTGTCCCGCAGATACCTGACATAGGCGAGGAGCTGTGCCTGCCCAGCAATATCAGTGGATTCGTCCAGCTGCAGCGCGTAGTAAGGACTCTTTTTTACGAACTCTATCAGTTGCTCTCTGATGTCATTGGACATGTCTACAATTCTCCTAGCGACTGTGTCATTGGACAGTGGTACTGCACCGAGTTTGGCTGCTGCACTATCTCCTATCATTATTCTGCACATGTCTTGTGCTGCCGGCAAAATGTGAGTCTCGGCGATTGTATGCGGTTTACCCAGTGTACCGATCCTTTTGGCCACTACATACGATGCCTCCAAACACTGTTTAGACACAGTGCTGTGCACTGAAATGGTTGCCTGTTGCTGATGGAGGCCATCAAGCTTTCTTTTAAAATATTCAGCCGGTTTATTTTTAATGCCAGCATGCTTTGTTTCGAGGTGCCTTTTTAATTTGCAGGGCTTCATACTGTCGTTTGCCGGCACCTCGGCACACACGACACACTGAGGTCTCAGATCAGCAGTGACTGGAAACCCAAACTGCAGGTATGCTTCATCGTACCTTCGAAGCTTTTTTGCAGCTGGTGGTGCGTCGGTTGGCTTGTTGGTCCTCACAAGAAATTTCTCCATTTTTGTTACGTGTTTTCAATAAAGTTTTGGCACTATGTAACTGTGTGTGTGGTGTATGTTGAGAGACGTATCAGGGGCTAATCAGTCGGGACTTAGGCACGATCTTTAATTTTATTTTAATACTTAACGCTTGTAGTCCTCGTCAGTGTGCGTGTGTGTGTGTTAGTCGTGTGGGTAGTTTTAGCTAAGTGAAGCTACTGCCTAGCAGTTAAAAAAAATTACTGGCTAGGGCTGAGATTTGATCTAATCTTAAAAAATAATGTTTGTGGGTTTAGTCTTTAAAAAGACTGTTGGGGTTTTGTAGTAAAGGCCTATCGAGATTGATAACAGACTAGCGAGAGCTGGCACAAGCGAACTTGGCAAGAGACTAGACTAGAGTGAATGGAGAGCTATGTCGTGAGTCAATTTAAATGCAGTGATTTATTTTTGTGAGAGTGAGTGAACATTTACAGCCCGCTCTGAAAGTCAGGGCGGGAACGGCGGTGGCCATGCGCATGCGTGATTCATTTGCAGCCTGGATGCGGAGGGGTGTGTGTCTTCTCTCTGCTCTGACTGCAGGCTGGGCCTGCTGCGCGAGGCTACTGCTAGTTTCGCGTAGCCAGACCTTCAGACTGACGGCTGAAGGTCTGGAATTCAGCAGCTTTATTTCGCCAAGGCTCGCCCATAAGGCCGTTTGACCGACATGTAAAACAACCAATTACTGATCGTTTCGTTCAGCGTCACGTTTCGGGGCGTGGAAATGTCCCCACAACAACAGACCTGCGTTCAACAAGTCAGTCAGCATAGAAAATCAAAGAAGGAGAAGAAAACTTCTTGCATACTTTTGAGAATCCTACGTTTAGCTGATCTTGATAAATGCTCATTGTCACTCATGTAAACACTAGGGGTGGGACGATACAGTTACCTCACGATTCAATTCTGTGGCGATATGTGGTCCACGATATGATAATATCACGATTCGCGATATCTACGATATTCAATATATTGGAAGAAATTTCATCAACGATATATCACGATATATGTGACTGAAAAGAAAGATTAACAATGCATGTGTACATATTGAGAATTAATATACCGTAAAACTTCCCGGGTTTTTATTTTCCCAAAACATCGAACTGCACCGGCTTGTATTCGAGACAGGCGTCTATATGAGACAGGCCTTTATAATTTAGTGTTGAGATGTTGTTCATTGAGTTTAGGCGAGTCTCTAATCTCTAAAAATCTCCAAATGCTCCACGTGAAACTGCGGTCTTCCGACCTTTTACTATCGTGTCAATTGATTTTGATTAATATGCGCGAGGGAGAGAGCAAGACAGCGCTCGTGTTGTTTGAAGACGTGAAAGTGCGCGCGCGCGGCCGTTGCGCTCTCTCTGCTCGTAAAACCCGAAGTGTCTCCACACTTTAGAGTGGAAACTAGCGGGTGGGTCTTGATTCGTTTTTTATTGTTTTCCGCCATTCTTCTCGCTTCTCTCTGTTGTTGTTAGTTAACTTGTGTGCTTCACCGGCCGCTGTTTGCGCCACTTTACCCCTATTTACTCGAACAGCGCCCCCCGCAAACAGAATGGTAGATATTGGGTAGTGACAGTGACACTGACAACGGGTAAATTAATCATTTTGTGTTGTAATAAAATATCGATATTGGGCGTTAGTGTATCGATTATTTATTGCGACAGAGAGCACAACAATATATTGCAATATCGATTTTTTTTCCCACCCCTAGTAAACACAAAAGTTTTTCTTCCGCAATCACACGTCTGCGCTTTGTTTCCCGGCGGACCGAAAACAAACGCGACACTTGCGCCCCCCGGAAATCCGATAAAATTCAACCAATCAGATGACGACTTCGACATTCCTGAAGTGTTTCCAGTTAAGTGTACCATATGCATCAGACGTTTAGCCAACGTTCCGTGGGCGTGACGTCTGAGGCTGAGACTAGGCTACTGCTGACTGTGAGTGCTTTTGGACGGGAGAGGGGCTCACGGTAGGGCTGGGCGATATGACCAAAATCTCATATCACGATAGAAGTCATCTCATATCCCGATAACGATATATATCACGATATACTGTAAAACTTCAAATAATAGCCCGGGCTTTTATTTTCCCAAATCGCCGAACTGCACCAGCTTGTATTTGAGGCAGGCGTCTATGAGACAGGCCTTTCATTTAGTGTAGGCCTAGAGATAACGAAGATTACGTTTTATTTATAAATGTGTTTAACAAATCCGTTAATCTAAGAATTAGCCTAGGCTACTTTATGTCTAAAGGGGGTCGCTCACCGGACGAGAAGCGCGCGCGCCGTGTCTATAGCAACTCGAGGTATCGCACACACACCGGACGCGCGCTGTCAGTTTATGGCCAGCAAATTGTTATGTTTAAGGACATTATGGAATTAAGATCATGTCTGTACTATGTTATGATGGTACTGTACAATTAAATACAATCGTTGCTTAGTCTGCAGTCTGAACACTTTACCTCAGAGCGTCCGTTAACTGAATGAATTGGGAATATCACCTGAAAATCCGATAATAACAGCATCAATTTGAATTCAACCAGCTGATTTCTGTAAATGAATGTACAACTAAATGTATGTTGCAGCACAGGGTGAAGTCAGTATATAACAATAATTGTACGTTTAATATAACCATAGCTTTTAGATTATTGGCAGAATTAAAAAAAACGAAACGATGTGACAGCCATGGGCTGAACAATACATTACTGGTAATATCCATCGAGCCTATGAACTTGTTGCCCGAAACACATCAACAAGAAAGAATGAAGGCTATACCCTGTAAAACGATCTCCTTCTCTCTCCGGCCTCCGCTAACTCTGCTTGCGCTAACAACTCCGCCCAGATGCGCGCAATCTGCACCACAGAACTGGTTTAAACAGACGATCTGACGGGTTTTAGAAGATTAAATACAAACCGAAACTAAAAAACAGACCAGGCCTCTATTTGAGACTGGCGTTTATTTATCCAAACCACCCTAAAATGGTCAATACAACAAATAGAAAGTTAACCAAACCATCTAGCCCCTCGTTTAGGAACGAGCTCCTCGGTTTTTTCTGGCTGGTTCTTCTCCTGCTCGGAAACACCCGGTTCTGTCACCCCTTCATTCATGCTGTTATTCACGTTCCTGCCTGCATCCCCATGGTGGCGTGAAAGATTGCAGTCATCCAAATTTTTGCCGTAAACAATGTTTTTTTGCGACACCACGATATAAACGATATGGCATAATATGAAACGATAGGCTTTTTATATCGTCCATCCGATATATATCGTCATATCGCACAGCCCTAGCTCACGGCAGCTCCCGTGGTTGAGCACAGTAGGCCTAACTGCAGAGTGATTCGTGCTTTCGAGTCTCCAAACACCACAAAAGTCTCCAAAAACACTAGTAAAAGTCGCTGGATTTGTCGCTTTTGACAAAAAAAAAAAAAAAAAAAAAAAAGTCGCCAGGAGGATGATTTGTTTGTGTTATAATCAGTGCTTGAAGTGGGGGGAAAAGGTGGCGGTACTCTCTTTGCATTGGCAAATCATGACATTTTTATAGTGAAAAACAAAACTTGGAGATTGTGGCTACAACAATTTGTTGTTATTTATTTATTAACAACATAAATGTATTTAAAAACATGTTTGTCTGTGCGTGGCTGCGTGCGTGTGAGCATTTCACAAAAACTAAAGGAAAGCTTGAACTGTAGCCTATATTCTGACTAGTTTATTCGTTTATATATATGTATTTATAAACTAAATACGACCTCACGTTTTATACGTTTGCAGCCTCTGAAACTTCCGTCCGATTTTCTGCATTTTTCGCATCCATAGCAAATATTTTGAGGGGTTTTGACAATTGAAAGCCACCAAATGACGAATATGAAAAAATGAATACGACAGTTTCGGACTTAAACGTTTGAGGCTTGTGCAGCTTCTCGAGGAGAAATCAAACAAAAAATGAGCGCCGTTTTCTTAAGTCTGTGAGTGCGCAGCACACACAAATAAACTAAATTGACATACTGCAGTTAAATTTCTAAATGTGGTGTTTTTATATTTATAACATTTGAATACAGTTCAGCAACATACATCACACGACCTGACGACCAAGAGAGCTGACAACCATCACTTAAAGCTCCAGTCGGCAAGTCTGGCAGATTGAGTGGATTTAGGAAAATTTTGAATGTTTACAACTCTCATGCCCCTCCCCCACTATCAACGGATACCCTCCCACCGAGTTCGTGCTCGTCAGTGCGTGTGCACCAGATTTTCAGTGAACGCGCCCGTCTCATCAGCATCCATCAACACCATGGAGTATTTGGAGGTATGCTGTCCTGGCTAATCTACCGATAGATTGCAATTGCTAACGTCATTTATACTCTAAATGAGCTTACTTGATTTTACCATCACTCTTCGTTACTGCGCGAACTTCCGCGAACTTCAGGCGTGTGCATGCCATGTGATTGTAACGTGCGCGAGGGGTGGCGTGTGCCCGATCTGTGATTGACAGTCAGATCTCACACCCCCCCTGCGCTGATTGGATATGATGAACCGGGAGCTGTGGATTTTGGCAAAACAAATAACACGCTCCAGGTGAAGTTAGAAGCTCGGGTTTTTTCCTAAAACCACTTTATTTATGTTGTTCTGTCAGATTATAGTGTCGATTTCACTTAATATGATCAAAAAAAATGTTGCAGCTTTAATTTACCATCACCTCACGATTGAAATGAAAATGTGACACTGATTTCATATGACAGCTCAACAAACAAGTGAATAATATTAAGTCACTTTTTAGACGAAATAATGACTTTTTTGGTCTATTTTAGCAGCGAAAATAGATCCGATGAATCCAAACAAAGATCACAGCGCATCTAACAGCAACCCTCAATCGTCTTTTGAATGATTCAGTGTTTTGAACGAATCGGTTGAGTCAAAGATTTAATGAGCCATTCACAAACATCTGTCTCAATCTTGATGAATTGGCCGTTTGAACGAATCGTTTGAATGAACGACTCAATGACTCGCTTAATAAAACCGCTTATCACCTGTATTTGCGCTCACTATCGACAAACCAATCAAATTTGTTCAAAACTTTTTTTTTAAATCAGTCCAAACACATTTTAATTTTTTATTCAGGAGTTATGTATATACAAAACTATAACTTTTTATGACAATAGTTTAGTGATAAAAAAAATGTGATTTTTTCCCCAGTTTTTTCCCCCTCCCATCCTGTAGTCTACTCGCGCCCCCCCGCCGGTTGAGAACCACTGCTGTAGATGATATCTTTATCGTTATAGTCATGCTGTGGACGATATCTTTATCATTATAGTTATGCTTTGGATGATATCTTTATCGTTATAGTTATGCTGTGGACGATATCTTTATCATTATAGTTATGCTTTGGATGATATCTTTATCGTTATAGTTATGCTTTGGACAATATCTTTATCGTTATAGTTATGCTGTGGGTGATATCTTTATCGTTATAGTTATGCTGTGGACGATATCTTTATCATTATAGTTATGCTTTGGATGATATCTTTATCGTTATAGTTATGCTTTGGACAATATCTTTATCGTTATAGTTATGCTGTGGGTGATATCTTTATCGTTATAATTATGCTGAGGACCATATCAATCTTTATCAATATTGTTATGCTGTGTGTGATATCGTTATGCTGTGGACGATATCTGTATTAGTATAGTCATACTGTGGACGATATCTTTATCTTTATCATTATAGTTATAGTCCTTGGTTTGAACAGGCCTTAACGTTGCTTGTTTAAATCAGAGATGTAGTAAAACATCTCTAGTTATTAAGATGAGGATGTTGTGAACTTTTTCCTTGCAGAAAAGTTAGAAGCTCAGGAGACCAGGAGACAATGGACGTTTTCCAAGCAGAAGTTCTTTATTGCTGGTAGCTGCAGTCATTCCAACATCGTCTGAATAAGGGAACTTTTACATTGCAGTTTTATATACATTTCAAGGGGGTGGGATTAATTACATAGAGGAGGGGACTCTTGAACAACACAATGAAAGTACGATTCAGCTGGTTACCTGATTTCATCAGCATGACAATGTCACTCAGAGCCTTGAGATGTTAATCCACTCAACTTGATTAGGTCACTCAAACCTTAACATTATCATAGAGACAAAGGCCCAGCTGGGGGACCTGGAATGCTTGCACTTTCTTAGTTAAAATACTGTTATATTGGAACCTAAATTAAACATTTTATTAAATTTGTATTCCTTCAAGGACAATTAAAAAGTGCATAAAAGTGATTTCGCTTAGCCCTAGTTAGCATGTCATTTGCACTCCCATTACACAAGAATCTCGGTCGTTTCTGAGCGATGTACAAAAAACGTAAAATGACGAAATTCTCGCGGCAAGAACGTCAAGCATCAGTTGAAGAAATCTTTCGAGATGGCTTCCACGAAATTAGGCGGCGACATCATGATCCCAATTGTGCAGAGGATTGTAAAAATGGAGAACGCCATGAGGCACAAACGATCGATCACCGCCGCCACGAATTTCCATTCGTTAAGCCGCCTTTCCACTGCACACGACAAACGACAGCCGTTGGACCGGAAGTCATTCATTTCCAATGGAGAGTCGCACGGGAGCTGCGGGGAGTTCCGATCATATGCGTATGCGGAAAATTCGTATCCGATTTGAGCTTTGGATCCGTTGAAATATCTGAACTTCTGCGGCTAGACCGTATGCGACCGGCCGACCGGATGTGATGTATTCTAATCAAAACTATGAGCGTGAGGCTAGAATTACCAATATTTCAACTCTTTAATGTTATTCTGTAAACTTTATTTCTGTAAAATGTCGGTTATTAATAATTATGGCAGAAATTCTTTTTTTATAATTATTAAATCAATATTTATATTGATTAGCTCTGTAAAATCTATTGTTTTTATTGTAGATGTATTGAGGGTCATTTGTTTTGTGTGGATATATATGAATGATGAATGTAATGCATGCATGAATATATATTCATGCATGCATTACATTCATCATTAATTTTACCATTGTGAATAGCCGAGGGTAACGGTTGCTTCACGACCAATTTCAAAGTTCCGTGCGACTGACACTAGGGGGCGAAATGCGACAATCGTATGCGAATGTCGTGTGCAGTGGAAAGGCAGCTTTACACACGTTCTCGTCCTCGTCCTGGTCGCGAAATCGTTTGGCGATATACCTCACTTCCTCCAGAATTTTGGCCAGTTCCAAAGCCCCACCCACGATACCTCCACTGACTCCGCCCCTAATTCCAGCCCGCCCCCCTAGCGACGGCACTGCCGACCCTGGCTACAGCACGTCATCCTCAGTGGACGCGACGAGATGCCCACAGAGCACGCCGTGAGAGTCGTGAGCGTAATGGACGCCCTCCATCCCTCTGAAGCCGATGTACAGCATGTTCCCGCTGGCGGGCTGCAGCGCCCCCTGGCTGACCGACAGATCCACGCTCGACACACTCCCACGCCGGGGATGTTTGTTGTGACACGCCAGACGGATCCGCTCCTCACCGGGCCGGCGCATGCGGAGAAACCAGGCGCACCAGTTCAGGAGGAGAACGCGGGTCTAGACAAGAAAACACAACCATGAATAGCCACGTTTCCACCCGAAATCACCCGAAACAATAGTAACGATCTCATCCATGCAAATACTACTGTGTTTCGTGATTAGTTTGTTTGAGCACTATTTGCATAACTCAAAGATTCGCTGAGTCAATATGACCGAATCAATGCAGGTGACTCATCATAATGCTGTAGGCAGTGGCGTAACGAGCCAACACCGGGCCCTTATGCAGGATTATCAAGGCGGCCCCCTACTACAACACGTGATGACGCAATGTCCACGAGTAGGCTTTTGCATGCAATACGCAAGGAACTGTTTACACCTGGCCACTTCATGCTTTTTCTGTGATATATCGTATATCGTATAGCTATCCGATCGTGAAAAGACCAGATGTAAATTCCCTTCGAAACGCATTCGAGACGGATTTGAATCCGGTCGCTCAAACCACTTCAGTAGGGGGGTCTGGGCCGCATTCCAGACGACACTGGACAAGTGTAAATGCATCTGGTTGTTGAAACCACATGTCAATTTTACTCCTCTAAAAATGCTAAAAAAAATAAACGTGTGAGAGCGTGTTATGTCTATATGTCATAGTCAGATATGACGACGCTTCTGCAACAACACGCATCACCGCAGATGAGCATCTATTCATCAAGCCAACGCACAAACTACACTCACCGGCCACTTTATTAGGTACACCTGTCCAACTGCTCGTTAACACTTAATTTCTAAGCAGCCAATCACATGGCGGCAACTCAGTGCATTTAGGCATGTAGACATGGTCAAGACAATCTCCTGCAGTTCAAACCAAGCATCAGTATGGGGAAGAAAGTTGATTTGAGTGACTTTGAACGTGGCATGATTGTTGGTGCCAGAAGGGCTGGTCTGAGTATTTTAGAAACTGCTAATCTACTGGGATTTTCACGCACAACCATCTCTAGGGTTTACAGAGAATGGTCCGAAAAAGAAAAAACATCCAGTGAGCGGCAGTTCTGTGGGCGGAAATGCCTTGTTGATGCCAGAGGTCAGAGGAGAATGGCCAGACTGGTTCGAGCTGATAGAAGGGCAACAGTGACTGAAATAACCACTCGTTACAACCGAGGTATGCAGCAAAGCATTTGTGAAGCCACAACACGCACAACCTTGAGGCGGATGGGCTACAACAGCAGAAGACTCCACCGGGTCCCACTCATCTCCACTACAAATAGGAAAAAGAGGCTACAATTTGCAAGAGCTCACCAAAATTGAACAGTTGAAGACTGGAAAAATGTTGCCTGGTCTGATGAGTCTCGATTTCTGTTGAGACATTCAGATGTTAGAGTCAGAATTTGGCGTAAACAGAATGAGAACATGGAACCATCATGCCTTGTTACCACTGTGCAGGCTGGTGGTGGTGGTGTAATGGTGTGGGGGATGTTTTCCTGGCACACTTTAGGCCCCTTAGTGCCAATTGGGCATCGTTTAAATGCTACGGCCTACCTGAGCATTGTTTCTGACCATGTCCATCCCTTTATGGCCACCATGTACCCATCCTCTGATGGCTACTTCCACCATGTCACAAAGCTCTAATCATTTCAAATTGGTTTCTTGAACATGACAATGAGTTCACTGTACTAAAATGGCCTCCACAGTCACCAGATCTCAACCCAATAGAGCATCTTTGGGATGTGGTGGAACGGGAGATTCGCATCATGGATGTGCAGCCGACAAATCTGCGGCAACTGTGTGATGCCATCATGTCAATATGGACCAAACTCCCTGAGGAATGCTTCCAGCACCTTGTTGAATCTATGCCACGAAGAATTGAGGCAGTTCTGAAGGCAAAAGGGGGTCCAACCCGTTACTAGCATGGGGTACCTAATAAAGTGGCCGGTGAGTGTATATCGCAAATCAAAGTGAAAGTAAGTCGCAGACGCTCGCTTAACACACAATCATCTTCATTAAAAGAAACGAAATGATCTTACCAGTACTGTTGCCGCTCTCTCTAATTGCGGTCTTCGATTTAGAAATTTTAGCTGATGATCAATAAAATGCAGCTTATCTGTTGCTTTCGGTGACCTGAACTCTATTAAATCTGCATATAGCGCGGAAATTGAAGATCGGATTTATATCTGTTTTGCAAAAACACATTTATGTGACCAGCTGTAAATGGAATCGTTTTGATAAATCAGTAGCTATCCGATCTGAGAAAACGCATGAAGTGGCGCGCGCGTGTAACGTTAAACAGCCGACCCGGGGATTCCCCAGTCCCAGCTCAAAACAAATTACACCAAAATCCATGATTGTTCGTTTCACACATGTATTTAATGATCTGTAAAATATGTTGTTGTCATTATTTATTTAAAACAAAATCGTGATAAAGTAAAATACGATCAAACTAAAAGTAGTAATATGCGATAGGGGGCCCCGGCTGTCAATCAATATCTTCCAGTCAAGCGGGCCCCTGATTGGTCCGGGCCCGTAAGCAACCGCGTACCCTGCTTACCGATAGTTACGTCACTGGCTGTAGGGATTTCTGGAGGCGTACGCGGCTTCTTCCTAATGGTGCTTGAATATTCATTGTCATTCTACACAACGAAGACCTGACATATTTTATTCAAGCAAAAATGGAAATTAGTATTTCATGTTGGCTAGGTTAAGAGTGTGCCTAGAAAACAAATTTGCACAAAGTTTGTTTCCTCGTGTCCAGTCTCATGCATTTGGTATGAATCGATTCTGGTTCATGTCACACATCCTCTGTAGAATGAGGCGCCCGGCGCTCGGAAAGACACTTTAACCTTCAACACTTTTAATACAGAGTGAGAGAGACTGTTGTAACTTTACTTTTATTATAAAAATAATATATTAATAACAAAAACATTAAACATACAGTATATACAGTAGCCCCCAGAAGTATTTGGACATTGAATTACATTTTTTAATATTAATAATGTATGGAATAAAAACTAAATACTAAGATAAAAATCTTGATAAATTAAACAAATAAATAAATGCTTTGGTAATATAAAGCTTAAGTAGCAAAAATACACACATAATTAAAATATATTAATAATAAAATTAAATAAAAAGCTAAACAAACAAACACATACATATATAAAAATATAAACGGGATGGGATAATACATCCATAAATAAATAAATACATAAATGCTTCAGTAATGTAAGCTTTTAAAATTTTAAATTTAAAATACATAAAATAATTAGGGCTGTCAAATGATTAATCGTGATTAATCACATCCAAAATAAAAGTTTTTTTTACATAATATATGTGGGTGCACTGTGTATAATTATTTTATATATATAAATACACACACATGCTTGTATATATTTAAGAAATATTTTCATGTATATACTGTATATAGATTTATATATAATTTATATTATATATAAATATAAATATTTTATATGTAAATAATATTTTTTTCTTAAATATACATGCATGTGTGTGTATTTATATATATATACAAAATAATTATACACAGTGCACCCAAATATATATATGTAAAAAAAACTTTTATTTTGGATGTGATTAATCGTGATTAATCATTTGACAGCCCTAAAAAAAAAAATGTTAATAATGTATGAAATAAAATACTAAATAAAAAGTGAAACAAACAAGTAACTAACTTACTAATAAATAAATAATAAACAAAATTAAAAATTAAGTTTAACAAACAACTTAAACAAATAAATAAATGTAGCAAAAAGTAAAAAATACATGCACAATTAAAAATATATTAATAATGAAATTTAAACAAAACACAAAAAAGAGGAAAAATGAAACAAAAACAGATCTGCTTCAGATAGTGATGGAGAGCGTTTCTCTTACCCATCGTGGCATCTTGGCTCCGTCAGGATCGTGATAGTGATACTGCAACACCAGACCCACAGACCCACAATCACCATGGTGGTCACAAAATACTGAGCTGAAACACACACACACACACACACTGAATCCACAACAAGCCCTGCATGTAGATGAAGCATTCATGAGATCCTCAGCGATGTGTGTCTGAGCTGTGAGAAAACACACTGTGCCATTACAGAACGTCAAGCTTCAGTAAACCCAATCTAATCTGTTCCTGAACCCTCGAGAATCTCTCAGTCCTGCACATTTCAATAAAGGAGTCACGGTAAAATTACTCATTATTTGAACTGATTTCTCATAGGTAGAATTATTCAGTTAATAATAATTACTTAAATTTGCATCTGTTCCTCACACAATGCCATCATGTGATGCTGTTTTCGGTCCTACAAGTGTCAAATATCTTGTTCTGTTTGTATTTACCATTTACTTTTTTTAGTTTGCAAGTTTTGCGGCCCTGTTATCACTCACTTACATTTATGCATTTAGCAGATGCTTATATCCAAAGCGACTTACAATAGAGGAAAATACATATATCAAAAATCTAAATTCAGGAATATATAGAATACAGATTTACTATACATACAGTAAATAAGGATAACCAACATTTGATGCATTTAAAAATAGGTTATTTTTATGTGATGTTAATTTCATATTTATGGCTGTTATTGCTTTTGAAATAAAGTCACATTACAGCAGTTTATACTCCATCAATGTAAAGTGACAACAGCATGAACATCACTAAAAGTCAAACATGTGAAATGGTTACAAAAACATGTGAAATGGTCTTTTCTGTGAGGTTATTGTGTGTTTTCCCTCTGTAAAGGTGTGTTAGTGAACAGACAGATAACATGTCAGGGTGAATGATTGCACTGGTTTCTAACAGGCCCGTCTGTCTCTATCTATCTCTCTCTCTATCTATCTATCTGTCTGTCTGTCTATCTGTCTATCCATCTCTCTATCTATCTGTCTGTCTGTCTGTCCATCTCTCTATCTGTCTGTCTATCCATCTATCTATCTGTCTGTCTGTCTGTCCATCTCTCTATCTATCTGTCTATCTGTCTGTCCATCTCTCTATCTGTCTGTCTATCCATCTCTCTATCTGTCTGTCTGTCTGTCTGTCCATCTCTCTATCTGTCTGTCTATCCATCTCTCTATCTATCTGTCTGTCTGTCTGTCCATCTCTCTATCTGTCTGTCTATCCATCTATCTATCTGTCTGTCTGTCTGTCCATCTCTCTATCTATCTGTCTATCTGTCTGTCCATCTCTCTATCTGTCTGTCTATCCATCTCTCTATCTATCTGTCTGTCTGTCTGTCCATCTCTCTATCTGTCTGTCTATCCATCTCTCTATCTATCTGTCTGTCTGTCTGTCCATCTCTCTATCTGTCTGTCTATCCATCTCTCTATCTATCTGTCTGTCTGTCTGTCCATCTCTCTATCTGTCTGTCTATCTATCTATCTATCTATCTATCTATCTATCTATCTATCTATCTGTCTGTCCATATCTATCCATCTCTCTATCTGTCTGTCTATCCATCTCTCTATCTGTCTGTCTATCCATCTCTCTATCTGTCTGTCTATCCATCTCTCTATCTGTCTGTCTATCCATCTCTCTATCTATCTGTCTGTCTGTCTATCCATCTCTCTATCTATCTATCTGTCTGTCTATCCATCTCTCTCTCTATCTATCTGTCTGTCTGTCCATCTCTATCCATCTCTCTCTGTCTGTCTGTCTGTCTATCCATCTCTCTATCTATCTGTCTGTCTGTCTGTCCATCTCTCTATCTGTCTGTCTATCCATCTATCTATCTGTCTGTCTGTCTGTCCATCTCTCTATCTATCTGTCTATCTGTCTGTCCATCTCTCTATCTGTCTGTCTATCCATCTCTCTATCTATCTGTCTGTCTGTCTGTCCATCTCTCTATCTGTCTGTCTATCCATCTCTCTATCTATCTATCTGTCTGTCCATCTCTCTATCTGTCTATCTATCTATCTATCTATCTATCTATCTATCTGTCTGTCCATATCTATCCATCTCTCTATCTGTCTGTCTATCCATCTCTCTATCTGTCTGTCTATCCATCTCTCTATCTGTCTGTCTATCCATCTCTCTATCTATCTATCTGCCTGTCTATCCATCTCTCTATCTGTCTGTCTATCCATCTCTCTATCTATCTATCTGTCTGTCTATCCATCTCTCTCTCTATCTATCTGTCTGTCTGTCCATCTCTCTCTGTCTGTCTGTCTATCTATCTATCTATCTATCTATCTATCTATCTATCTATCTATCTGTCTATCTATCTATCTGTCTGTCTGTCTGTCTGTCCATCTCTATCCATCTCTCTATCTGTCTGTCTGTCCATCTCTATCCATCTCTCTCTGTCTGTCTATCTATCTATCTATCTATCTATCTATCTATCTATCTATCTATCTATCTATCTATCTATCTATCTATCTGTCTGTCTGTCTGTCCATCTCTATCCATCTCTCTATCTGTCTGTCTGTCCATCTCAGGGTTTTTCCTGGCTCAAAATGAGGCGGAGGTGGTAAAATCGTAACACTAGGGGGGTCTGGGGGTTTTGATACTCGGGAGAAAATTTTGTACATTTTAAAGATAAATTCATTAATCTGGTGCACTTTGAGTCACTCGAATCTGTTGTTAAAAATAAATAATAATCCACCCGCCAACCACCCATATTCTTTGATTTACATATTTGCATCTGATAATCACATTACAATTATTCAATTAAGCATGATAATATGGTAACATATCACACTGAAGTAGGCTGATTTAAAATCAACATTTATTTAAATTAAAAGTTAAAAGAATTAAATTAAAAGAATTGTCTGTCTCTATCTATCTATCAGTCTATCTGTCTGTCTCTATCTATCAGTCTGTCTGTCTGTCTCTATCTGTCTGTCTCTATCTATCAGTCTGTCTGTCTGTCTCTATCTGTCTGTCTCAATCTATCTGTCTGTCAAATTCAAATTCAAATTAGCTTTATTGGCATGAATGTGTAAAATAGCACAATATTGCCAAAGCAATAGACATATACAAACATATAGATAAATAAAAGTGAACAATAAAAAATAAAATAAAAAATAAAACAATTACTAAAATATCAAACAATCAAAATAACAATTATTTGTAATTTATTTGTACAATTATTTATCCATCTGAGGTTCCACTGGTTGTCCTCATTTCATGGCATGAGGAGACATATTTTGCAGCAATTATTTCACATTTGGGCATTTCTCCTAGTAAATATGGGATTTTCTGTGTGTCTGATATGGATTTGAATTCAGGGTATATTTGGGAAATGTTTGGGAAGTGTTTTTGTCTTAGTGTATTATAAAGTCTGTATATAATGTGACATCGTTTTTCATATGAGGTAAATAACCGCAAGACAGAAATCAAACTTCACTTTAAATAAGATTATTTTCATCCTACTAAGAGAAACGATGTGAAGTTGATCGTTTAGTCAGTGGCTTGATTTACTGATGCATAAATAGCATTAAAAATTTGGAGAGAAAGATAATCTGTCTGAACTTGAGTAACTGTAACATCAGAAATCACAGATCAGGCACTAGAATAAACATGATTATTACTTACATGTTTGTGGCAAAGCCTGCGCCGAAATTTACCAAATAATCCATAGTGAAATGCGCCGAATACAAGCAAAAAAAATAATGAACTGCTGAGACATTCACACTGTTGAAAAAAGGGAAACCCCACTATCCCAGCATTAGGAGGATCGTTTGTCGATCTTTCCTCCACGCTCCAGTGGGCGGGGCCAAAGACGCAGTGATGTGACGTAGCGCTGACCTTCTGCCAAGGCGGCCTTTCGCTGCCCTGTGACGTCACAAGCCTCCACTGTTTAGAACTCCGCTGTTGTTTTCTAGTCTTGGTTACAAACGTGTTTGGAATATCAAGGAAGGTTTGAATTTTGATACTTTGAAAGGGTATTTATATTTTTATAACGGCCTCTGAAATGTCAAAAGATCAAGGAAAGAAGAGCCAGATCTACCGGCCTCTGAAACCTGCAGCTAACTGGCTCCTTCAGCAAAAATGGGACCAGTCCAGTTATGAGATCCACCGAGACAAGGTCTGACTCTGACGGGTTTTGGTTGTCTGCTTTTTTTTAGTAACGTTATGTTTAATATTGCTTGAAATTTAAGTAACTAGTGCAAAGTGCCCGTACAAAATCTGTTTTTGTGTGTGTTTTTAGTAATTGTTGGTTTAATGTGTTTGAGTGCTCATTGTTACAATTAACTACACAGCAAAAGTTCAGTGAAGTTTTTATTTGTGCATGGTAGAAAGCAAATACTGATACTGACATAATAATGACATACAATAAATATGGAAAATTGAACTACAGGATTCAGGGAGCAGCGACACAGTGAACTCTGAGAAAACACTACGCTTGAGCAAACAGTTTGTGATTAGGCTTCTACGAATGGTGGCCGTGAATAAAATATAATATTCAGAAGTAAACATGTAGCTGACTTCATGTTTAGCTGACAGTGTTTATGTCAGAATGATTATTTTTGAACCACAACCTTCTAAGTGCTTCTTTTACCGATATCTTTTGCATTTCTAATCCAAACAACGTTAAACTCGGCACTGCACCCGTAGCAAGACACCCGTCAAGTCTGAAATCCATCGGACTAACGGTTCGAGAGATATGCGAGTAACAGACACACACACACACACACACACACACACACACACACAGACAGACGTTCCTGTAATTTATAGATAGATTTGGGCCACTCAGTTTGAGTTATTTTAGTACATCAAGTCACTAACTTAAGTCATCTTCATTAATATAGCGCTTGTAACCATGTAGATTGTTCCAAAGCGGCTTTACAGTGATAATAGGAATAAAACCACTAACGTTAAGTGAAAATTAGAAATGTTGGCAACCATAGCTCAAATGGAATAAGTTTTTTAATTTTATTTCAGTAAAGAGAGAGAGTGTGTGTGTTTGTGTGTGTGTGAGAGAGAGAGAGAGTGTGATTGTGTGTATATATATGTATATGTTGATGTTCTGTCTCTGTCTCTGTCTCAGGTGAGAGAGGCCAAACCTGTAGTCGACACCAAGGGCATCGAAACACCGGCGCATATCAGACACAATCTGAAGAAAGTCCAGGTATCTGATTAATTAATATGTAAACAAGAATGTATTTTCCTGTCATCATTTACTTGCCCTCATGTTGTTCCAAACCTGTATGAGTTTCTTTCTTCTGCTGAACACAAAAGAAGATATTTTGATAACCAAACAGTTGAACGTACTCCAATAATTATGAGCCTATAAGCAGACAAAAATGATTTTGTGAGCTCTATAACAGCACTATTGCCGATTACAGTGATGTGTTGTTATGAAGTAACGTGGAGTAGATGAAATGCATGATAACAGTGTTTGTCTTCAGTTGCAGAAAGAAAGGATGTCCATCATAGAGAGAGACAATCATCGTCTGGCCAGCAATCTTTCTGCTATCACTCGCTCTAAAGGACTGGTGGACAACAGGAACCATTGCCCACAGCTCAGGTGTGTGTGTGTGTGTGTGTGTGTGTGTGTGTTTGTGTGCTCATACGTCAATCTGTAGCTGGTTAACATAGTAACTCAGTGAGGTGTTTATTTGATCTGGGTTTCAGTTGTCGGATCTCCCGCTGCGTCTCATGTATATAACATCTAAACAAGATGTAGAAATTATTTAGAAATAAAATTAAATTAAACATTAAAAAAATATTCTATTTCATTTGACAATTAAACATTTTATTTATGTTATGTTATGATAATGTTATATATCTGGTTTTACAGTGTGAACACACACAAAAAGAAGGAGGAGCTTCTAGAGCTGACAGCAGAAAACCATCGGATCAACCAGCGAATCCTGACGCAGAAGTCGGATTACAGGAGGGAACTCTGGGAGGCCGACTTTGAAAAGGTCCAGCAATATAGAGACAAACTCGCACACTATCCACGAGGAGAGACCAACAAACAGGTTTGATCCTAATTCACACTTTAAAAAACGGAGCTAATTTCTTCTTAATTTTCTCGCCTTCATCATGTTTCCACACATTTCAGATGCTCACGCTGCTCTTGTTAATGCCTGTGAAAAAAAGCATGTCATGTGGGTTCGAAATTATTATTTCAAAGCACTAAATGGTTTAGCTCCTCAGTACTTGAGCGAGCTTTATTTTTAAAGAGGCGTTTACAACAAAAAAAGCATTTAGGACTTAAGTTACTGAGATAAAAATCAACCCGATTTCAAGGGAGGATCTGATTTGTCACAACAGCTTCTCGAACAAGAAAAAATGTAGGGCGGGGCTTAATTTAGTGCATAGGGAATTGATTGTCTGGTTGTGGTTTGCTATTGGCTGTCCTCATGTGAGTGACAGGTTGTAGCCCCGCCCTCGTCATCAGAGAAGAGTAGAGATGCTGCAAGAGGAACTTATTCTGATTCAAGATTACAAGGCACACAAAAAACTGCACTTCACTGCAATACCATGGCGACTCAAAGGCAAAAATACGCATCAAAATGTTACTTGTTTTACGTAAAATCATTAAATGGCTTCCTTCCGCTAAAATAAATAGTACCTGTGCCCGGTTGCATAAAGCACCTTAGGTTTTTCCCTTAAGTATTATACTTAAGGGGCGATTTCCCCTTACCTAAGAGAATAATTTAAGGGTGTTGTAGTGTTGTCAAAAATATTGATATTTCGATAAATATCGATACTGAAATATCTGAACGGTACCAATACTAATTTCCCGAAGTATCGATACTAGCTGAGCGGTCACTTTCACTTCTCTCCAAAGGCGCGTTGACAAACACCACACGTGACGCACTCGTCTCATTCGCTCTGGTTAAATAGCAAAAGTGAAGTGAATGGTTTTGAATCGACCGGCTTTGGTTGATTGATAAAGAACACCGCGATCAGGCATGTCGGAGAATAGCGCGCACACGCATTAAAAAACACACCGCGAGCAGGCATGTCGGAGAATACGCGGACACGCGCTTCACACTGTGAGCGTGCTGCGGGCACCCAAAAGATTGTTTGACTATCAATAATCCCTAACATCACTAATTTTTTTAAATTATTTTATAGTTGAACAGACTTAAGGAACAGGCTCCAGGGGTACCATTTAGCAGCATATATGCTCAGCATCAGGGGTGTTTGTTATTTGGACAGACCTGCCCCCACTGCTAAAAAAATCCTAAAAGAAATAATGTAACTCTTCTCATTTTAACTTTTCTGAAACATTAACCAAGATGGCCTAGTATTGTTGTTGATATGAGTCTGTGTTGTCTAGTATTTTCACCGTTTTCTTAAAGTTAAGATAAGCTGACTGAGGAATCTTAGACAAGTAAATATTGTTGTGGTCAAATGTAAATTAGCTTGTGCCTATTTAACTTTATTCAAAAATTATTATTTAATTCTGCAATTTTCCTTCATTAGCGATTATCATCAATTTGATTACACAGATACTAATTAAACTAAACAGCTAGACAATGGCATCTCTGAATTCAATAATGAAATGCCTTTAACTGAAAATTGAATGTTTAATCTTATTATTATACATTACTGACACTCTATCCTCCAATTTGATACTGTTAAGTGCTTTTTTGTTACAGTATATTTTAATCTTTGATAACAGTAGGTAATAAAAATACAACGGATCATGTAAGCTCTGGTCCAATTAAAAAATATTAACAAATAGAACTCGGGACATTTTTGTTCATGTAAAATATACCTCATTGTCATGTTCTAGACTTGTTATATTTAGCTTTAAATACAAAAAATACCCCCTTAATATTGTGGCAATTTTTTTCTCTGTGGTATCGAATATCGATATTTTTCAAGGTATCGTATCGAAGTTAGAAATTCTAGTATCGTGACAACACTAGGGTGTTGCATATAATCTCTTAAACGGTTCTCTTAGGTAAGGGAAACATTTAAGTGTTTCACGACAGCGATCCTGGATTCACGTTATAAAAGTCTGTTGTTGCCATAGATGCGCAAAACACTAACATGTCGGCATATCACGTGTCAGTCCAGTGACGCTATCACGCAACACCGCGTTAGCTCCGAAAGTGTACTGTTCACCGTCTCCTGCTTTGGCATTTGTTTAGGTTTTGTGAATGCACTTCTGGCTCTGTGTCTCGAAATACAGCTGAGTATTTCCATAGCATACCTGTTTTCTTCTGTCATGATTCCTTTTAAAACACAGAATCAGCTCGTTCTCCTGTGAATTTTTTTCTGCACGGGTCGGCCACACACTCTCCGTGCGCGCACTGACTTAACGTTGTGATAGTCTACATGCGAGTCGCGTGTAATGACAGACAGACAGCCGTCTAGTTGGTTAGCGATGCCAAATATTGCGCGTCGATCAAATCGGTATTCTTGCAACAATTTTTCATCGCTAAGTTGGTCCAAAGGGTTCTGCCTATTCCCTATGATCTTCAGCTGGTTCCATAAATTCAGCCATGTCGTCTTATTTTTGTCCGCGTCACTCTTAAGGTTACGATTCCCAAACCTTAAGTTATACTTAGGGAAATGACCGTTAAAGGTGCATTGCGCAAGTTTCTGAGGTTTTGCAGAACTATGCCCTCTCTGGCGACAAGCGAAACTGCAACCAGAATGAACTACAAGCCGATCTCTTTGAATCCATCTTCTACTTTTGTCGAAAGTTGACTGAAGTTTTGTCGCTCGAGTTGTCTTCGCTGATACGGAGAATGGCGGCGAATACACAAACCTGCCAGACATAGCCAGGGGAGCGCGAACGCGCATGACGTCACGCCCAGTCTCACGTTCCGGCCCAAATCCCTCTTGTTAATTTTACTGTACAGGATTAAAGAGGCAATCGCAGTGATCAGAGAAGGGCTCATTCAGCCCATCAGGCAATTGTTTAAGCATGTATGGGTTAGAAAAACGGGTATTTTTAACATGAACTGTTGCGCAATGCACCTTTAAGGGGTTTTATGCAACACTTAACGCTTTTTCAGGGATTACTTAAGTGAAAAAACAGCATTTATGGGAAATTCTAAGTGTTTATGACGTTTCACTTAAAAAAAAAAATCTTAAGTAACACTTACGGGGATTTTTCTGCAACACCCTTAGGTTTAAGGGAAACATAAGGGCGAACTTAAGGGAAAATTACACTTAAGGTGCTTTATGCAACCGGGCACTAGACCATAAACAGTAGGGGTGTGTAACGATATTCGAACCGAACCAAAAAAACGCGATACACCACCCACGATACTGGCGTCCCGAACACGCCCCGCCCCCTGCTGCCCCGCCCAGCCCCGGCTCATTGCACCTCATGTCTTATGTGTACACAACGAATACAGCGTTGTTGCCTAACCACCATTAACCACATATAATCGCAATAAGCTCAGTGTTTTGTTACTTTCGATAATAAGCAAGGTGTAATCTTTCAAATTCTGTCTATTTGATCACAAAATTCAAACAATAAATGCCGCTTTGGCGCTCTGTGATGTGGCGTGTCAGATCACTGTACTAGGCTCCTCATTTAAAGCGGCAGCGCGAGTAAACGTGATCATCTCTTCCTCAGTTACAGAATAAACATGAATGAACACCCGAAGGTATGTTGAAAGATACAGTATACTGTATACCAGTATACAGTATACATCATAACTCACTCAATCAGTGTTTCAACAGCGGAAATACGTCAATAAAACGCTTAGTTTTTCACATGTAAATATTTACCTCAGGCAAGTCCTTCAGTGTCCACAGCTTGTTGGTTCGCTAACTCTTTCACTAAATAAATGCACTGTATTAAAGGTGCTCTAAGCGATGTCGAGTGTCTATCACTTCTTGTTGACGTTTAAAGTATTGTCAAACAAAACGGAGGCTAGCTAGACCCTCCCTCCTCCTCATCCGCACACTAACCCCCCAAACTCTTCTTGTCGGTTATTGGCTGGATCAGTTTGTTATGTTTCGTGGCGCGGGTCGCTACAGTTTGTTTTTGTTGCCGTGTGTGACGCCTGGGATGTCTGCAGAGACCGCGTCTTTTTACAGTGTGTTCAGGGGGACAGGCAGCTAGCGGATAGTGAGGAGATGTTTGCTGTATGTGACAAAAAATGTTTTGGCCTAAAAAATGCGTGACATCGCTTAGAGCACCTTTAACCTATATATTATATTTTACTTAACCTGTTAATGATATCTTGATTATTTAATGTATGTTTAAAATATCTGTCATGAAAATAACATCAACTGTGTAAATTATTATATTTCAATAACAAATTAGAGTAAAAACATGTTAATGCAAAAACTGCCTTATGTGCAGTTTACATGTTTTCATACAATTTGTTATTTGAGTGTTGATTATTATTGTTATTATTAGATCTAAAAATAAATGTCAACTGAATTTAGGCTAAAAGTCTAAGCTCTGTTGTTAAGCTTTAAAGTCGTCATGAAATCAGATTTTACCATTCGTATTTTTATATGTAATATTGTAGTGTTTATTATAAATGATTTATCTGTGCACTTCATTATTTTTTTTTAATTCATGTCCCCTTATAATCTTTAATCAAATACGTTACCCTTCCCTCCCCCCTCGAAACGACTTCTCTTCTCTTCCGGTCAAAATCTATTACTAGAGGGCGTGGCTATCCCGTGGTTCGCGGGAGGCTCATATAAATATGGGGTGATTCCTTCCGGAAAATTTGGCTGCTCGTCCTCGTTCTCGTTCTCATCGTCGGGTTCCTCAATTAAAAATGCTTCATGGGAGGGTAACGGTGGAGAGAAATCCTCCACAACTGACTGTAAACTGGCTTTCAAATCTGTCGGTGAATCTTATCTATTTGTTCATTTATATATATATATATATTTATTTATTTATTCATTTTCAATTTCTGCAGGTTTCGTCCTCCACAACACACAAGTCCTACCGGCCTCTGAAACCTGCAGCTAACTGGTTCCTGCAGCAGAAATGGGACCAGTCTAACTACGAGATCCACCGAGACAAGGTCTGACTCTGATGGGTTATGGTTGTCTGCTTTTTTAATATGTTTATTGCGTGAAATTTAACTAACTAGTGCAAAGTGCCCGTAGCAAGACACCCGTCAAGTCTGAAATCCATCAGACTAACGGTCCGAGAGATATGCGAATAGGGATGGGAATTGATAAGAATTTAACGATTCCGATTCCATTATCGATATTGCTTATCGATTCGATTCCTTATCGATTCTCATTGGGTGAGGGAATAAGTACAAATTTATTTGTTTGTATTAACTTATTGAGCTTATAACTTATTTGTTTGTTATTAACTCGCTGACACAGCACAGCGTATTAGGGGTGTGAACCTACACTTGTCTTACGGTTCAGTTCGATTACGATTATCATGTCATCGATTCAGTTCAATTCGATATCTCGATGCATTACATGCACTGCATCCTCAATTTTACTTCAAAAGTGATGTGTGCATGCGCGTGTTCACCTGTTCGTGAAGTCGCAGTGACAGAAACAGTGACATTCCAGTTTAAGTTTCATGGGACTAAAGTCTGTTCATGATGTGTGGCCAAATGTCTCTGCATATTGGAGGTCCCCCCTTTAACGAAATGGAAATTTTACAGGTGTTGGAACAAGTGACCATATTGTTATGAGGCGCCGTCATACTCTCATTGAGTATGTGCGCGAGTTTGAGTGTGTGTGTGTGTGCTCGCGTCTCATATGAATATGTGCGTGGAGAATTTGTGTGTGCGCGCGCGTGTCTCGTATGTGCGTGGAGAGTTTGTGTGTGCACGCGCGCGTCTCTTATGAGTATGTGCCTGGAGAATTTCGCGCATCTTGTGTGTGTAGAGTTTGCGTGTATGCGTGAGCGACTTTAGGTGTGTCGTTGTGCATTTCATATGTATTTGTTTGAGCATTCAGCAGTATACATGTATGTTTGACTACTTAGTATACGTTTATGCAAGTGTTTCATATATGTGTGCGTGAATGAAGTTTGATTTAAGCCCTAGACGGCACCTCACATATTGTCGTCTTTTCGCGTGAAATATAACCAAACGAGCGCTTCTGCCTCGATGCAATGTTTGTTGCGTTCTGAATCAAAATAACGCATCGCGTGTGTGACGTCATGACACATTTGCAACGTGCGGAACCGATAAGCGGAATCGTTAAGCAGGCATACTAACGGTTCCAAGGAATTGGTTCACTGGGAACCGGTTCTGAAGAAGAACCGGTTCTCGATTCCCATCCCTATATGCGAATAACACACACACACACACTAGGGATGGCGAAAACTAAAAAATGTCTTGACCGACCACCGAGCCTCATTAGCCGGTTATAACCGGTTAACCGTTTAAAATATGCTACGCTATTTGAAATAACAGCCATTTAGAGCCGCGCCTGCAATTTTGCATCTCTGTCGCATCTCTCTGCGCTCTGCCTCCCGCTCACACACACACTGCCCCAGCGCCGCCCTCCCGCTCACACACACACTGCCCCGGCACCGCCCTCCCGCTCACACACACACTGCCACACACACACTGCCCCAGCGCCGCCCTCCCGCTCACACACACACTGCCCCGGCACCGCCCTCCCGCTCACACACACACTGCCACACACACACTGCCCCAGCGCCGCCCTCCCGCTCACACACACACTGCCCCGGCACCGCCCTCCCGCTCACACACACACTGCCCCGGCGCCGCCCTCCCACTCACACACACACACTGCCCCGGCACCGCCTTCCCATTCACACACACACTGCCCCGGCGCCGCCCTCCCGCTCACACACACACTGCCACACACACACTGCCCCGGCACCGCCCTCCCACTCACACACACACTGCCCCGGCACCGCCCTCCCGCTCACACAAACACTGCCCCGGCACCGCCCTCCCGCTCACACACACACTGCCCCGGCGCCGCCCTCCCGCTCACACACACACTGCCACACACACACTGCCCCGGCACCGCCCTCCCACTCACACACACACTGCCCCGGCGCCGCCCTCCCACTCACACACACACTGCCCCGGCGCCGCCCTCCCACTCACACACACAGTGCCCCGGCGCCGCCCTCCCACTCACACACTGCCCCGGCACCGCCTTCCCATTCACACACACACTGCCCCGGCGCCGCCCTCCCGCTCACACACACACTGCCACACACACACTGCCCCGGCACCGCCCTCCCGCTCACACACACACTGCCACACACACACTGCCCCGGCACCGCCCTCCCGCTCACACACACACTGCCCCACACACACTGCTCCGGCACCGCCCTCCCACTCACACACACACTGCCCCGGCGCCGCCCTCCCGCTCACACACACACTGCACCGGCGCCGCCCTCCCGCTCACACACACACTGCCCCGGCACCGCCCTCCCGCTCACACACACACTGCCACACACACACTGCCCCGGCACCGCCCTCCCGCTCACACACACACTGCCCCGGCGCCGCCCTCCCGCTCACACACACACTGCCCCGGCACCGCCCTCCCGCTCACACACACACTGCCCCGGCACCGCCCTCCCGCTCACACAAACACTGCCCCGGCACCGCCCTCCCGCTCACACACACACTGCCACACACACACACTGCCCCGGCACCGCCCTCCCGCTCACACACAAACTGCCCCGGCGCCGCCCTCCCGCTCACACACACACTGCCCCACACACACTGCCCCGGCACCGCCCTCCCACTCACACACACACTGCCCCGGCGCCACCCTCCCGCTCACACACACACTGCCACACACACACTGCCCCGGCACCGCCCTCCCGCTCACACACACACTGCCCCGGCACCGCCCTCCCGCTCACACACACACTGCCCCGGCGCCGCCCTCCCGCTCACACACACACTGCCCCACACACACTGCCCCGGCGCCGCCCTCCCGCTCACACACACACTGCCCCGGCGCCGCCCTCCCGCTCACACACACACTGCCCCGGCACCGCCCTCCCGCTCACACACACACTGCCCCGGCGCCGCCCTCCCGCTCACACACACACTGCCCCACACACACTGCCCCGGCACCACCCTCCCACTCACACACACACTGCCCCGGCGCCGCCCTCCCGCTCACACACACACTGCCCCGGCGCCGCCCTCCCGCTCACACACACACTGCCACACACACACTGCCCCGGCGCCGCCCTCCCGCTCACACACACACTGCCCCGGCGCCGCCCTCCCGCTCACACACACACACTGCCCCGGCGCTGCCCTCCCGCTCACACACACACTGCCCCGGCGCTGCCCTCCCGCTCACACACACACTGCCCCGGCGCCACCCTTCCACTCACGTCACTTTTTTAAAATCCCCTACAGCGCGAAACATGAGTCCCGCAAACGCGGCGCCGAGGAGCTTGTATGTAATCGGAGGACAAATGGCTCCCTAGTTTCTAAATGGTTTGGGTGCAAGGTGATCGCGTTGAAAATAAAGGCGTTAGTCTAGCGTTAGCAGCTCATTTGAAAGTTGAAACATTGCCGCGGCTCATTTAAGAAATGACAGCTCCGAAGAGACGCCGCTTTAGTTTGAGGTAGTGCTAACAATAATAAAGAAAGATGATCATCATCACCTTATCTGTTACCACTGAAATGTAGATGTAATGTATAAATCTAAGCCCATCTTATGCTGAATGTTGCCTAATAGACTGCAACACGATAAACCCAATGGATAAAACAGGCAACTTCAGAATGCGTAAATGTTGGTAACCATAGCTGAAATGGAATAAGTTTGTTTTATTTTATTTCAGTTGATGCTTAAGATTTAATTATAATAAACATGCATTGTGTGTGAGAGAGTGTGTGAGTGTCTCTGTGTGTGTGAGAGAGTGTGTGTGATTTTCTGTATGTGTGTGTGTGAGAGAGAGTGTGTCTGAGTGTGAGTGTGTTTGAGAGAGAGTGTGTGTGAGTATGTATATATGTATATGTTGATGTTCTGTCTCTGTCTCTGTCTCAGGTGAGAGAGGCCAAACCTGTAGTCGACACCAAGGGCATCGAAACACCGGCGCATATCAGACACAATCTGAAGAAAGTCCAGGTATCTGATTAATTAATATGTAAACAAGAATGTATTTTCCTGTCATCATTTACTTGCCCTCATGTTGTTCCAAACCTGTATGAGTTTCTTTCTTCTGCTGAACACAAAAGAAGATATTTTGATAACCAAACAGTTGAACGTACTCCAATAATTATGAGCCTATAAGCAGACAAAAATGATGTTGTGAGCTCTATAACAGCACTATTGCCGATTACAGTGATGTGTTGTTATGAAGTAACGTGGAGTAGATGAAATGCATGATAACAGTGTTTGTCTTCAGTTGCAGAAAGAAAGGACGTCCATCATAGAGAGAGACAATCATCGTCTGGCCAGCAATCTTTCTGCTATCACTCGCTCTAAAGGACTGGTGGACAACAGGAACCATTGCCCACAGCTCAGGTGTGTGTGTGTGTGTGTGTGTGTGTGTGTGTTTGTGTGCTCATACGTCAATCTGTAGCTGGTTAACATAGTAACTCAGTGAGGTGTTTATTTGATCTGGGTTTCAGTTGTCGGATCTCCCGCTGCGTCTCATGTATATAACATCTAAACAAGATGTAGAAATTATTTAGAAATAAAATAAAATTAAACATTAAAAAAATATTCTATTTCATTTGACAATTAAACATTTTATTTATGTTATGTTATGATAATGTTATATATCTGGTTTTACAGTGTGAACACACACAAAAAGAAGGAGGAGCTTCTAGAGCTGACAGCAGAAAACCATCGGATCAACCAGCGAATCCTGACGCAGAAGTCGGATTACAGGAGGGAACTCTGGGAGGCCGACTTTGAAAAGGTCCAGCAATATAGAGACAAACTCGCACACTATCCACGAGGAGAGACCAACAAACAGGTTTGATCCTAATTCACACTTTAAAAAGCGGAGCTAATTTCTTCTTAATTTTCTTGCCTTCATCATGTTTCCAACCCTTCTGTGAAACACAATAGCACACATTTCGGATGCTCACGCTGCTCTTGTTAATGCCTGTGAAAAAAAGCATGTCATGTGGGTTTGAAATTATTATTTCAAAGCACTAAATGGTTTAGCTCCTCAGTACTTGAGCGAGCTTTATTTTTAACGAGGCGTTTACAACAAAAAAAGCATTTAGGACTTAAGTTATTGAGATAAAAATCAACCAGATTTCAAGGGAGGATCTGATTTGTCAACAACAGCTTCTCGAACAAGAAAAAATGTAGGGCGGGGCTTAATTTAGTGCATAGGGAATTGATTGTCTGGTTGTGGTTTGCTATTGGCTGTCCTCATGTGAGTGACAGGTTATAGCCCCGCCCTCGTCATCAGAGAAGAGTAGAGATGCTGCAAGAGGAACTTATTCTGGTTCAAGATTACAAGACACACAAAAAACTGCACTTCACTGCAATACCATGGCGACTCAAAGGCAAAAATACGCATCAAAATGTTACTTGTTTTACGTAAAATCATTAAATGGCTTCCTTCCGCTAAAATAAATAGTACCTGTGCCGGTTGCATAAAGCACCTTAGGTTTTTTCCTTAAGTATGATACTTAAAGGGCGATTTCCCCTTACCTAAGAGAATAATTTAAGGGTGTTGCATATAATCTCTTAAACGGTTCTCTTAGGTAAGGGAAACATTTAAGTGTTTCACGACAGCGATCCTGGATTCACGTTATAAAAGTCTGTTGTTGCCATAGATGCGCAAAACACTAACATGTCGGCAGGGCCGTAGCTAGAGGATTCGGGGCCCCCTGAAAAAATATTGATGTGGGCCCCCACCACCCTGCTCCACCAATATCATATACTGTACAATAGATGAACATGGAGGCCCACATAACAGAAGATGGTGATGTTGTTGTAAAACCTTTATTTTAAAAGTTAAATGTTTATATAAAAATTACAACTAATAAAAACTAACAAAAAAGCAAGAAATTGTTAAATAATAATAAAACCAATTTTTAAAAAGTAATGATTTTTTTCCCCATCAGTCTGTTATAATTCATAAATCAAAAAGTAAACATTTAAAAAAATTGACAAGAATGCAGTCTAATTAAAAAAATAAAAGCATTCATTGTCTTATTTTTAAAAAAAGATAATATGGAACTGGTAATATTATTAAATAAAGCGAATACATTTATTCATCCAAGTGCAGTGTGTTGTATTCATGTTTTCTCGATGTTTTAAATATCATCAGCCGGCAGGTCAGATGCATAATGCAATGCGTCGTGACTCGTGTAATTTTTTTTAAAACTCTAGTTACAATACTGTAAAAAGACAGGAATTTAGACCACGTAATCATTCGGTCGATTGCGGCGCGCACCGATAATAAAAAATGACTGTACACGGCAGACTGTAGACGGAAGTTTTCTAATTCCCAGCGAAATAACAATACATAACCGGTCTTTAAGAACGTCTTGATCGACTAGGATACAACCACTCTCCTTGCCTCCCTCTCCGTCTTTTCCTGGCATTTCTGGTTCCCTGATTTGTTTATCTTTTCCCCGACATTTCTCAGTCAGTCAGTCTCCTGCTCTTCCACCAAGTTCATCGTTAACTTCAGGCTGCCGCCTCAACTCTGATTGGTTCTGTTCACGAGCTGGGGCGGGACTTACAATTTTATTGGGTCCATCTGATGTTTGTCACTGACTCTGACTGAATAATTAATACATACTTTAGGTCGGACTAAACCATTTTTATGGAGGTAAGAGAAGCAGATATTTGGAAAAATATTTACCCAAATTGCACGTTTTTGTGGTTTTCATTTAAATCTCAGGCATACAACTAATATAAATATTAGAATTATTCATACTACAGGGGCCTAAATAGTATAACTGCTGGATTTTGTGGGGCCCCCTGGGCAGCGGGGGCCCCTATAATTGTCACCACCTTTCACCCCACTAGCGACGGCCCTGCATGTCGGCATATCACGTGTCAGTCCAGTGACGCTATCACGCAACACCGCGTTAGCTCCGAAAGTGTACTGTTCACCGTCTCCTGCTTTGGCATTTGTTTAGGTTTTGTGAATGCACTTCTGGCTCTGTGTCTCGAAATACAGCTGAGTATTTCCATAGCATACCTGTTTCCTTCTGTCATGATTCCTTTTAAAACACAGAATCAGCTCGTTCTCCTGTGAATTTTTTTCTGCACGGGTCGGCCACACACTCTCCGTGCGCGCACTGACTTAACGTTGTGATAGTCTACATGCGAGTCACGTGTAATGACAGACAGAAAGCCGTCTAGTTGGTTAGCGATGCCAAATATTGCGCGTCGATCAAATCGGTATTCTTGCAACAATTTTTCATCGCTAAGTTGGTCCAAAGGGTTCTGCCTATTCCCTATGATCTTCAGCTGGTTCCATAAATTCAGCCATGTCGTCTTATTTTTGTCCGCGTTACTCTTAAGGTTACGATTCCCAAACCTTAAGTTATACTTAGGGAAATGACCGTTAAAGGTGCATTGCGCAAGTTTCTGAGTTTTTGTAGAACTATGCCCCCTCTGGCGACAAGCGAAACTGCAACCAGAATGAACTACAAGCCGGTCTCTTTGGTTCGGTTCGAATATCGTTACACACCCCTACTGTTTATGGTCTAGTGCCCGGTTGCATAAAGCACCTTAAGTGTAATTTTCCCTTAAGTTCGCCCTTATGTTTCTCTTAAACCTAAGGGTGTTGCAGAAAAATCCCCGTAAGTGTTACTTAAGATTTTTTTTTTAAGTGAAACGTCACAAAAACTTAGAATTTCCCATAAATGCTGTTTTTTCACTTAAGTAATCCCTGAAAAAGCGCTAAGTGTTGCATAAAACCCCTGCATTGCGCAACATTTCATGTTAAAAATACCCGTTTTTCTAACCCATACATGCTTAAACAATTGCCTGATGTTAGAGAGTGAGAGAGTGTGAGTGTGTCTGTGTGTGATTGTCTGTATGTGTGTGTGTGAGAGAGAGTGTGTCTGAGTGTGAGTGTGTTTGAGAGAGAGTGTGTGTGATTGTGTATATATATGTATATGTTGATGTTCTGTCTCTGTCTCTGTCTCAGGTGAGAGAGGCCAAACCTGTAGTCGACACCAAGGGCATCGAAACACCGGCGCATATCAGACACAATCTGAAGAAAGTCCAGGTATCTGATTAATTAATATGTAAACAAGAATGTATTTTCCTGTCATCATTTACTTGCCCTCATGTTGTTCCAAACCTGTATGAGTTTCTTTCTTCTGCTGAACACAAAAGAAGATATTTTTATAACCAAACAGTTGAACGTACTCCAATAATTATGAGCCTATAAGCAGACAAAAATGATGTTGTGAGCTCTATAACAGCACTATTGCCGATTACAGTGATGTGTTATGAAGTAACGTGGAGTAGATGAAATGCATGATAACAGTGTTTGTCTTCAGTTGCAGAAAGAAAGGATGTCCATCATAGAGAGAGACAATCATCGTCTGGCCAGCAAACTTCCTGCTATCACTCGCTCTAAAGGACTGGTGGACAACAGGAACCATTGCCCACAGCTCAGGTGTGTGTGTGTCTGTGTCTGTGTCTGTGTGAGTGTGTGTGTGTGTGTCTGTGTCTGTGTGTGTGTGAGTGTGTTTAGCTGGTTAACATAGTAACTCAGTGAGGTGTTTATTTGAGCTGGGTTTCAGTACATGAACACAAATTTGTGAAAGCGGCGTATGCATATTGCTTGTTCAGTCTATAGACGTCTGCGTGTTTCATTACGAAGTGACATCACCATCTACTGGCCTGACAGCAGAATACAGCGGTTTAACTCGTTTTCGTGTGAACAGGGATCGTTTTTACAATGTTGTCGTTTGTACGTGAAAAAAACAAAGAACTTTTCCGTTTTTATAGTACATTGTTGTTGTGTAAAAGTACCCCTAGTGCTTTTTTTATGTTTTTGTCATTTTTATTATTTAAAAAATATATATATTTATATAGTTTTCATTCATTTCTATTTCAATTTTAGTTTGTTATTTTAGCACATCAATGTAAACAAAATAAAAGGAGAAATGTCCAGAAACTATCTCAAATAAAATAAAATAAGTTTAAGTTATTTATGTTTTATTTTATTTCATTTAGCGTTTATATATAAATAATGGAAGCTTGTTTTCCGCCACAGAATAAAACAATTTAAATGATAATTGCAACTTTTTATCTCACAATTCTGACTTTATATCACCCAAAAAGTCAGAATTGTGAGATAAAAAGTAGTACCTTTTTTTATTCTGTGGCAGAAACAAGCTTCCTATATATATATATATATATATATATGATAGCGGCTACTCAATCCAATGATTCCGCTGAGAGACTAAGACAGGGACTTTTTATGCACTTGTGAAGCACAAATAAAACATCGCTGAAGAAAAATAACTTTTACTAGCTTTTCTTTATTGCACAGACTGATGTTTCTTGATGGTACAAGTTTAGTGGTCAACAAAGAACCCCCCCTCCCCCTCCCCTCTTTTTCATATTTTAAAATTTAATGATCTCTTGTTTGTAGATGATGACTGTGGATGCAGCGGAAGGCAGGAAGCGGGTGATCAGAGACGAAGCATAGAGAGAGAGTCCATAGGGTGACCGTAGGGTGAATTGGGATGACAAATACCCATTATTTTAATGGAAAGTAGGCCTTTTGCAATTACCCCCATGTCCGCGGATCCCTACCCACTTGCCCCAGAATAGGGGGTATTCGGACACCTTTAGGGGGCGACACTGAGCTGAACCCCCCCTGAACTCCCACTCCCTCCTCCCCCCACCACTCCCAAGCCACACCCCCGTCCCACGAACCCACTATTTGTCCGATTACCCACTATAGTGGCCAAATGGGGGCGTGGCTTAGAGGTCGGGCGGGGGTCAATGGGACATTTGGCCACTATAGTGGGAAATCGGACAAATAGTGGGTTCGTGGGATGGAGGCGTGGCTTAGAGGTCGGGGGAGGGGGTCAACGGGACATTTGGCCACTATAGTGGGTAATCGAACAAATAGTGGGTTCGTGGGACGGGGCGTGGCTTAGAGGTCGGGGGAGGGGGTCAACGGGACATTTGGCCACTATAGTGGGCAATCGGACAAATAGTGGGTTCGTGGGACGGGGCGTGGCTTAGAGGTCGGGGGAGGGGGACAACGGGACATTTGGCCACTATAGTGGGCAATAGGACAAATAGTGGGTTCATGGGATGGGGGCGTGGCTTACAAGTCTGGGGGTCAATGGGACATTTGGCCACTATAGTGGGCAATCGGACAAATAGTGGGTTCGTTGGACAGGGCGTGGCTTAGAGGTCGGGGGAGGGGGACAACGGGACATTTGGCCACTATAGTGGGCAATAGGACAAATAGTGGGTTCATGGGATGGGGTCGTGGCTTACAAGTCTGGGGGTCAATGGGACATTTGGCCACTATAGTGGGCAATCGGACAAATAGTGGGTTCGTTGGACAGGGCGTGGCTTAGAGGTCGGGGGGTCAACGGGACATTTGGTCACTATAGTGGGCAATCGGACAAATAGTGGGTTCGTGGGATGGGGGTGTGGCTTAGAGGTCGGGGGAGGGGGGTCAACGGGACATTTGGCCACTATAGTGGTAATCGGACAAATAGTGGGTTCGTGGGATGGGGGCGTGGCTTAGAGGTCGGGGGAGGGGTCAATGGGACATTTGGCCACTATAGTAGGTAATCGGACAAATAGTGGGTTCGTGGGACGGGGCGTGGCTTAGAGGTCGGGGGGTCAACGGGACATTTGGTCACTATAGTGGGCAATCGGACACATAGTGGGTTCGTGGGATGGGGCGTGGCTTAGGTCGGGGGAGGGGGTCAACGGGGCATTTGGTCACTATAGTGGGTAATCGGACAAATAGTGGGTTCATGGGATGGGGCGTGGCTTAGAGGTCGGGGGGTTAACGGGACATTTGGTCACTATAGTGGGCAATCGGACAAATAGTGGGTTCGTGGGATGGGGGCATGGCTTAGGTCGGGGGAGGGGTCAACGGGGCATTTGGTCACTATAGTGGGCAATAGGACAAATAGTGGGTTCGTGGGATGGGGCGTGGCTTAGAGGTCGGGGGAGGGGGTCAACGGGGCATTTGGCCACTATAGTGGGTAATCGGACAAATAGTGGGTTCGTGGGATGGGGGCGTGGCTTAGGTCGGGGGAGGGGGTCGACGGGACATTTGGCCACTATAGTGGGTAATCTGACAAATAGTGGGTTCGTGGGACGGGGGTGTGGCTTGGGAGTGGTGGGGGGAGGAGGGAGTGGGAGTTCAGGGGGGGGTTCAGCTCAGTGTCGCCCCCTAAAGGTGTCCGAATACCCCCTATTCTGGGGCAAGTAGGTAGGGATCCGCGGACATGGGGGTAATTGCAAAAGGCCCACTTGCCATTAAAATAATGGGTATTTGTCATCCCAATTCACCCTACGGTCCCTCTGGGACATTATGCGTCCAATGGCAGCTTATTTGTATGGGCGTTTGTCCACGAACCACCTATATGGACTCCCGCTCTCGCTGCTGTTTTCACTGCCTTCAGGTGAGTTTAGTCTCTAAAATCACACACATAATACACACAACTGTTCCTGACACTTTCCTGACGTGTTATTGACACACGTCTGTTGAATATTTACACTTTACACTACATGGGAGAGTCGAGGAAAAGAAGACGAGAAACTGACCGCGTGAGGAACCGGACAAGAGTCACGCGGTCAGGCTTTCACTCGTTGGCGAGAGCTAAAAAGCAGCAAAGGATGCAACAGCGATGCTGACCTGGCGTTCTTGTTGATGGATACAATAAATACAAATACTCTACAGCGATTCTAGGGGTCGCTGTTTGATAAAAAACGGAAAACTGCATAGTGTGCCTTTAAGACTTAATTTATTGAGAAAAAAATCAACCAGATTTCAAGGGAGGACCTGATTTGTCAACAACAGCTTCTCGAACAAGAAAAAATGTAAGGCGGGGCTTAATTTAGTGCATAGGGAATTGATTGTCTGGTTGTGGTTTGCTATTGGCTGTCCTCATGTGAGTGACAGGTTATAGCCCCGCCCTCGTCATCAGAGAAGAGTAGAGATGCTGCAAGAGGAACTTATTCTGATTCAAGATTACATGGCACACAAAAAACTGCACTTCACTGCAATACCATGGCGACTCAAAGGCAAAAATACGCATCAAAACGTTACTTGTTTTACGTAAAATCATTAAATGGCTTCATTAAACAGCAAAATACTTAGATGTAACGCGACTCATCTGATGGAGCTTAAATAAAGACATTTTCTAACTCAATTAATCACATGTACACACACAGACACACACACACACACATCAATCTCTAGGCTATTCATCTAGTTATCTACCGCTACCTGCATCAGAAAAACGTTGATCTCTCGAGGAAAAACTCAAATCGCGCTCGCGCGTTCGTACTTCCTAGCTCACTTTCCCATGGGCGAGCCAAATTCTCTGGGCGGGCAAAGCAGAGAAAGGGGAGGTTACCATTCCTCCTTATGACGTCATACAGGGGAGATTCAAGATCAGCCCGTCTGAGCTTTCATTTTCTCAAAGGCAGAGACAGATAGCCAAAGCTCGGTTTACACCAATTGAAATTTCTAGCCACTGGGGGACCATATACAGGCTAGGGGAACTCATATTAATGTTAAAAAACCTCAGAAAGTGTAAATTTCATGTCAGGGGACATGAACCAATGAGCTGGGCTGAGTTGAGTGGGGGACGGAGGGGGGTGACTGGGACACCAGAGTCACTGTCTTCTAGTTTTTAACATCTACTCTCGTGTTATGGAAATCATTATGAACAGCAGCTATGCTAATTATTTCCCATTTGCTTTTCTGCTGTTATCTCAGGACGCTAGTCCCGAGGAAAATGGCGTTCGTCAGCTCCAGTTTGTATCCAGCCTCTCACAGAGACTTCAGATGCCCCAACACCTGCGATGAGACGACTCGACGCCTGTGAAGAGACTCAACACCTGTGAAGAGACGACTCAACGCCGGCGATATGTTATGCCCTAAATTATTACATGATTAACTAAATGTATTTTTCCATGTACATTTCTGAAATGCACTTTCTGTAAAGCTGCTTTGAAACAATATGTATTGTGAAAAGCGCTATACAAATAAATTTGAATTGAATTGACGTTTGAGCTTCAGCAAGAATCAATGAGGTTCATTCTCGCACGTTTGAGCTTCAGCAAGAGCCAATGAGGTTCATTCTCACACGTTTGAGCTTCAGCAAGAGCCAATGAGGTTCATTCTCGCACGTTTGAGCTTCAGCAAGAACCAATGAGGTTCGTTCTCGCCCATTTGAGCTTCAGCAAGAACCAATGAGGTTCGTTCTCGCCCATTTGAGCTTCAGCAAGAGCCAATGAGGTTCATTCTCGCACGTTTGAGCTTCAGCAAGAACCAATGAGGTTCATTCTCGCACGTTTGAGCTTCAGCAAGAGCCAATGAGGTTCATTCTCGCACGTTTGAGCTTCAGCAAGAGCCAATGAGGTTCATTCTCGCACGTTTGAGCTTCAGCAAGAACCAATGAGGTTCATTCTCGCACGTTTGAGCTTCAGCAAGAGCCAATGAGGTTCTTTCTCGCACGTTTGAGCTTCAGCTCGCACGTTTGAGCTTCAGCAAGAACCAATGAGGTTCATTCTCGCACGTTTGAGCTTCAGCAAGAACCAATGAGGTTCGTTCTCGCACGTTTGAGCTTCAGCAAGAACCAATGAGGTTCGTTATCGCACGTTTGAGCTTCAGCTAGAGCCAATGAGGTTAATTCTTGCACGTTTGAGCTTCAGCAAGAACCAATGAGGTTCGTTCTCGCACGTTTGAGCTTCAGCAAGAGCCAATGAGGTTCGTTATCGCACGTTTGAGCTTCAGCAAGAACCAATGAGGTTCGTTCTCGCCCATTTGAGCTTCAGCTAGAGCCAATGAGGTTAATTCTTGCACATTTAAGCTTCAGCAAGAGCCAATGAGGTTCATTCTCGCACATTTGAGCTTCAGCAAGAGCCAATGAAGTTCATTCTCGCACGTTTGAGCTTCAGCAAGAACCAATGAGGTTCATTCTCGCACGTTTAAGCTTCAGCAAGAACCAATGAGGTTCATTCTCGCACGTTTGAGCTTCAGCAAGAACCAATGAGGTTCGTTCTCGCACGTTTGAGCTTCAGCAAGAACCAATGAGGTTCGTTCTCGCCCATTTGAGCTTCAGCAAGAGCCAATGAGGTTAATTCTCGCACATTTGAGCTTCAGCAAGAGCCAATGAGGTTCATTCTCGCACATTTGAGCTTCAGCAAGAACCAATGAGGTTCATTCTCGCACGTTTGAGCTTCAGCAAGAACCAATGAGGTTCATTCTCGCACGCTTGAGCTTCAGCAAGAGCCAATGAGGTTCATTCTCGCACATTTGAGCTTCAGCAAGAGCCAATGAGGTTCATTCTCGCACGTTTGAGCTTCAGCAAGAACCAATGAGGTTCATTCTCGCACATTTGAGGTTCAGAAAGAACCAATGAGGTTCATTCTCGCACATTTGAGCTTCAGCAAGAACCAATGAGGTTCATTCTCGCACATTTGAGCTTCAGCAAGAACCAATGAGGTTCATTCTCGCACATTTGAGCTTCAGCAAGAACCAATGAGGTTCATTCTCGCACGTTTGAGCTTCAGCAAGAACCAATGAGGTTCATTCTCGCACATTTGAGCTTCAGCAAGAACCAATGAGGTTCATTCTCGCACATTTGAGCTTCAGCAAGAACCAATGAGGTTCATTTTGTTTTCTTCGCTTCTTTTTCGGCAGCACTTGATCCACTAGCACTAACACTTTCTCTTCTATTCTATTTAAAATAAAATAAAATTATGGTCTGCGTTAGATGAAACTGAGAGGTTTCAGAGCACTTGCATATTGTTGTCCTATGTTAGTTTCACTGCTTCTATTGTTCTCATCTGTAAGTCGCTTTGGATAAAAGCGTCTGCTAAATGAATACATTTAAATGTAATGTAAATGTTAAATCAGTTACAAACAACATTCATAAGAATTCTACAATGACGTTAATTCTTTGCTAACTACACGGCATGATTTATCATTTCTCTCACCCAAATACTTGATTATTCCTAGATAGTCACATATAAAATCGATCTTAAACAAGTAAGGGATAAATGAAACTCACTTTTCTAATAAGGACGTACACAGTTATTAATTTTTAACACAAACACTGCACCGCGACTTCTGGAACAGTCTTGCTGTGGAGAGCGCAGCTGTTTATGTCGCATTTCTCTTGTGCAATCGCTTCCAGCGCATCTGCCAATGGCCACTAGATGGCGCCTTTGCGCTAACTTCGTAGCATTCATTCTTGAATTACGCAGCACGTTTGAGCTTCAGCAAAAACCAATGAGGTTTATTCTCATGTTAAACAGCATGTTTGAGCTTCAGCAAGAAAAAAATATCTATGATGCAAGGTGTACATATTTGATAACTTGAAATATCTCATGAACTATAAACGGTAGACTAAGTGTACAATACTGCACTATACTCACCTTTTTATAAAATTAGAAAAGACATATATTTGGACAGAAATACTATTTCTCACAAAATAATCCTTGCTTCACTCTGAAAAATAAATATTTTTCTGAATGTGTAAAAGGCAAAACAGAACAGACCATCACTCTTTAAGAAAGTGTCTTTATTTACCAAAAAATGAGAAGAAAAAAACCCAATACAAACCATGGATACTGCGGTTAAGCAAATCATGTTGCATAATTGTAAAGTGACTTACTACAAATTTCAGTGCCATTTCATAGAGAAAATGTTAATATTGTATCGTAAACATGAAGGGCGGGGAAACTGGGAAGAAGTTGAAGAATAATAAAAATATCCAACAGAAAAAAGACTTCATGGCACAGGAAACTAAACTACAGAAGAACACATGGGAAACATGGATGAAATGTGATTCATCAAAAAGCAAAATCAAATACGCATCAATGTCAAGCAGACATTTGCTGACTGGACTTAAGTATATAGTGCTTGAATGGTTTTTACTGCTTTTGCACAAGGAGAAATCTGTACAGTACCAGTCATGTGACGTTCTAAAAGCATGCTTTCTGAACAGCTTCTTAGAATTGCAAGGTTGTAAGAAAAACACAGCAAAAACAGCAAACAATGAATACTGAGATGACTTCAGCCATAGAAATTCAACACACAGCTGGACTGATTATTATTGTAACATTTGTTCACAATGAAACAAGAGTACTTCAAGGGCTCTGAACCAAATTATTGATAAATGTGTTTTAGACAAACCAGTTTCATAACAGATCACTAAGAGCAAGTTTACCAAGAACAACTTCTTTAGAGACACAAATGTTTGATGCCCTCATGATTGGGCACAAGTTTTAGCATAAAATATGAAGTCTACAAAGAACTCAAGCTAACAGCATTCCAGATCCAGATTGATAGGAACTGACATTAGTGTGTGTAAAAAGGAATATTTTGATATATCTTTAATCTTGGTCCAACACACAATGCCTCTCCAATAACAGGTTTCACAGGGCAGAAGATCCAAAGCAAAATCTTCTGCATCAAATCTTTTAAAAAGCAGAGACAGATCTTCAGGACTCAAAGCAGGTTTTCATGATGGCCTCCCTGTCGAATTTGAAGCTGAGAAAGGAGCGTGAGGAGAGGATGTGTTCATATTCTTCACAACACAAGTCTGCCTGTCCATTATAGCCATCAGCAGCTGCGTCTGGGAAAACAGGTGTAGATGTTCGACATTCAGATTAACACAACTTTTTTAATTCATGCGGTAAACATACTATTTGATGAATGACCTAAAGGCGCATCACATTAGCAAAGTTTCTAGTCTAAAGGACCACTGTCATTAGTGTAGTGATGTGTGAGAGCTTTCTGCTGGTCAACCGGGCGAATCCCAGTGACTAACTGCAACCCTCTGGGAAATCTTTCTACAGAAATTTCACCCGCCGACGGCAACCGTGACCGCACCTTCACTCTCGTGTATTACAAAGTCTTCAAACATTCGTAAGTTCTAATCACATATTGGATATGCGTGAGGATTTTGCTTGTGATGAAGTGCAATTCGTTTGATTTAGCAATATAACAACACCCCAATTCTAATCCCTATTGCATCACTGTTTTAAAAGGCTTATTTAAATACCTGTGTCAAAGTTATCCTGCAGTCGCCTTGGCTGAAGTTTCTTGTCATCTTTCTACAAGACAATATATTGTTACACAATACTGATAAAGATTACTGTAACGTTCAGAAATAGTGTGTGTGGCGACATGGAGGAACTCGCCTGCTGCTGACTGACACCATTAGCTCGTTTCTTCAGGGTTGGAGACTCTTGGTGTTTCTTGCCATTGCCTTTCACATTATTCTGCAATGAAACACCAGAACCAATCACTGAATCAGCAATAATAAACAAACTGGCTCACATGATGACTCAGTGACTGTGAAATAGAGCAGTTTATCTGAGCTGTAAAAAATGTTTATACAGAAAATGTCTTCCAAACAACTGCATAAGCCCATGAGATTTCGCCACAACAAAATAAAGTGTCAGTCAATAGAGTGCAACGGTCGGGTTCCAGAAGCAAAAACTACTTTTCTTTTCTCCATTGGGATTTTGAACGATAACTTATAAACTAGGGATGCATCATATCGGTATCGGCCGATATATGTTCATTTCTAATGAGAAGAAAATTAGGCCGATATATTTAAGCTGATAAATAGTGTATTGTTTTCTTCAGCTGAGACGCATCAGATGCGCAACTGTTTGAAATATGATTGGAATCACTCAAATTGTACCTTTGTATTTTGTGCGGTTTTTATGAACTTTTTTTGCTTTAAGTCAACTTTGAAATGCTTTCAAATCAAAGTTTGCAGTGTTTTGATTCAGCTCGTAGCTGGTTGGCTTGGTTCATGGCTTATATAACGCTTTAGTCAATCGGTTCTGAGAGAAGCACATACAATCGTGGCTGATCCATTGCATGTTCTGTACACTGAGTATGAATTATTACCTTCTGGAAGACGATACAGATTTCCGATGTGTAGGTATAACCGTTTTAAGAAGTCTTTTATTCCTTTTTCAATTAAATTGTTAAATGACGAATGAGTATTTATTTATTTATATTTGTGTGTAGAGTTTTTAGTTGTCTGTTACGCTTCCAATGATTCTGTCAATGTAAACCCCTTGAGTCCTTGAGAAATAAAGTGTATTTCATTTCATTTCATAACGAAAATGCACTCATTTTGCAGCATTGTTTGCTATATCACGGTATGTAAATATATTTGTGCAGCTTTCAGTGGGCAGAAATGCAGTTACAGACACAACTGAGGGATAAAAAAAACATGGATGAATGAGAAAATAAAGAGCGTGACGTGCTTGATATCAAAAAGGGTAATTAAAAGTGCAATAAACTGAATAAGATCAGAATTTTGTCTTTATAAGCTTTATTTTCTCTGTGCTATACAAGTTGGTTATACTGTTCACACCTACCGCCCGGTACCTATCATAGCATCTTTATTTATGCACTTGAGTTATTTTATGATGTGAACACCTACCTTGGGTTTAAGCATGTCTACAAGCTCACTCTGGGAGGTTTGTCCAGCAGCTTTCTGTGGTTTCTGCTTTGCCCAGCTGTCAGCCGATACTGGAGACGCTTCCACCAACATCTGAGATTTTCTGGGCTTTGAGCTGAGCAGAGGAGCGACACCAAAATTAGTGCATGTCATCCTTTCAACAGTCATCTGACTGCGCATTCAGCAGCACGCGGCAGCATAAGTCAAGCCACCTTTATTCCTATAGAGCTTTATTAATTACAGACTGTTGCAAAGCAGCTTCACGGGGATAAACGGGAAAATAATGATGCAAACTAAGTTCAGTTCTGCTGTAAAGCAGCTCTAAAGAGACAATAGAGTCATTGATCAGCTGAAGTCAGTCCAGTGTTGATTCAGTTCAGTTCAATAACTGTGTAAAGATCATCAATTATGAAATCAGTTCAATTCAGCTCTAAAGCAGCTCTGGAGAAAACAGCGATGTCATCAAGTCCATCACAACTCCACAGAAAATCATACACTTGGTTTTTGCGAATGTAGTTCAAAATTTCATATCATAATCAGTGTTGGGTAAGTTACTCTAAAAAAGTTACATATTCAACAGTGTAATTAGATTACTGTACCTATTACTCTGTATAAAAAAGTATTGCATTACTTATTACTAATCACTTATTAAATCCCTTTTCAACCCCGAGCAGTCGAACAACACAAGGATAGACATGAAACGGCTCGTTTAATTTATGCAAATAAATATAAAAAAATATAAAATTGCATAAATTATTCTTGAACTGACTAAAGTATTTAAAGACAGAAGTTTATATTAATAACATACATTTTAACATTAGACGTTACATTTTGATGTTAAATCCACTATTGTTATATGTAGAATTGTTCTCTAATCTATATTTAATGCAATTACATCAGAAATAACTACAGAAAAAGTAATCTCTTACTTTACTTTTTCAAGGGAAAAGTAATTAAAGTACAGTAATTAACCACACCCAACACTGATAATACATATTTCATAGTTGATTATTTTCATCAGTGAAAATAAGTCAGTGGGCTTTCTGAATGACTATTCAGTCTTAACGCACCTCAGGCCCCGTCCACACTACTGCGTTTTAGTTTAGAAACGGAGAATTCAAACGAATACGATCTCCGTCCACACCAGCGTTTTAGCTGCGTATTAGAATTGATCTCCGTCCACATTAAAACGACTGAAAACGCGGATCACGTGACCATTCACCAACACTGGGCATGCGCGTGCCGGTGTAAACACAACTTCATTGATAAAATGATCCCACCATGCTCTGGGTTAAGCCCAAACCGACGCTCCATGTACGGTCAACGCCGCCGCTGCACACGGGAATTGGTCACAGATCGCTGGAATAATAGCTTGACTCCGGCGCATGTAGGCAGTTATAGCGTTGTAAAATGCAGAATTTACTTGTACAACAGCTGCTAGCAAAGATATACGCCATGACTGATGACACCCAATCACAGAGCCGAGCGTGAGCCTCTACTACGTCATCGTTTCTAAAGTCCTCCGTTTGGACCAAGCGTGCCGCACAAGCCCTCAAAAGTGAAGCCAAAACGTCTCGATCGCCCCCTAGAGGCCGGTATAGCTCATAAGCCCCGCCTCCCCATGTTATTCAACGGGACGTGAGACCAACTAAATAATTAAATTACACTTCACATATCTTTTTTCTAAAGATAGTTTCTGTCATTTACTGTAGTTTCTATCACGTTTATGTAATTTCAAGTGTTTGTTTTTAAGATAAGTTAGTTTTAGTTAGTTATTTGATGCTATAAAAAGCATGCTGTGACATCATGATTGACAGCTGTGATTGACAGGTTCTCTGTGCGAAGTAGTCACTGAAGTACTAACGGACTTTTTCTCATAATGTTGACTATGTGGTCAGTGGTTGTATTTACCTTATTTTAACGAGGTACTGCAATCAGCAGACATCATTGGAGAGGAACGGAGCAGACAGAGGCCACTTAAGAAAACTGCAGGGCGTGTGCTTGCGATTGATTCAGCGAGAGTGAGGGCGGGGCCTTGATTTCGTGGCTTTACTTCTAGCTCACGACTGCGCATGACTGGTCCCGAAAACGCTACTGCGCAGACTCAAGTCCCAAGATGTCAGCGCCATATCGGGACACTGGCGGCTTCAGTTCTCTCCAATGGAAAAGAGCGAAGGGGCGTCGTCCATCTTTTTTTACAGTCTATGGTTTGGACCCGTCTACACTAAAACGCCCTCCGGAGATTCAAAACGAAAAACGGCTCGGCAGCGTTTCTAAACTTCTCCGTTTTGGGTCTCAGTTTTTTCCGTTTTAGTGTGGACGGGAGGTGTAAACGTAGCAAAAGGTCTCCGTTTTTAAACGAAAACGCAGTAGTTTGGACGGGGCCTCAGATAATGAGCCTTCAGTAGGTTATCTAACACATATTTCACAAATAAATAATCGTCAAATAAGCTATTTATAGTCATTTCAATTGTGTCCCTCTTTAACTGCACAGCCACTAAAATATTAAACTGCACTATTAGCTCCTTTATGCAAAATGTAAAGTCTTTGCAGGCATGAAAGCATGATGGCGAAAGGCTTCTATAGCAAGAATCATCGCACCGGAATGGTTTGCATGGTGTGCTGCCATTGGACGCAAAATCCTCATCGCTGCTCGTCGACTCTCCTTTGTGTTTGGCGATCCACTCTCTGAGCTGCCTGCAAATCAGCACATCACAGCTTCAGTCGTGCCACAGCACCCCTACGGTCCACTTCAGATGCTCATTAATGATGCAACAGGAGAAGAAGTACCTCATAAACGGAATAGCCATAAAAAACTTGTTGGGCGCCAGTCCAAGCTTGGATTTAGGAGTCATGTCGTTCCTGTGGCACGGCAGTTTATCCACCGGGAACCATTCAATGTTCTATCAGAAATCAAACGAACAGAGAGATTCAGTGGATGCGTTACACACACGTGCTTGTATTCAGGCGAAACAAAAGCATCCAAATGTATATACACCCTTATTTCTTTCCTGGTCTTGGGGTTAAACTTGGTGTCTTTAGGAACTCCCGGGATAATGTACAATCGGGCCAACTGATCTAAAATTCTCTGCTCGATATACGTCTTTTTGCATATACGATCTCGGATATCAAAGCCCGTCTCCTCTAAAACCTGCAGAGAAAACAGAACAAGGATGACATCTGACCTCTAAATGTATCAGAGCAACATTCGTATTTTCACAGCCAAGAACAAGACGTACTTCTCTCACGGCGCAGTCATGGAAAGCCTCGTCTTCATTGACTTTCCCTTTAGGAAAACCCCAGCCAGACTTGGCCAGATAACCCTGGACCATTAACACCTTCAGGTACACAGAAAGCTTCAATAAGCACTCTTATGAATACACGAAGGTCGTCGCAACCCTCTTTCAAAATCACGTAGCATGGATAGTGATGCTTCTAGCAGCTGTGGACTTACATGGTCAAGCGTTTCATCAAGAATAATGGCCCCAAATGTCGGCACACCCATCTTATACTCTTTCCACTGCTCTAAAACCTTCTGAACATCCTCTCCGTGGGGCAGCAGGAATGGACAGTGATTAAAAAGTGATCATAATGTTAAGGAGACACACAGAGAGAAACAAACCACAAAAAGAAGACGGGACTTGATCCGCCATTTTGTTGTTGTCAGATTTCACTGGTGATTTCAAATATGAAACTTAATCATAAGCTTGATAAACAGCTTTGGAGAATTTGATGTTTCCCCATTCAGGGAGATGAACATCTGTCCGAGGGGCATTTCAAAGATGGCCGGCGCCAAGTGAAAGGACTTGCCTGAAAGTGACTGCTTTTACACGCCAATGACTTTCATTGTCCATTCACTGGGTTCTGGAAGTGGATTTTGATTGGCTGTCAATGAACTAATTACTCTTCTCTAAAAAGTATTGCATTAATTATAGACCAAAACATTCTCATGTTTCTCATAAGACTCATACGGGTTTATAATGTCATGAGAGGCAGTAGTAGTGCCACCACGGCATGAGAATGAGGAAATGATGCGTCTCTGCTGCGAGTGCGTGTGGATTTTGAGACGGCCTCCGCAACACACTGGGTATTATTATAGTCATCATAATCGAGTATTAAATTCTGGAATCGGATTGACAAACCATAATCAATGTTTCAACTAGCTGACAAGAAGAATTCACAACCAAATATCACGGAAAAACAAAGTTTCAAGTTTACAAGGAATAAAAATGGCTGTCGCTGTTATATTATAGATCATGTACGATGCAAATCCTCATTTCTGAGCCCTGGTCTTGGACAATGTAGAAAACAAACCTTTCTATTGTAGGCATGGTTGTTTTCACCAGATATTTAACAATAAACATTCAAATATAGCTCAACCAGAGGTCCCTGGCTCACATTTTTTTTTATTTAGTTTTTCTGAAGAAAGACAAACATAAATAGTGATGAAAGCCGAATGTTAAATGTCATGAATGTATATTTACTGAGTAATCCACTATTTTGCTGAGGGGATCAAAATCACACTTTTCACCTGAGATTTGGAGGGGTGTAAAATGACTTTATAAAAGATGGCAGCGTCATTATTTATTTATACACAGAGATTGGTAGGTCTGTTAGTTAAATCTGTTGACTATCTAAAGCACTTGTGTTTTTTTGCCTGAAGTTTGCATGTCTGTCACTTGTCAGATATCTTAATATCCTTTCAGATTCTTTTGTTTTGGTAAGCTTATCTTCATTTTAAAGGCCTAATATGGTTCAATCCCAGAGATAGAGATATTAATGCGGCTCCATGAGTAAACTGGTCAATTGTACACATTTTCAGGGGTCAAAAACCAAATGTGGGTCACAGTGCATACAGCTGACACTTTTCTTCTTTCAAAGACCTAGTGTTGAAACTAGAAATGTATCTTGTTTCCCTCAATCAAAATACATGCGTATAACGTACCTTTTTAAACGTATTTTCGAACGGTCAACGTTGGCATATAAGGCAACAAAGATTGCTAAATTAAACAGATTTAACTACCAATCTCCATGTAAAAATAAAATAATGATGCTGCCATCTTTCTGAAGTCGTTTTACACCCCTGTAATTTGGCTCCAAATCTCAGGTGAAATTGTCTTTTGATCCCCCTCTACAAATATTAATCCATAACATTTAATATTTCAGCTTTATATTTCAGAGAGCCCAGTCGTTCGCTGGGCTCTCTAGTCAGTGGAAAAACAAACAGGTTATGAGAAGGTTCGCAAGTTGAACTAACTTTGAACCAACTTTGAACCAGCACCAGTTCCGAACCAGTTCTTTTTTGGTGGAAATGGGGTAATAGAGATACACAAACAACATGGCAAATGAACAAGACCGCGGCAGCAGAAGCACACCCGCCGAAAACATTTACAAACTGAATCTGCAGGGCTGTCAACTCGCACGAGTTCACTGTGAGAGATGCAATTGTCACTTTTTACATGCTCTCACGCACACATGCATTTTCTCACGCATAGAAAAATCGCGCAGCAAAAAGCACACTGACACCGACAGACTAGACAGAGCAGGTTACTATTGATATGAAACAGATTCTCAGCTCTCAGATTCTGTCAATTTTATTACGAAATTCAAACAATAAACACCGTTTTGGCGCTTGTAAATGTGACGTGAAAGATCGCTGACAGATCTCAGTTCAAGCGGCACGTGAACCGATCATCTGTTACTGTTACTCTTCACTACTAACTAATCGAAATGTAATAAAATCGATCGATCAGTGTTTTTCAACCGCGGAAAGATGTCCATAAAACAGCTGGAGAACAACATATGTCATGTAACGTTACATTTACCTCAGGAATGCCTTTTAATTACCCATAGCAGGCATGTTAGTTGGACTTAAAATAACTGCTATAGAGAGGAGTATTTTGCTAAATATGATAACTATATTACACATTTATTATATTTTTACCTATATCATTAAAATATTATAACGTTGTTTGTTATTATAAAAACACATATTTAATTTGAGTTAGTTTTAACCTTTAATAATACCAGCTGACAGGGTCTCTCTGTATGTTTACAGCATTAGGTGATTTATTTTTGTAGAACAATTAACATAACACATTAAGGTAGGCTATCTACTGTACCTAATATTTACCCAAAGGAATTGATAGTGAATCAGTATCCGAATCAAATCACAAGAATTGAATTGAAATTGTGAAATAAGCAATAATAAAAACAGTAGCATACCAGTCTTTGTACCATGTAAACATTGTGTTTACATTGTTAATAAACTTGATAAAATTATGTTTAGTTACCAAATAATTTGACAATCACAATAAACATTGTGATGCAAGTTATTTTTTTTTTTTTTTTTTACACATCCCCCCAATCCCAATCCACCCATTTTATGTTATGTTACATTTACACTACAATGCCCTGTCTTTTTGGCTTGTTCTTTCTGATTGCGCTTTAATCCAGATAATATCCCAGAAGGGAATATCAAAACAAAATAGAGTTAAAACTTGTTTTGAACAATTTCTTTTTCATCTACAGATTGATTTTAAGTAGGGAGAGAAAAAAATCGATTTAAATCGTAAATCGGATTTTTTGTGAAAAAATCGGGGATTTTTTTTTTAGGCCATATCGCCCAGCCCTAGTTTTCAATAAGGCTAGGTTTGGTTTAAAATCATTCGGGCGCCAGACAAGTTCAACTTGTCAAGAAAAAAATATATATATGCTGGATAGCTCCAACCACTGTTACATACAAAAAAATATTAATAAACTGATACCCACAATTTAATTTTCACAGAGTTTGTATTATTATTATTTTTTGTTCACATGACAAAACAAATGAAACAATTTCAAGTTATATTCACACAAAGAGAAATCACGAGAGTCATTGGATCACAAGTGTCCATAAGTTCGCTATATGTTTGAACTCAGTCTTTCATGTTCCACTTCATCAACAAAGAAAACGCAATAAACAAAACAAAGAAAATAAATAATAAACAAATACATATGTATTTGGTGTATGCGCGTGCATGTACGGAGCGTGTGTGTGGGTGCGGGTGTATAATGACCACGTGAAGCAGTCTGTGCAATGGCCGGGAATCCCTGGCCGGGAAAATGAGTTTTGATTTTTACGTGTGGTTAAAAAGTGAGGAGGAGAGTTCGAAGGCTTTGACGTGAGGTTAAAAGTGATGGACACCAAGATCAGTACCTGAAGCAGGCGAACCAAACTGGATAGTGTTGCTCCAGGCAACGCAACAAACCAGGAAGAGCGGTATTTCTCCGTCACTTTGGCCGTCACACCCAACACCGCATACACAGGATTTCCAGCAGATAATAGCAGCAACGTCCTTCAGGTAGCGTGAGTCCCACTTCAATAACCTGAGGCAGGCGAACCAAACTGGATAGTGTGGCTCCAGGCAACGCAACGAACCAAGAAGAGCTGTCCCACTGTGCAATGTGACGTCAGAGTGACGTCTTTTCTATGTAATTTTTGGACGTCCAATTTCGGTCCACTGAAGGGGTTGTTTTGTAACGCCAGGTGACGTCTTTATTCGACGTCTTTTGCACGTCTAATATTGACGTCGGTGGGACCAAATGTGGTCGTTTGTGGACGTCTTTTCAACATCAAATTTAGTATCTTCTATAACTGTAGTCCCATGTTTCAAAAGGGTAGAGGACTTTTATCTGTACCATGTATTTACATTTATGCTTTTGGCAGATGCTTTTATCCACAGTGACTTACATTGCATTACACATTTACATTCCTGCTTTCCCTGGGAATTGAACCCATGATCTAGGTGTTGCACTAGGTGGCTGTCACACAAGTGCCAATGCTCTACTGTTTGAGCTACAGCATTACACCTTTATATGTGTCAATTACCAACTTCTGCTGAGACAATCAAATGGAGTTTTTGGACAATTATCTTAAATAATTATAAATAATCTGTATTCATATGTATTAATCATGTTGATAACAACAATGTTGATATTTGTAAATAAAAAAGTATTGCATATTAATCATGTAAATTTCCTGCACCTGTAATAGACGTCCAAATGAGGTCCAAAAAATGACCCAGTTTAACGGTCAAATGTTGAACGTCAACATGACGTCCAAGTTGGGACATTATTGTGCTACCAGAATTAGTGCACTCCAGCAGGCCAGTGAATATGGTCATTACTCGATCTCAGAACCAAGTGCAGGACCCTGAGAAAGAGGAGACAGATGAGTCGACTGAGCCAAATAGCCTGTCAGAGTTGCCTTTTCTAGAGGCGGAGAATACCCCTCCAGGCAAAACAAGGTGCCGGAAGACCAGAAGACAGCGGAGGCAGGCTAGGCTAGTGGGCGCCATAGAGAGAAATGAAGAGCGACAACTTACCCAGCCAGTGGATGATTGGGGTGAGGTCCCAGATAATTTGGGGCAGTTGCAGAGAGAGGACCCCACTTTGCAGAAAGCGTATGACAGGGTCACACAAATAGATGGTATGTCCACTGGGATGCCTACTTCACTGTCTGGAGAGGGCTACGTAGTGAAGGAGGGATTGCTTTACCATGAGCCAGGAGAGGGCAGGGCAGAGCAGCTGGTGGTTCCTAGGCAGTTGAGAGAAAGGGTGTTAGCCATGGGACATACCATCCCTTGGGCAGGTCACTTGAGCAACACCAAAAGCTATGAGTGTATTGCAGCCAGGTTCTATTGGCCAGGGCTTTATAGTGAGGTGCAACAATACTGTAAATCCTGTCCCGAGTGCCAGTTCACCAGCAAGAGGAAAACTAGCCCTTACCCCCTTCAGCCACTGCCGATCATAGAAGTTCCCTTCTCTCGCATAGCCATGGACATTGTGGGGCCCCTGGAAAGAACCCAAACAGGGTTCAAATACATTTTAGTCATTTGTGACTATGCCACCTGCTACCCTGAGGCGTTTCCTTTGCGCAAAGTTACGGCTGGTCCAATTGCACAAGCCCTGTTGCAGCTATTTTCTAGGGTAGGCATTCCCCAGGAAGTTCTAACCGATCAGGGCACTGCCTTCCTGTCAAAGACATTAAAACAGGTGTATAGCTTGCTAGGCATCAAAGGCATCTAGACCACCCCATACCACCCTCAGACAGACGGGCTGGTTAAACGCTATAACCAGACTTTAAAGGGCATGTTGAGGAAGTTTGTAGCGGTCAATGGTAAAGACTGGGACCGCTGGTTGCCTTACTTGCTCTTTGCCTACCGGGAGGTCCCCCAGGCCTCCACCGGCTTCTCGCCGTTTGAACTTCTGTATGGGAGACAGGTGAGGGGGCCTTTGAGTGTCCTGAGAGAGGACCCCCACTCCTCAGACCCCCAAGTCCCACAGCGTCCTCATGCATATCCTCAAAATGAGGGACAAGATGGAGGAAATGACCGAGCTGGTGCGGGCTAACCTGGAGCAGGCCCAAACGCACCAGAAGGCCTGGTATGACAAGGCTGCAAGGCAGAGGCATCTCAACCCAGGGCAGAAAGTTTTGCTGCTTCTGCCCACTTCAGAAATCAAACTGCTTGCTAGGTGGCAGGGTCCGTACGAGGTGGTGTGGAAAATGGGTCCGGCCACCTATGAAATCGACCTGCCTGGGAGAAGAAAACCCAGACAGACCTTTCATGTCAACCTCCTGAAAGAATGGCATCAGAGGGCCGGACAGACAGGATTACAACTCCGGGTGCAGGCGGTGATGGAGGAAGAGGAGAGTCCCGAGCAATTCTTTCCCACCAGTCAGCCAGCATCTACCCTGAAGGTATCCCACTTGACCTCCCACCAGCAGAGGGAGCTAGAAGGAATCATCCCTCCTGACCTATTTCAGGAAAAGCCGGGATTTACTTCTGTGGTGGAACACTCCATTCCACTCACTACTCCAATACGCCACTACTCCAATACGCCAAAGGATGTACCGGGTTCCTGAGCATCTTCTGCCGTCTCTCAAAGCCGAGGTGGAGGAGATGCTGGCCTTGGGGGGGATTGAGCGCTCTTCCAGTGAGTGGAGTAATCCTGTGGTGCTAGGGCCCAAAAAGGATGGCACTATGCGCTTTTGTATTGACTTTCGGTGGGTGAATGCTCAGTCCCACTTTGAAGCTTACCCCATGCCTAGGCTCGAGGACTTGATCGAGCGCCTCGGCAAAGCATCCTTCATCACTACCTTGGATTTATGCAAGGGATACTGGCAGGTGCCTTTGGCCAGGACAGACAGGCCGTACATGGCATTCCGGACCCCACAGGGTCTGTTCCAGTTTGTGGTAATGCCATTTGGCCTGCAGGGGGCGCCAGCCACTTTTCAAAGACTTATGGATATTGTGTTGGCAGGTACACTTGGGGAGAGCATCAGCGTCATCTCGGTGAGATATTGCAGCGCATTCAGCGAGCGGGCCTAACCATCCACCCAAGAAAGTGTGCCATAGCCCAAGAGGAGGCCAAATACCTTGGCCATGTTCTGGGTCGTGGTGTGATCCGGCCGCAAAAGGACACAGTCGAGACAGTACAGGACTGTCCAAGACCCCAGACAAAGAAGGAGGTTAGGTCATTTCTGGGGCTGGTGGGCTGGTATCGCCGATTTGTGCCGGACTTTGCCCGACGAGCAGCTCCCTTGTCAGACCTGACTCGGAAGTCAAGCTCCACCCAGCTTCAATGGGGGAGGAGCAAGACAAAGCCTTTTTGGATTTAAAAGAGACCCTCTGCAAAGATCCAGTTCTCCAGAGCCCTGACTTTGGAAAGCACTTCACTGTCCAGACGGACGCATCTGGTGTTGGTCTTGGGGCGGTGCTGCTCCAAGGAGAGGGTGACGACAAGAAACCTGTGGCTTATATTAGCCGGAAACTGTTCCCGAGAGAGACCAGATATGCGGCCATAGAACTTGAGTGCCTGGCCGTGAAGTGGGCGCTTGACACTTAGAAATATTACCTGCTTGGTCGAGACTTCACCCTAGAGACTGACCACCGCGCCTTGCAGTGGCTAGGGCGCATGAAGGACTCCAATGCAAGAGTCACCCGCTGGTTTTTAGCCCTGCAGCCCTACAGGTTCACGGTGCAGTACAGAGCGGGCAAGCAGAATACTGTTGCAGACTTTCTGTCTCGCCACCCTGTTGGCGAGACTCCAAAGGGGTAGGGAAATGTGAGAAAGTGAACCTCACTTCTCACTGTTACGCACTCCCGCATTGACTGTGAATGGCGTTACACGCGAGAGCGGGAGAGACTCTGGACATTTGCATACGCATTTGCACACACATACACCCGCACGCTCCTTTATAAAAATGATGCCTTGCTTAGGCTAATTGTGTTATTTTGTGAAGGTGTATGGATGGCTAATGAACACAGGGGGGTTTGTGTTTAAAGAGAAGACTGGCGCGAGGCTAGGCGCCATTAACTCATTCACGTTGATTTGTTTGTAGCGCGGTTAGTCCGCGATTTCATTCACAACACTCAAAACTAATTTGTCACTGCTTATAACTTCCTACTTTACCACCTCCATGACATGTAGTGCGGTACCCACTAGTTCATGTCCCATTTACTCCCTGTTTCTGGCTAAAATCCTAGTGAATTCATACATATTACGACTCACGCATTTCCTGCATCCCGGTCCGGTTCGACTGCACCTATGCGGATGCACGCGCCGCTGTAGGGGCAGTATTTATCCTTGTCATAGGGCAGAGGGTGCAGATCATTGTTCACAGGGGTGTTTGTAATAAAGTTTTGTATGTATATGAGTGGTGTGAATAGGTGGTGTAAATGTTGTATAAAATGATAGTGATGTGATGATACTATTTTATTTTCATGTAATGTTTATTTTCTACTTATTTATGGCCTTAGGATAAAGGTAATACCCTGATTGTTGGTATGGTCCAATTGGCCCTGAATGGGCCAATTTGGCTTAATGCTTTGGTCTATTTAAGAGCGCCTCATTCTGCATTAAGGAGAGTAAGAGTGAGTACTAGCTTGCTGTGAGGCTATGTACAAAGTGTTTGCTGTACTACCGTTGAAAGCCAGAAGCATTGGGCGATTTTGATTTATTTTTGATTATTTTGTTTTCTTGACTTCTGAGTTAAAATAAAAATAAACTTTATTCTATTTTTGGAACAAATTGAGCTCCGGTAACCGTCTTTTCCACCTCCACCACCTAAAGCCAGTGAGCCTACACATCCCAGTATTTGGGGTGCCGCTCGGTACCCCACAATCGCTTTTCTCCATATCGCCACACTCTCTCTCCCTGGAAAAAAACAACCCATGGTTGTGGGAATGTGTATCATTTAAAATCCAACGAACTCCTCTTCATCAGAAGATTCATTGAATAGTTGACTGAGTTTTTTCGTCTCTTGGTAGTCTAGCTCTTCAGCTGTGGGAAAACATGGCTTCAGGTTGCACACATTCACGATGCGAACATCTTCGCCAGTGGACCCGGAAGTTCAAAGGACCGACCTGTTGATGATACGGTAAGGCCCTTTCCACTTTTGAGCCAGGTACGCCGTAAAGTGACGTTGGGCACTAGACTGGGGAAATGTTCTCATCCACACACGATCCTTTTCCTTGTGTGTGACATCTCGCCTGTTTTTATTGTAGTTTCGCAACTGTCTCTTTTGTGCTTTTTTACAGCATTCCATGGCTTTGGACTGAAGCTCAGCTAGGTGGTGGACTGTGTCGTAAGATGTGCAGTCTGGAGTTAGATTCTTACCATGTAACAACTTGTCCATGGGACTTTGCTGTTAAGGTCGATGGTAGAGAAGATGGCTGCTCCAGATAATGATTCCAATATTTCAGTGATGTTGGGTAAAGGGTAGGCATCATTCTCTGTAATGGCATTAACTTTCCTGTAGTCTACACAAAACCTAAGACTTCCGTCTTTTTTAGTTCTTTCAGCCAAAGCCTTGGCATATGTAGTTGTAGTAGGATTGGACTTTATCGTCTTCAGTGGGCTGCAAATCAATGTAGCAGACCAAAGATATTCATTTCAGTCTAATCCTAAAGAAGATGATCCTTTCCAGCCAACTAATGCCAGTGTACCAGTTATTAGTTCCCAACATCTAAAGGAAAAGACTGGAAACCCTAACAGCCTCTCCTTATTAACTTCTGTTCCTCCTCAATTTAACACAGCTCAACCACCTGCCTACCTAGATGAAAATACATTAATTGACACTGCTGTACATGACACCCACTTACCTCCGGAAGGCAAGCAACAGTTACGGCGGATCCTCGAGTCAAACCCTCAAGTTTGTACCATGCGTCCAGGACGTACTGAAGTTATGCAACATCACATTTATACTACCCACCAAGTTCCTATAAAACAAAGACTGTACCGCACAACTCCTACTAAACAAGCTGTCATAAAAGAGCAGCTGGAAGAGATGTTGACTGCTGGCATCGTAGAACCGTCACACTCTGGATGGGCCTCACCTGTCGTCTTAGTCCCAACAGCCGGTATGGTGAATACTTTTTGATGTAGGGTGATTGGCACATTTATCCAACCTAATGGAGCTTCTGCTTCACCATTGGCTAGGTAGAGAGGATCCAGGGTCCATGGATGGAGTCAATAGGTTACTGTCGTAACCCCGGTTCTCTGAAACATCGAGTGGAGAGATCCACCTATGGGAAGGGCATCCGTACCTGACCTCTGCAGAAGCATCCAATTGCACCAAGTCTGGCTAACAGACAGAAGCGCGCAGCCAATGCCAGGTGAGGCCACACCCCCTTACCTACGGGCATATCACAGCTGGGCGCACTGCTATTCCTCAGTAAGTATATTCGCTTCTCGTGCGGCAAGCGGGGCAAGGCTGGTGGATCTCTCCACTCGATGTTTCAGAGAACCGGGGTTACGACAGTAACCTATTGTTCTCTTTCATCATCTCGTTTCGAGATCCACCTATGGGAGAGACATGGACAGCTCCCCGATTGCCCAATACACTCACAGTGAGGTTCTGAAGGCCAGAGAAGGACGGTCACCTCAGAGAGGCAGTGCCTGACACGTCCCACAAACATGACCCTGCAAGTTTTCCGCCACGCTAACTGCTGTGGACAAGCAGGGCATGAAACATGCATGAGACACATACATGATAATGGCCCCCGCACCACCAATGCACATAGCTAAACCCAAGAAGGAATGCGAATGCTTGGTGACAGGAATGAACATGGCCAGCCGGCCCATTCACTCCTCGTTGGTTAACCAAACGGGGCTGTGGGAAAGGGCTAAGAGGACCCTACCCCTAGGACCGAGTGTGCCACCGAAGTTCTGGTGACATCCAACCGGTAGTAACGCTCAAAGGTATGAGGAGAGGCCCAGCTGGCCGCGGAGCAGATGTCCTGCAGTGGCACTCCCCTGAACAAAGCCCAAGAGGCGGCTAAGCCCCTTGTGGAATGAGCTCTGATGCCCCTTGGGGCTGCACTCCCTTTGCTTCATAAGCCATAGTATAGCGTCCACAAGCCAATGTGAGAGGCATTGCTTTGAAATGGGACTCCCCTTGTGCAGGGGAGCCCTAGAAACAAAGAGCTGGTCGCTCTTGCGGAAAGCACTGGTCCTGGTCATTATGCTTGCAGAGCACGGACGGGACACAGAGCATTCAGCCCCTGATCCTCCGGGGAGGCAAAGGGTGGAGGGTGAAAGCGGATAGCTCCAAAACCTCCGACGTGAACGCAGGGAAGCATTTCGGCATGAAGGCCGGGTTAGGCTTAAGGAAAACCTTATCTCCACTTAGGGAGAATTTGGCGCACGAGGGGTGAACCGAGAGTGCATGTAGCTCACTGACCCGTTTAGCAGATGCCAAGGCCGAGAGCAAAGCTGTCTTGAGGGACAGCAGCTTAAGGGAAATACTCCCCAGAGGCTCAAAAGGATACAGAGACCGCGCTTCCAGCACCATGGAGAGGTCCCACTCTGGGACAGATTCAACAGATCTCCTGATGACCAGCAAAGAGCGGCGTGCACCCTCCATAAATCTGCGGGTTAGAGGGTGCTGCCTGACGGTGGAGCCCCAAAACCCACATGACAGGCTGAAATCGCAGCCAGGTAGACCTTAATAGTGGAAAAGGACCTGCCTCTTTCCATGAGGTCTTGCAGGAAACACAAAATATCAGGCACCAAGCACTGATAAGATGTGAAACCACGCCCATCATACCACCCTTCGAACACTTGCCACTTACAGCCATATAGGGATCGCGCGGAAACGGCCCTGGCCTTCTGAGTAGTGGCGATTACACGCGGCGGGAGCCCCAGTGCATTTTGGTTCGTCCTCTCACGGGCCAGGCCCAGAGAGCCACCCTGTCCGGGTGGGGGTGGTAAATCTCCCCGTTGGCTTGGGACAGTATGTCCGTGCGAGGGGGGAGGCGCCATGGCTCGGCGTATAACAGAGGGATTATCTCTGCCAGCCATGGGGCTTTGGGCCACCTGGGTGCTATCAGAGTGAGAGACAGGCCGTGCTCTCTCACCCTGGCCAGAGTGAAAATTATCAGGCACAGGGGAGGAAAAGCATACAACAGCACTTTGGGCCATGGGTGGGCCAGTGCGTCTGCCCCGAGGGGCGCGTCCATGTCCTTTAGCGAGAAGAACATAGGACAATGGTGATTTTCGCGCAAGGCGAAAAGATCTACGGCTGCCTGTCCAATCTCATCCATAACCTCTCCACTATCTGCGGGTGAAGACGCCAATCCCCGTGGATTGGGTTTCCCCTCGATAGCCGATCCGCGCCTCTGTTCCGAATGCCCGGGACATGAGTCATGCGTAATGACAGAAAAACCTGTCTGCTCCACACCAAAAGCCTGTAAGCTAGAGCGTGGAGTTTTGACGAGCGCATGCCACCCTGACGGTTGATATAAGCCACTACCGTGGTATTATCGCACCGTACTAGAACAGGATGTCCCTGCAGGCAAGGTAGAAAATGATTCAGAGCTTTCCAAATAGTAAAAGGTCTAAATAGTTAATATGCGCTGAACGTAGTCTGCTCAGCCACAGACCGTTCACCGTTCTGCCTTCCTGGGTGGTTCCCCAGCCTGTTAAGGACGCATCTGTCGTCAAAACTTTTCGCATCGTACCGTCCCGAGGGGGGGTTCCCCGTGCGTAAAAGTTCTCGCTCTCCCGATTTCGTGAACGTTCTCATTCTCAGGAGACCAATGGCACAACTTGGATAGATGAAGCCATGAGATCCTGCAGCCTGAGGCATGTGCGATATTGTACTCTCGCCCCTTCACTGAACTGAGACAGACAGTCCATCAGCGAGCGAACGCGCTCTTGAGAGAGACGCGCTCGCATGGAGACTGAGTTCAATTCCAAGCCCAGGAAAATGACATTCTGACTGGAAGTCAGATTGTTTTCGCTCGCATTCACCTTGAACCCGAGGGATGTGATGTGCGCGAGCACCTTCTCCTTTGATTTGGCTATGATGAGCCAGTAAGTCAGAATTCTCAGCCCTGATAGTCTCAGGGGCGCCACGCCCACCTCCACACACAGACAGAAAGTTCGGGGACTCAAATTGCGCCCGAACGGAAGAACTGTGAATTCGTAACAAACGCCTTGGTAGGCGAAACGAAGATATTTCCTGTGTGGAGGGTAGATGCTTATGTGAAAGAAAGCATCTTTCAGATCGACTGATGTGAACCAGTCGTTCTGCTTTATGGCACAGGCGAGAGAGGCTTGTGTCACATTCTGAAATTGAATTTCCTCAAATGTTTGTTCAACACTCGAAGGTCCAATATAGGGCGGGGGGGCGCCACGCCTTTTGGAACATGAAAATACCAGGAATAAAAACCATGGTTTATCAGATTGGGTGGCACCATCTGAATCGCTCCCTTGTTAGGAGGGAGGAAATTTCCTCTTTCAGAATGTGTGAGGCGTTTTCTTCTGTGTGAGAAGAGAGAACGCCGTTGAAATGCGGAGGTTTTATTGCAAACTGCAGCTTGTAACCCTGGGTTACAGTACGCAAAAACCCACTCGGGCGCTGAAACGGCTTGCCAAGCCGCTTTGTGACTTGCGAGCGCCCCCGCTCGGGCCGGAGCGGAGCTGTATGGGCCCAGCTGGTTCATTTGTGATGCAAAGGCGCCATCTAGTGGGAACACTAGAGGCAACATGCAGGGGTTTGGAGGGATTTCCTCTCTCTGCAGTGAGAAGTTTTCTTTGCGGAGAGAGGTCTTCTCTCCAAAACGAATTCATTTGATTCGTAGCTTTGTGTGTTTTGTGTTGGGCAAACACTGGGGCCAAAGCCTTTATTGACAGAGTGAGGGAAACATAGTGTGGTGTCGATTGTGCTGAACTTTCCCTCACAAGGTGCCCCCAAAAGTGGGAAAAACACATATCTCCTGAACACATGAACTGGGCAGTCTCAAGTGCAGGCAGAAAAATAATATCCGCGGAGAGAGATAATCTCTCTGTAACGGATTTATTTAATGCGTTTTTTTTTTTTTGTGTGTTTAAGTGTTTAAGTGTTATTTAGTTATGTGTGTGTTTTGTGTTGGGGAACACAGGGGCCTTACACACACAACGTCCACTAAAAACACATCGGCTGGACAGCCGCAACTGAGCTGTGTGAGCCCAGTTGGTTGATTTATGAGGCAATGGCGACCTCTTGTGGACGGACTCAGGGCGACATGCATGGGATCAGAGAGATTTGCTCTCTATGTTGCCGCTGGCAAATATATAAATCTGCACGAATTCATTTGATTCGTTTATTAAATGTGTTGTTTAGTAATGTGTGTGTTTTGTGTTGGGAAACACTGGGGCCGAAGCCTTTAATAACTGGGTGAGGGGAACCAAGTGCGTGCGGTGTGGTAACACTGCTATGTACTTTTCCTCACGACAGCCCCCTCCCCCGTAACTTGTTGTTGTGGGGGGGAGGGACACACACACACACAACGTCCACTAACATACGGGCTGGGCAGCCACGAGAAGGGATTAACCGACCGTAGGTGAGAGACCCTGTTAGTTAACGTTACTCCCAATGGTCGAACAACAGGCAGGCCGCTTGCGTTCGGGACCGCCTTCCTAGGAAGGCATAAATTGAAAACCTCAACACGTAATCGTAACAAATCAAGGCCCGTGAGACCGTGTTAACAGTCTAGCGGGACGCTCCGGCCGTTCAGACTGGGCGGTGGTCCCAGCGTTTACCCGTCGTACATATTCCTATCCTGGTCGGTGGCGCTCTGTGGAGCTGGCCACACAATGTTGAGACGAACGGCCGCTCGCTCACAAACTTCCAGGAGGATGGACGGAGGCAAAGCCGCGTGAACGCTAGCCTAGGGAACGCTAAAAGGACCGCGTCATCCCCGTCGCCGGAATCGACCGGTTCGTCAACGAGAGTGAGGTTTTCCCGCGAAGATGTCCTCTTCAGGGAATGCGGATTGGGCTGATGTCAGCTCAAATATTTTAGAGAGGTGGCGCTCCGGGAGTCCCCCGGTAGCGCGTCATCATCACCGTGTCTCTCCTCCGAGTCAGAAAGGCCGAGCACGGCGCGCTGTGTCGTGCAACTTAAAGCCGGCTTAGTAAAAGCTACATGGGCAGCAATTACAATGACCGCAATTCCCCGGGTTCTCCAAAGCTTGAGCGTGTTAAGCCCAAGCAGACCGCGCAGAATGAGAGGGTCCTTATAGCGGCGATGAGAGCACCACACGCGGCCGGGCAGGCTCGTCGTGATAGGCTGATCCCCGGGGGAAGCGGCTGTTTAGACGGTCACATAGCCATGGGTGGGCCAGCGGTGAAGAACTCGGAAAAATCCGTGGCGGGCAGCCATGTAAAGGAGGAGCAGGTGAAGGACAGCGAGAGCTCGGGCGGCTCCGGATGCAAAAAACACAGCAGATAGGCTGAAGAAACGACTGTCACTCACGTCAGGCGGAGGCTGATCTGGCGATATGTCCTCCTGAAGACTCGAAAGTGAGCAGCGTAACGTTAATCCAACCGAACTGTGTCAATGCAGAGATCGCGAGAAGCGAATGTCAACTGAGGAATAGCAGCGCGCCCAGCTGTGATATGCCCGTAGGTAAGGGGGTGTGGCCTCACCTGGCATTGGCTGCACGCTTCTGTCTGTTAGCCAGACTTGGTGCAATTGGATGCTTCTGCAGAGGTCAGGTACGGATGCCCTTCCCATAGGTGGATCTCGAAACGAGATGATGAAAGAGAACTTTGTGAAGTGAACTCCTCTTTCCGGAGGTTCTCATGTATAAGGGTGTAACTAGCTCCAGTATCAACAATAGCCTTTCCTTTCCAGGTGCCAATACCAAGTGGTATAACTAATTGTTGTGGAACAGCAATAGGTGGCCCCCGGCCAGAATACTTTAAGCCCTGCACATATTATTCTGTTGTGTTTCAGAACATCCACGAGTGGAACCGGAGACATGACTGCACTGTTTTTGCCTGGTTTATTCGGCACACCGCAACAACAACAACCAACATTAAGGGAGTGCCCTCTAGTGGCCATCAGGTATTGTAACATCAACTCACATACATTACACCACTGATCTATATAGAATGACGTCATTATATAGATCAGTGCATTACACCCGTGACCCCCCACCATGATCACGTGACAATCAAAAACATTTACTCTTTCATGTCTACTACATTATATATATATATATATATATATATATATATATATATATATATATATATATATAATCTAAACAACATTTAGAAATAGCCGAAATAAAATATTTTTTAAATATTTAATGATCTCTTGTTTGTAGATGATGACCGTGGATGCGGCGGAAGACAGGAAGCGGGCGATCGGAGACGAAACACAGAGAGGAATCTTCGAGGTAAGTAGCAACAGGTAAGTGGTGGAGTCTGTGTGTATAAATAGCCTATATGTAACGCCCCCTACCTGTCGTTCTTGTGACTAAATAGGGAACGCCCCAAATTCATTAACTATATGCCTACAGATGTTGTAGTTAGGCCCCTCTGGAGTCACAATCAATGTTCCCTCTAATTTTTTTCAGCACGGAGCAAATTAATTTTTTTCTGAGCGCACATTTCAGTACTGTGAGCAATTCGCAACCACACGACCTGCCGTTGTGCCGAAAATTACCACAAGCCTGCGTTAGCCATAGGGGATTCAAAGAGATGACAGCAAATGCATCAATATGTCTACAAGGTTGATATTTATTCAATATACTTTTATAATGGTTGGACTTTGGGAACATTTTAATGATGGTGTTTTACCAGTCAGTTTAGTTAAACTTAAAGGATCTTTGTTTGATAAGGTTTCAATAAGGTTTAGAAAGGTTATTATGACTGGTTAACTGGTTATGACTGATAATGATATATATATATATATATATATATATATATATATATATATATATAAAGTATCCAAGATGTTTAGTCATTTCTCAACAGGTACAAAATTCAAAATTGACACGTATAAATTGACTGTAATTTTTCCTAAAGGTTACCTATAAACAATTTAATAACTGCAACAAACTAGTGCAACAAATTAGGTTACAAAACATATAATTTGAATTTAATTGAGGATGATAGTCCTATCTGGCTATGTGGCTCATCTTGTCTGCAGGCCGAAAACACATCTCTCCAAAGAACAGCATCTGAAAAACAGGTTAACCAAAAGAGAAACATAATTTCTCTTAAAAACACAAAATCATCATGATTGCATTTAACAACTGCAAATATATTAAAATAGAATTAACCTACATGATGAAATGACTAAACGTATGGCAAAATGTTGTTGCAGTAATCAAGGTCACTTTGATCTATATAAGGCCTAGTAGGTCTAATTAAAATATTGGAAATAAATTTCTACCTCAAATCTTCTCTCGTCTGTCTTTGTCCTCTTTCCAGTAGTTGTAGACCTTGTCAAGGTCTATAGGACTCTCTTTTTGCCTTGATTTAATTCTCATCAGTTGGTCCAAATGGAAAACTTCAAGGCGGTTGCGCGATTTTGTCTTAATGGCATTCATTAGACTGAAACCGCGTTCACAGTCGGCGCTGGATGCCTGGAATGTGCCGCAAATGTCAAGAAGTTGTACCAGATCTGGAAAATGCTCACTTGTCAGCGACCAGGTTACAATCTCAGAAAATGATCTGAGCAGTCCGATTTTCCTTTTTTCATTAACCATGAACTTGAATTCGTTGTATTGTTGACAAATGCGCCCCGTGACCGCATCGTCTGCTTCCTCCAAAAGCGATTCGAACTTCTTCGCCAGACTGGTCACGTCATTCAGCCCATGATCAAATTCACCAACTGCATGATCCAACGTGCCCGGCTCAAAGGCAGCGCACTCTTTGAGCTCATTTTCAGGGAAGCGGGCATCCAAGTGCTCACAAACTTTACGGACAAACAGAATAATGTCCCTTGTGTTCACTGCACTCTCACTTTCCAAAACTGTGAGCGCTCGTTTGCCCCAGTGAACACGCTCTCCTAAATATTGCGCACGTAGTTTCTGTATTTTCGCTCTGGCAATGCAGTGCCCATCCACGGCCGTAAGGTTACTGCGCTGTAAACAGGTGCACAGCTGAGCGAGTTCCTCAAGCACTTCTGCTAGCACAGTGATTGCAAATTTGTACGTGGTGTCGGTCAGTTTTCTATGACAGTATTTCGCAATGGGGTCAGAGTCAGCTTCTTTGGCACAGTATTCGGTCAACGCGCTGAAATTTCGCAAAAAAGCGTGCACAGCTTGGTAGCGTGACAGCCAACGCACTTCATTCAAAGGCCTAAAAGACAGCGAATCCACTTCCAAAACCTCTGCCATCTCTGTGAATTTAGCTTTCTTCACAGATGATCTGCTAAACATGGAGTATACTGTCCGGAGTAGCGTTTCTACCTCTTTCATTATAGAGACATCTTTCCATGCGTCATCAATTCCTAAGTCCTCCCTATGGGCCACGCAGTGTTGCTCAGTCAGGTGCGGTACTTGACGCTTCAGTAAAGCAGCCACTCCTTTATGTCTGCCTAACATGACAGAAGCACCATCTGAAGTAAACATGACCATTTTGTTCATGTCTAGCGCATGGTCTGCGTAGAACTTGGTAATGGCATCAAGAATGTTTTCTGCAGTGCATCCTGAAAGCTGAATGATTCAAGCAAAAACTGTCTTGTAACTAAAATCAGTTTGCTCCCGAAATTTAATGTAAAGCACAAGCATCTTATGGACTGAGATATCGGTACTTTCATCCACAATTAGTGTGTGGACACGAGCATTTCTTATGCTGCTTATCATCTCAGTCTGCACAACTGAGTTGATACATTCCACAAATTCAAAAGCATAATTTTTGCTTCTCCAACTCTGAGGTAGGTCGACGTATTTTGCCATGTGATCGTGTATATCCTGAACTGATAACATGGACATGTTGGTGTTAATTGCTAGCATCACATTGTCGATCAATATTTTTATTTTTTCAGGGTCGGATCTTGCTCTCTGAATTCGTCTCTCTCGGGATTCATTCGTTTCGGTGAGCATTTTATCGATAGAGTTCCCATGTCGAAGTCTTAATGTTTTCAATGCGTCTACATGAACTTTCTGTGTCAGATGACGTTTTAGGTAATCAAGCTTCCACTCGGACCAGTGTTTCCCCCGAGTGAACTCTCCTTTCGCTTTTGCCTCCAAGCAGAATTTGCAGATCACGCCACTCTTTTCTTCATATGTAAATATGTCTGAAAGTTTTTTCCTACCTGGACCATCTTTTGTGTCAGTTTGGACTATTTCATCTAACCACTCATGTTTGAACGTTAGGCAAACCTTTTTCTGGGGCACCAGCTCTGCCTTTCTCTTTGCCATGGTATACTGTATAACTGTTGGGGGCTGGGGCACGCCAAGAGTAGCCTAGGATACGTATGTAAACATTCTAACGTATCCGGCTTGGTTGTCAGTCACAGGTCAGTATTTTAAATGTTTATTACCTAGCCTGCATCGCCTTTGATGCTCAGATGTTTAACCCCTGAAAAAAAAATCGTTTGGTTTGTGTGGTCTGAGAAAAAAAATGTGCGCGGTCTGAAAAATCTATTGCGCGGCAACTTCGACTGGCCTGCGCAGCCGCGCGCGCGCGCAGCTTAGAGGGAACATTGGTCACAATGTATACTTTTCTTTTGGAAAGTTATGAATAATTAAATCTATACGCACCTTAACTAATCAAGGCAACATAAACACTTTTGAAAGAATAAAAACACTGGTAAAAGTACAACAAACATATAGGATTTAATTGGAATAGAGTTATTGAATGTTAACTAGCTCAAAAATGAATTTCAGAATGTGAAGTATTCACACAATCACATTGCCAGTAAATCTGACACAACAGTTGCCAGACCTACTGAAATTAGTCTTCAGGTCAAATACACTCAGTATAGATTGAACCAATGACCTCAAATGGATGAATGTATACAATAACTCCCACAGATTATAACAAAATATACTCTGTATATACACATTATATTTTCAGTGCACTGAGAAATACTAAGTTTACCAATATTTAATGTTGTGGGCCCACACACGCACCAGTCATTCACACAACCCCCCCCCCCCCCAACTGAAAAATGGCCCCTTCACTCTCCTGAGCACAAAACAAATCAAACCAAGCTACCTCCAATTTCACGTGCAACCATACAGCAATTCCAGGAATCCTGTAGCAGGCCTTGCGCAGCTCCTTGTCCTCGCTCAGCTCCTCGTCCTCGCTGTCCCTCATCAGCCGACGAAACGCACCTCCCCCGCCGCCAGAGGAACCCCAAATAACGCGGGTATTTTGGGCACTATCTGGTCCTCAAGGTCTCCCTCGTGGTAAAGGAAAACCCCTGCGTTAACAGTCTTTAGTCTTGTTGTTTCACGGTTGCTTTTACTTATCACTTCATATGCGCATTGATAATTAAACAGCCTGTATTCGCGCCTGAACGACAGATTACAACACTGGAAGGCCGTAAAACACTTGCGGAGATCTCAAAGACATAAACACAAATTAATCCTCCCTGTGTTCGTGCTACACACCCGATCTACCTTACAGTTCAAGATTTTTAAACTTGTTAATCATTAAATCAAATCACTCTCTTACCGCAAGCGCGTCTCTCTCATTTCTGTGTCTCTAACCCCCCTCTCGCGCTTGTCAAAAAAACCTCTCATCTCCCGAACAACCACTCACGTTACACAAAACACCAGTGAGGGCGGGACTTAATTCACATAAACCAATAAAATAATGAAAAACCTAACTTGATGGTTAAAGCCACGTTTTCCACATGTACACCTCGATCAAACTTGTATCTCATGCACGCGCGCTCTTAAAGGAACAAATACCGTATACTCACAAACAAAGATGAATGGTTAATTCATATTTTATCTCTTAATTAAACCTAAATACAAGCTAATAAATTGAGTTAACTTATTAACAGCAAACTTATAACCTACTGGGTTACATGCTCCCCCTTCTAAACATCTCATGACCCCATGAGATTACTTCTCAACACCTTAATGGTGACTTTAGGCTCAGTAGAAGGGTTTACCTGAGTACAACGAACACATTGTGCCATAGGGTGACACCACATGGTGTTACATGGTTTCCTTTCTGAACCTTCCCCACCCTCTACATTTATGACCATCCCTCTATGAATCAGAGTTAAGGGTCTGTTAGTGGGCTGGCCCAGAGAATCATAGCTCAACGGGTCGTATCTCCCTTTTTGGGCGGGAATGAACTGTCTCTACTACCTCTTTAGTAGCATTAACTCTTTCCATCTCTCCCCCTTCTAACCTAGGATCTCCCCTAGTCTCTGAACTTCGATCGGGAAACTCTCCAGGGCCTTCTTCCATGATCATCGGCTCTGCCATTTCGGCAAAAGGTCTATCCACCTCCCATCCACAGTTAACCGGTTCATCCTCCACTGTAGAGTCCTCCTGTATAACACATTCTGGCCTGTGCTGTCTCTCCACTCTATCCGAGTAGTAATAACCCACATCATCATCTTCACTTTCAGAGGAGTTTCTCAATTCACACCCTGTCGGCACTACATTTCTTTCTGGTCCAGAGAAACCAAGATGGCGCCGGTGTTTTTGGCAGGCCGTCAGTTCCTGAGACTTTTTCCAAGTTTGTTTATTTTATGGTGTTTTATGAGTCCTTTAAGCAAAGTGATTTTAAACTCAAGTGTTGTCTTAAGCCAAAATGCACTGCCATTAATAGCGTATGATCGGCAAACTCTATTGAACATTAAATTTCTGGTTGATGAAATTCTCCACCACCGCTGCTGGCGTCCGTACCTCCCTTTCTGCGGCGCGTGCCGTGTTTGCGAGGGGTTTGGATTTTACGTTTATTACTGAAACGTGGATCACGCGTGGAGAAATAAGCCCTTTTTCTGAACTTCTACCACAGAAATGTAAGTTTTATAATACTCCTCGTTCATCTGGTCGAGGAGGAGGGTTGGCCTCTATTTTTAAAGAGAAGTTTAACTGTAAATAGTGACTGAGGAATATCAGTCGTTCGAACTGCAGTCAATGATATTAGACATTGATAACCCAGTGGTAATAGCAGTCATATATAGGCCACCTAAACAACATAAGGACTTTACCAATGATTTTGGAGATTTTCTTGGAGGTTTGATATCAAAGTTTGATAGACTGCTTATTGTGGGTGATTTTAATATTCATCTGTGTTGTTCTGAAAATTCCCAGGCAAATGATTTTTTAGGTTTGATTGACTCCTTTGGCCTAACTCAGGCAGTTAAAGGCCCAACCCACATGCATGGACATACATTAGACCTGGTACTAACACATGGTTTTCTTGTTGAGGACTTAGAATTAAGTGATTACAGTATCTCTGATCATAAACCTGTTTTGTTTGCTATTCCTGTTGTCTGCCATTTCAACAACCTTGTAAAATCTATTCAGTATTCTCGCAGGTTTTCATCTACAACCTGTGCAGATTTTACTACAAGGTTCAGGGAGGTGTACAATGTGTCAGACAGTGGTCTTCAGGACAAGGGAGTGGATGAACACCTTCAACTGCTACACTTAACCTGTCAAGAAGTGTTGGATGCAGTGGCTCCATTAAAAAGTAAATATCGTAAAAATAGGTCTGATCCCTGGTTGAATGATGATGAGATACGGCGCTGTAGACAAGCTTGCAGGCAGGCGGAAAGAAAATGGAAAAAGGATAAACTTCAAATCTTTTATAACATTTTTAAGGAAACTTTAAAAAAATTTCAGAGAGCTGTAAAATCAGCTAAATCTAGATACTTCACAGAACTTATAGAGAAAAACTCGAATAATCCGAAAACACTTTTTAATATTATTAATACTGTAGTAAATCCTTCTGCTAAGGTAAAATTAATTCCGTCTCCGTCTGTATGTGAGAACTTTCTTGTTTATTTTATTTCTAAGATTGATGCAATTAGATTGGATTTCTCACCAATGACTTATAAACCATCAAGTCCTGTTCGGCATATTGCAGTTTTTAATCAATTTGAATTGACTACATTTCAGTGGTTACAAAAGCATGTAAGTAAATTAAAACCCACAGGCTCCGATGGAGATATGGTCCCTCCATGGTTTTTTAAAGAAACTATTGAGGTGATTGGGCCTGGTACCTTGCAAATCATAAATAAAAGTTTAGATACTGGGATATTTCCAAACATATTGAAACAGGCATTTGTGCAGCCTTTACTAAAGAAACCAAATCTGAACCCGACTGTCCTGGCTAACTTCAGAGCGGTATCTCATCTTTCATTTTTGTCCAAAATTTAAAAAAAAATGTTTTTTTTATCAATTAAATAACTTTCTAGAAGAACACAAGATCGGTGAAGTCTACCAGTCTGGTTTCAAGAAACACCACTCAACTGAGACAACCCTTGTAAAAGTTTTTAATGATTTGTTGATGACTGTTGATGCTGGAAAGTCTGCTGTGTTAGTTTTATTAGATTTAACCGCGGCTTTTGACACAATTGATCACTCAGTGATGATCTCACGTTTGGAGGAGTATGTGGGGGTTCAGGGGAAGGTCCTGGAGTGGTTTAAATCCTATCTGACTGGTAGAAGCATGGTAGTGAAGATCGGGACATGTTCCTCTTGATCAGCACCGATCATGTGTGGTGTGCCGCAAGGCTCAATTCTTGCTCCTATTTTATTTTCTCTCTATATGATTCCTTTGGGAAATATTTTCAGGAAATATAACATTAAGTTTCACTGCTACGCTGATGATGTACAAGTGTATCTGCCACTGTCACATGAAAATGGTTTAGAACCTCTTGGCTCCACTAGAACTGCAAACAATAATCTCAGTCTTGGTTTCATTTAGATGTAAAAAATTCAAAGTCAACCATGTTTTAAGATCTAAAAGGCAGGCCATGCCTTTTAGATCTTCAAGTTTCTTTCACTTACGTTTCTTTCACTTACGCAATCTAGCAAAGATGAAATCATGCTTGACGTTTAAAGGTCTTGAAACCGCGATCCACGCTTTGATAACATCCAGACTTGACTATTGTAATAGAATAGAACCTTTATTGTCATTATACATGTACTGTACAACGAAATTGGATGCAATCTAATCAGTATAACATTAAACAAAGTAAAAATAAAATAAATAAATAAATAAATAAATAAAATAAAAATCCTCGGTAGAAAAATTAAAACACATATCTCTTCATACACAACAGATCAATACACAATACATCTCCTAACACTGCATTTACTGCACTGTGTTTCGTGCTGTTATCGCTTTTGGATAGAAACTGTTTTTTAATCTGTTTGTTCGTGTTTTCATTGTCCTGTAACGTCTCCCCGAGAGCAGCAGTTCAAACAGGGAATGTCCGGGGTGAGATGGGTCCTTTAGTATGTTCTGTGCTTTCTTGAGGAAGCGTGAACTATAAAGATCCTTTAGGGAGGGGAGAGGGCAGCCAATAATCTTCTGGGCGGTGGTGACAACCCTCTGGAGTGCTTTCCTCTCTGTCTCTGTGCAGCTCGCGAACCACGCACAGATACAATAAGTCAGTATGCTCTCTATGGAGCAGCGGTACAAGGACATAAGCACTTTTTGAGTCAGGTGGTTCTTCCTAAGAATTCTCAGGAAGTAAAGTCTCTGCTGTGCCTTCTTAACCAATACTGTGATGTTAGTACTCCAGGTTAGGTCCTCCTCTATGTGCACGCCCAAGAACCGGAAGTCTAGGACCCTCTCCACACATTCCCCACTGATGAAAAGGGGCTGAATGTCCGTTTTATTCTTTCTGTAATCTATTATCAACTCCTTGGTTTTAGTGGTATTGAGGACCAGGTTGTTGTCCATACACCACACAGACAGCCGCTCCACCTCATCCCGATAGGCGGACTCATCTCCCCCCCGAGATGAGCCCCACTACGGTGGTGTCATCCGCAAATTTAATGATGCTATTTCTGGAGTGAGCAGGGATACAGTCGTGGGTATACAGGGTGTAGCGCAGGGGGCTCAGCACACAGCCCTGTGGGGAGCCAGTGCTGAGACTGAGAGCTGATGAGATATGGGCGCCTACTCTCACCCTCTGGGAGCGATCTGACAAGAAGTCCTTAATCCAGCAGCAGATTGAGTGAGATAGACCCAGATTCACCAGTTTAGTAAACAGTCTGTGAGGAAGTATGGTATTAAAAGCAGAGCTAAAATCCACAAACTGCAGCCTAGCGTAGCTTCCCCGCTTCTCTAGATGAGAGAAGCGGGGTAATGCGTTATATACGGGAATTAGTCAGTCATCTATTTCTCGTTTACAAAAAGTTCAAAATTCAGCTGCTAGACTTTTAATGGGGATTAAAAAACGTGAACACATTACTCCTACCCTGATCTCCTTGCACTGGCTTCCGGTCTACTATAGGATTGATTTTAAACTTTTGTTACTGGTGTACAAATCTCTGCATGGACTCGCACCGGCCTATCTGTCAGATCTTTTAACTGAATATCAGACTGGACGAAGTTTGAGATCAGCGACTCAGAAGCTACTCAAAATACCTAGGACACATCGAAATCAAAAAGGTGATCGTGCCTTTGCTGTAACAGCGCCTAAACTTTGGAATAGTTTGCCTAAACGCCGCTACTGTGCAGGATTTTAAAAGACAACTTAAAACACATCTGTTTTCAATAGCTTTTAATCATAATAATTTTTATTAAACGTGTTGCTGCCTATGTGATGCTTATCCTTAAGATTAGATTTTTTTTCACCTTCTGTGTTATGTGTTACAATGTAAAGCACTTTGGTCAACTTGTGTTGTTTTTAACTGTGCTATATAAATAAAGTTGCTATTGCTATTGCTTTCTCCTAATCCTCTTCTCTGTTTTCTCTCACCAGATATGGTCCTGGTCTCCACTGGAGCAGAAACTCTGGTAAGTTCTCCAGTATCTGCCAACCTCACATGGTCCCCAACTGGCAAGAGATGGTCTCGGTGTAATGTTCTCACACCTCCCACGCCGGATTCGGGTTTCAGACGGTATACCGGTAAGTTCTCTAGCTTTTCCACCACCAGGTAAGGAACAGAATTCCACTTGTCGCAGAGTTTGTTCTTTCCAGTCAATGCCAGATTTCTTATCAGCACACGATCTCCCACAGTCAGACTCTGGTGTTTCCAGGGCCGGATTAAGAGTTCAGAGGCCCCTGGGCACAATGTCTTGTAGGCCCCCCCTTAGGGCCAAATGTATATTTTGTCCAAGGACATTTTAATATGGCATTTACAGTTTTACTGACTTAAAAGGAACTTTGTTGCTATGCTGGAGTAAAGTTCATAAATGGTCGTTCTTTCCCATAGGATTTTGTAAAACTATGTTGGGTGGACCTCTGTGCCTCTAGTGGGGTTCGGGGGCATGCTCACCCGCAAGAAAATTTTGTACATTTTAAGGTTAAATGCATCAATCTGGTGCTCTTTGAGAGGTCAAAATTAAGAGCTTCAACCCATGAACTGCTCATTGAACAAAGAAAAAGCATTGACTTGTACCAGGGCTCAAATATCTTTTTAGTTATGAGAGTCTCAGTCTACATTACATTATCAATGGTGTTTTAGGATGCCAAACAATTATTATAATAATGTAATAATGATTTATATAATTATTCCTATGACGTAAAATCCATAATATAGCCTATAAATGTACTATAAATGAAAATGAATATTTCAAAAGTATATTTTAGTCTACATTACACTATAATACAGGAAAATTTAAATACTTTGTCCTAATTTCTTCACTTGCAAGAAATAAACCCATGAGCTTTTATTTAGGAGAAAACACCAGATAACCATGCTGATCGCGTGAGCAAAGAGCGCACTTTTCTTTAAATCACCCAGCACACACAGGATGGCTATTCTTAAAGTCTTGTGCTGTTTTATAAAGGCACAAAGCCATATCATGGTTTCGATTTTAGTTCGTTGGCCAAATATAACGCTAGAGACCTTTATGTTAGGTTATACATTTTACATCTCATATGTGTTGGGAAAAGGGAGAAGAGAGAGTTCGGCAAAAGGCGGATTCGAACTCGGGTCGAGCGCATCAAAAGCTGCTTTCAAGCACTTCACGCGTTACGACCTACGCCACTGTAGCTATTCCGTGACGGGCGTCTTTTTGCTGAAAATACAGGCACTTAGTGCAAATATACGCTCCGTTATCTAAAATATTTTTTTTCTTTCCCTCGCTTTGGCCACAAGTGCGCATGGCGAACTTGCAATAAATACATTTTATCAGACCAGCCCTCGCGGCCTCGAAACACTACCGGCCCACTGGGTAAACTCCCGACTCTCCCGATTGCCACTCCGCCCCTGCTGCCCAGGGCCCCTTAGATGTCGTGGGCCCCTGGGCAAGTGCCCAGTTGCCCTAATGGTTAATCCGGCCCTGGGTGTTTCACTCGCTTTTCATATAATCGTTTGTTCCTCTGTTGACTTTTCTGGGCAGTTTCAGTGGCTAACTGATATGCTCTCTGTAACTCTGATTTCATTCTTTCCACATACCGTTGAAGGCTACCAGGTCCCTTTCCATCAGGCAAAGTCCCGAATCACACATCCACCGGCAGACGAGCCTCTCTTCCGAACAGAAGATAATATGGGGAAAACCCAGTTGCTTCGTTCTTAGTACAGTTGTAAGCGTGTACTAATCTGTTAATGTGTTGACTGACTCCATCTGTTTTTCTCTGTGGGATTCAGCGTACCAAGCATGGAAAGAAGTGTTCTGTTGAACCATTCGGGCTGTGGGTCTCCTTGTGGATGATAGGGAGACGTTCGGGATTTTCGGATTCCCAGCATGCTTAGTATCTGTTTTATAAGACCACTCTCAAAATCTCGACCCTGATCTGAATGGATGCGGGAGGGTAAGCCATAGTGAATGAAGAATTTGTCACACAGTATCTTGGCCACAGTCAGAGCTTTCTGGTCTTTGGTGGTGAACGCTTGAGCGTAGCGTGTGAAGTGGTCTGTTACGATGAGAACATTACCAATACCTTTTGAGTCAGGCTCAATTGACAGGAAGTCGATGCACACTAAGTCGAATGGCCCACTGCTGTTTATGTGATTCAGTGGTGCAACCTTCTTGGGTAATGTCTTTCTCGTTACACAACGGCCACAATCCTTAACATACTGCTCTATGTATGCAGACATTCTAGGCCAATAGAAGCGGTCTTTCAGGAGTTCCGTAGTTTTCTCTACTCCCAAATGGCCAGAGTCGTCGTGCAAGGAGTGCAACACAGTAGACCAGAACTTCTCGGGTAAGACGAGTTGTGTCTTTTCTCTACCTGACTCAGCATGTACATGGACCCACACACAATCGTGGACACACTCTAGATTTACTTATCAGTAAGGGTTTAAACATCTCATCGATTGTTATTAAGGACATAGCACTGTCTGATCATTTCTGTATTTTCTTTGATATATTGATCTCTCCTGCCATTGAAGCTAGATCTGTGTCTGTCAAGAAGAGATGCTTAAATGAGAACACTAGTGTGCTATTTATGAAGGCCATATCTCTAAAACCAAGCATATCTGCTGACTCTGTTGATTTTCTCCTTGATTCTTTTAACTCAAAGGTTAAAGGTGTAATAGATTATATTGCTCCTGTGAAAGTCAGAAAGAGTGGTAGACAAAAAGCACCTTGGAGAAACACAACAGCTGTGCAAAATATGAAAAGAACATGCAGAAAAACAGAGCGCATGTGGCGGAAGACAAAACTTGTAGTTCATTATAACATCTACAAAGACAGCATCCATGCTTTCAATATGGAACTAGGCAAAGCTAGACAGGCTTTCTTCTCAAATATTATAAACAGCAACTTAAACAACACACGCACTCTTTTTGCTACTGTAGAGAGACTGACAAACCCCCCAAGCCAGATTCCCAGTGAAATGCTCTCAGACGTTAAGTGCAGTGAGTTTGCTTCTTTCTTCTCTGAGAAAATTAATAATATCAGAAAGGTGATCAGCACATCATTGAGCCGCACTGGGGTCAGACAGATCAGACCACAACCTGAGAATGTAGCGACTGATGCGGCCATGCCAGAGGTCTAGTTTTTGTGTGAAGGCGTGCACTTTGTCTGCAAGGAGCAAAATGTGAGTTTCGCGGCCTTGCAAAGACAGGTTGAGGCCATTCAAGCGGTCAAATATATCGACCAAATAGGACAGAGACGCAAGCCACATAGTGTCATCCAGATGCTTCGCCAGATCTGATTTGATTTCTGTCAAAACCCACTTCACCTCCTCTCGCAGCTCATACAACCGCTGTAACACCCGCCCCCTGGAGAGCCAGCGAACTTCAGTGTGCAGAAGCAGGTGTTTGTGCCCTGACCCCATCTCCTGGCAGAGGACCCCAAACAAGCGAGAGTTTAGCGTCCGTGATTTGATTGGATTTATTATTTTCACGGATTGGTTCAGCACGGAGTCAAAGAGAACCGGCATTTTTTAGCAGCTAGTGCTTCGCGATGGACCATGCAATGTGTCCATTGCACAAGTGGAGCTACTTGCTGAACGCGAGCAGCTAGGCCACGCTCACGCCCCGTCATTGCCTGCGCACCATCCGTGCATAGGCCAATGCATCGGTCCCAAGCCAACCCATTTTCACGGATAAAAATATCAAGGACATTGAAAATGGCTTCTCCTGTAGTGTGCGACTGAAGAGGCCGGCAAAACAGGACATCCTCCTCAATCGCCTTGTCCCGCAGATACCTGACATAGGCGAGGAGCTGTGCCTGCCCAGCAATATCAGTGGATTCGTCCAGCTGCAGCGCGTAGTAAGGACTCTTTTTTACGAACTCTATCAGTTGCTCTCTGATGTCATTGGACATGTCTACAATTCTCCTAGCGACTGTGTCATTGGACAGTGGTACTGCACCGAGTTTGGCTGCTGCACTATCTCCTATCATTATTCTGCACATGTCTTGTGCTGCCGGCAAAATGAGAGTCTCGGCGATTGTATGCGGTTTACCCAGTGTACCGATCCTTTTGGCCACTACATACGATGCCTCCAAACACTGTTTAGACACAGTGCTGTGCACTGAAATGGTTGCCTGTTGCTGATGGAGGCCATCAAGCTTTCTTTTAAAATATTCAGCCGGTTTATTTTTAATGCCAGCATGCTTTGTTTCGAGGTGCCTTTTTAATTTGCAGGGCTTCATACTGTCGTTTGCCGGCACCTCGGCACACACGACACACTGAGGTCTCAGATCAGCAGTGACTGGAAACCCAAACTGCAGGTATGCTTCATCGTACCTTTGAAGCTTTTTTGCAGCTGGTGGTGCGTCGGTTGGCTTGTTGGTCCTCACAAGAAATTTCTCCATTTTTGTTACGTGTTTTCAATAAAGTTTTGGCACTATGTAACTGTGTGTGTGGTGTATGTTGAGAGACGTATCAGGGGCTAATCAGTCGGGACTTAGGCACGATCTTTAATTTTATTTTAATACTTAACGCTTGTAGTCCTCGTCAGTGTGCGTGTGTGTGTGTTAGTCGTGTGGGTAGTTTTAGCTAAGTGAAGCTACTGCCTAGCAGTTAAAAAAAATTACTGGCTAGGGCTGAGATTTGATCTAATCTTAAAAAATAATGTTTGTGGGTTTAGTCTTTAAAAAGACTGTTGGGGTTTTGTAGTAAAGGCCTATCGAGATTGATAACAGACTAGCGAGAGCTGGCACAAGCGAACTTGGCAAGAGACTAGACTAGAGTGAATGGAGAGCTATGTCGTGAGTCAATTTAAATGCAGTGATTTATTTTTGTGAGAGTGAGTGAACATTTACAGCCCGCTCTGAAAGTCAGGGCGGGAACGGCGGTGGCCATGCGCATGCGTGATTCATTTGCAGCCTGGACGCGGAGGGGTGTGTGTCTTCTCTCTGCTCTGACTGCAGGCTGGGCCTGCTGCGCGAAGCTACTGCTAGTTTCGCGTAGCCAGACCTTCAGACTGACGGCTGAAGGTCTGGAATTCAGCAGCTTTCTTTCGCCAAGGCTCGCCCATAAGGCCGTTTGACCGACATGTAAAACAACCAATTACTGATCGTTTCGTTCAGCGTCACGTTTCGGGGCGTGGAAATGTCCCCACAACAACAGACCTGCGTTCAACAAGTCAGTCAGCATAGAAAATCAAAGAAGGAGAAGAAAACTTCTTGCATACTTTTGAGAATCCTACGTTTAGCTGATCTTGATAAATGCTCATTGTCACTCATGTAAACACAAAAGTTTTTCTTCCGCAATCACACGTCTGCGCTTTGTTTCCCGGCGGACCGAAAACAAACGCGACACTTGCGCCCCCCGGAAATCCGATAAAATTCAACCAATCAGATGACGACTTCGACATTCCTGAAGTGTTTCCAGTTAAGTGTACCATATGCATCAGACGTTTAGCCAACGTTCCGTGGGCGTGACGTCTGAGGCTGAGACTAGGCTACTGCTGACTGTGAGTGCTTTTGGACGGGAGAGGGGCTCACGGCAGCTCCCGTGGTTGAGCACAGTAGGCCTAACTGCAGAGTGATTCGTGCTTTCGAGTCTCCAAACACCACAAAAGTCTCCAAAAACACTAGTAAAAGTCGCTGGATTTGTCGCTTTTGACAAAAAAAAAAAAAAAAAAAAAGTCGCCAGGAGGATGATTTGTTTGTGTTATAATCAGTGCTTGAAGTGAGGGGAAAAGGTGGCGGTACTCTCTTTGCATTGGCAAATCATGACATTTTTATAGTGAAAAACAAAACTTGGAGATTGTGGCTACAACAATTTGTTGTTATTTATTTATTAACAACATAAATGTATTTAAAAACATGTTTGTCTGTGCGTGGCTGCGTGCGTGTGAGCATTTCACAAAAACTAAAGGAAAGCTTGAACTGTAGCTTATATTCTGACTAGTTTATTCGTTTATATATATGTATTTATAAACTAAATACGACCTCACGTTTTATGTTTGCAGCCTCTGAAACTTCCGTCCGATTTTCTGCATTTTTCGCATCCATAGCAAATATTTTGAGGGGTTTTGACAATTGAAAGCCACCAAATGACGAATATGAAAAAATGAATACGACAGTTTCGGACTTAAACGTTTGAGGCTTGTGCAGCTTCTCGAGGAGAAATCAAACAAAAAATGAGCGCCGTTTTCTTAAGTCTGTGAGTGCGCAGCACACACAAATAAACTAAATTGACATACTGCAGTTAAATTTCTAAATGTGGTGTTTTTATATTTATAACATTTGAATACAGTTCAGCAACATACATCACACGACCTGACGACCAAGAGAGCTGACAACCATCACTTAAAGCTCCAGTCGGCAAGTCTGGCAGATTGAGTGGATTTAGGAAAATTTTGAATGTTTACAACTCTCATGCCCCTCCCCCACTATCAACGGATACCCTCCCACCGAGTTCGTGCTCGTCAGTGCGTGTGCACCAGATTTTCAGTGAAAGCGCCTGTCTCATCAGCATCCATCAACACCATGGAGTATTTGGAGGTATGCTGTCCTGGCTAATCTACCGATAGATTGCAATTGCTAACGTCATTTATACTCTAAATGAGCTTACTTGATTTTACCATCACTCTTCGTTACTGCGCGAACTTCCGCGAACTTCAGGCGTGTGCATGCCATGTGATTGTAACGTGCGCGAGGGGTGGCGTGTGCCCGATCTGTGATTGACAGTCAGATCTCACACCCCCCCTGCGCTGATTGGATATGATGAACCGGGAGCTGTGGATTTTGGCAAAACAAATAACACGCTCCAGGTGAAGTTAGAAGCTCGGGTTTTTTCCTAAAACCACTTTATTTATGTTGTTCTGTCAGATTATAGTGTCGATTTCACTTAATATGATCAAAAAAAATGTTGCAGCTTTAATTTACCATCACCTCACGATTGAAATGAAAATGTGACACTGATTTCATATGACAGCTCAACAAACAAGTAAATAATATTAAGTCACTTTTTAGACGAAATAATGACTTTTTTGGTCTATTTTAGCAGCGAAAATAGATCCGATGAATCCAAACAAAGATCACAGCGCATCTAACAGCAACCCTCAATCGTCTTTTGAATGATTCAGTGTTTTGAACGAATCGGTTGAGTCAAAGATTTAATGAGCCATTCACAAACATCTGTCTCAATCTTGATGAATTGGCCGTTTGAACGAATCGTTTGAATGAACGACTCAATGACTCGCTTAATAAAACCGCTTATCACCTGTATTTGCGCTCACTATCGACAAACCAATCAAATTTGTTCAAAACTTTTTTTTTAAATCAGTCCAAACACATTTTAATTTTTTATTCAGGAGTTATGTATATACAAAACTATAACTTTTTATGACAATAGTTTAGTGATAAAAAAAATGTGATTTTTTTTCCAGTTTTTTCCCCCTCCCATCCTGTAGTCTACTCGCGCCCCCCCGCCGGTTGAGAACCACTGCTGTAGATGATATCTTTATCGTTATAGTCATGCTGTGGACGATATCTTTATCATTATAGTTATGCTTTGGATGATATCTTTATCGTTATAGTTATGCTGTGGACGATATCTTTATCATTATAGTTATGCTTTGGATGATATCTTTATCGTTATAGTCATGCTGTGGACGATATCTTTATCATTATAGTTATGCTTTGGATGATATCTTTATCGTTATAGTTATGCTGTGGACGATATCTTTATCATTATAGTTATGCTTTGGACAATATCTTTATCGTTATAGTTATGCTGTGGGTGATATCTTTATCGTTATAGTTATGCTGTGGACGATATCTTTATCATTATAGTTATGCTTTGGATGATATCTTTATCGTTATAGTTATGCTTTGGACAATATCTTTATCGTTATAGTTATGCTGTGGGTGATATCTTTATCGTTATAATTATGCTGAGGACCATATCAATCTTTATCAATATTGTTATGCTGTGTGTGATATCGTTATGCTGTGGACGATATCTGTATTAGTATAGTCATACTGTGGACGATATCTTTATCTTTATCATTATAGTTATAGTCCTTGGTTTGAACAGGCCTTAACGTTGCTTGTTTAAATCAGAGATGTAGTAAAACATCTCTAGTTATTAAGATGAGGATGTTGTGAACTTTTTCCTTGCAGAAAAGTTAGAAGCTCAGGAGACCAGGAGACAATGGACGTTTTCCAAGCAGAAGTTCTTTATTGCTGGTAGCTGCAGTCATTCCAACATCGTCTGAATAAGGGAACTTTTACATTGCAGTTTTATATACATTTCAAGGGGGTGGGATTAATTACATAGAGGAGGGGACTCTTGAACAACACAATGAAAGTACGATTCAGCTGGTTACCTGATTTCATCAGCATGACAATGTCACTCAGAGCCTTGAGATGTTAATCCACTCAACTTGATTAGGTCACTCAAACCTTAACATTATCATAGAGACAAAGGCCCAGCTGGGGGACCTGGAATGCTTGCACTTTCTTAGTTAAAATACTGTTATATTGGAACCTAAATTAAACATTTTATTAAATTTGTATTCCTTCAAGGACAATTAAAAAGTGCATAAAAGTGATTTCGCTTAGCCCTAGTTAGCATGTCATTTGCACTCCCATTACACAAGAATCTCGGTCGTTTCTGAGCGATGTACAAAAAACGTAAAATGACGAAATTCTCGCGGCAAGAACGTCAAGCATCAGTTGAAGAAATCTTTCGAGATGGCTTCCACGAAATTAGGCGGCGACATCATGATCCCAATTGTGCAGAGGATTGTAAAAATGGAGAACGCCATGAGGCACAAACGATCGATCACCGCCGCCACGAATTTCCATTCGTTAAGCCGCCTTTCCACTGCACACGACAAACGACAGCCGTTGGACCGGAAGTCATTCATTTCCAATGGAGAGTCGCACGGGAGCTGCGGGGAGTTCCGATCATATGCGTATGCGGAAAATTCGTATCCGATTTGAGCTTTGGATCCGTTGAAATATCTGAACTTCTGCGGCTAGACCGTATGCGACCGGCCGACCGGATGTGATGTATTCTAATCAAAACTATGAGGCTAGAATTACCAATATTTCAACTCTTGAATGTTATTCTGTAAACTTTATTTCTGTAAAATGTCGGTTATTAATAATTATGGCAGAAATTCTTTTTTTATAATTATTAAATCAATATTTATATTGATTAGCTCTGTAAAATCTATTGTTTTTATTGTAGATGTATTGAGGGTCATTTGTTTTGTGTGGATATATATGAATGATGAATGTAATGCATGCATGAATATATATTCATGCATGCATTACATTCATCATTAATTTTACCATTGTGAATAGCCGAGGGTAACGGTTGCTTCACGACCAATTTCAAAGTTCCGTGCGACTGACACTAGGGGGCGAAATGCGACAATCGTATGCGAATGTCGTGTGCAGTGGAAAGGCGGCTTTACACACGTTCTCGTCCTCGTCCTGGTCGCGAAATCGTTTGGCGATATACCTCACTTCCTCCAGAATTTTGGCCAGTTCCAAAGCCCCACCCACGATACCTCCACTGACTCCGCCCCTAATTCCAGCCCGCCCCCCTAGCGACGGCACTGCCGACCCTGGCTACAGCACGTCATCCTCAGTGGACGCGACGAGATGCCCACAGAGCACGCCGTGAGAGTCGTGAGCGTAATGGACGCCCTCCATCCCTCTGAAGCCGATGTACAGCATGTTCCCGCTGGCGGGCTGCAGCGCCCCCTGGCTGACCGACAGATCCACGCTCGACACACTCCCACGCCGGGGATGTTTGTTGTGACACGCCAGACGGATCCGCTCCTCACCGGGCCGGCGCATGCGGAGAAACCAGGCGCACCAGTTCAGGAGGAGAACGCGGGTCTAGACAAGAAAACACAACCATGAATAGCCACGTTTCCACCCGAAATCACCCGAAACAATAGTAACGATCTCATCCATGCAAATACTACTGTGTTTCGTGATTAGTTTGTTTGAGCACTATTTGCATAACTCAAAGATTCGCTGAGTCAATATGACCGAATCAATGCAGGTGACTCATCATAATGCTGTAGGCAGTGGCGTAACGAGCCAACACCGGGCCCTTATGCAGGATTATCAAGGCGGCCCCCTACTACAACACGTGATGACGCAATGTCCACGAGTAGGCTTTTGCATGCAATACGCAAGGAACTGTTTACACCTGGCCACTTCATGCTTTTTCTGTGATATATCGTATATCGTATAGCTATCCGATCGTGAAAAGACCAGATGTAAATTCCCTTCGAAACGCATTCGAGACGGATTTGAATCCGGTCGCTCAAACCACTTCAGGAGGTGGTCTGGGCCGCATTCCAGACGACACTGGACAAGTGTAAATGCATCTGGTTGTTGAAACCACATGTCAATTTTACTCCTCTAAAAATGCTAAAAAAAATAAACGTGTGAGAGCGTGTTATAGGCTATATGTCATAGTCAGATATGACGACGCTTCTGCAACAACACGCATCACCGCAGATGAGCATCTATTCATCAAGCCAACGCACAAACTACACTCACCGGCCACTTTATTAGGTACACCTGTCCAACTGCTCGTTAACACTTAATTTCTAAGCAGCCAATCACATGGCGGCAACTCAGTGCATTTAGGCATGTAGACATGGTCAAGACAATCTCCTGCAGTTCAAACCAAGCATCAGTATGGGGAAGAAAGTTGATTTGAGTGACTTTGAACGTGGCATGATTGTTGGTGCCAGAAGGGCTGGTCTGAGTATTTTAGAAACTGCTAATCTACTGGGATTTTCACGCACAACCATCTCTAGGGTTTACAGAGAATGGTCCGAAAAAGAAAAAACATCCAGTGAGCGGCAGTTCTGTGGGCGGAAATGCCTTGTTGATGCCAGAGGTCAGAGGAGAATGGCCAGACTGGTTCGAGCTGATAGAAGGGCAACAGTGACTGAAATAACCACTCGTTACAATCGAGGTATGCAGCAAAGCATTTGTGAAGCCACAACACGCACAACCTTGAGGCGGATGGGCTACAACAGCAGAAGACTCCACCGGGTCCCACTCATCTCCACTACAAATAGGAAAAAGAGGCTACAATTTGCAAGAGCTCACCAAAATTGAACAGTTGAAGACTGGAAAAATGTTGCCTGGTCTGATGAGTCTCGATTTCTGTTGAGACATTCAGATGTTAGAGTCAGAATTTGGCGTAAACAGAATGAGAACATGGAACCATCATGCCTTGTTACCACTGTGCAGGCTGGTGGTGGTGGTGTAATGGTGTGGGGGATGTTTTCCTGGCACACTTTAGGCCCCTTAGTGCCAATTGGGCATCGTTTAAATGCCACGGCCTACCTGAGCATTGTTTCTGACCATGTCCATCCCTTTATGGCCACCATGTACCCATCCTCTGATGGCTACTTCCACCATGTCACAAAGCTCTAATCATTTCAAATTGGTTTCTTGAACATGACAATGAGTTCACTGTACTAAAATGGCCTCCACAGTCACCAGATCTCAACCCAATAGAGCATCTTTGGGATGTGGTGGAACGGGAGATTCGCATCATGGATGTGCAGCCGACAAATCTGCGGCAACTGTGTGATGCCATCATGTCAATATGGACCAAACTCCCTGAGGAATGCTTCCAGCACCTTGTTGAATCTATGCCACGAAGAATTGAGGCAGTTCTGAAGGCAAAAGGGGGTCCAACCCGTTACTAGCATGGGGTACCTAATAAAGTGGCCGGTGAGTGTATATCGCAAATCAAAGTGAAAGTAAGTCGCAGACGCTCGCTTAACACACAATCATCTTCATTAAAAGAAACGAAATGATCTTACCAGTACTGTTGCCGCTCTCTCTAATTGCGGTCTTCGATTTAGAAATTTTAGCTGATGATCAATAAAATGCAGCTTATCTGTTGCTTTCGGTGACCTGAACTCTATTAAATCTGCATATAGCGCGGAAATTGAAGATCGGATTTATATCTGTTTTGCAAAAACACATTTATGTGACCAGCTGTAAATGGAATCGTTTTGATAAATCAGTAGCTATCCGATCTGAGAAAACGCATGAAGTGGCGCGCGCGTGTAACGTTAAACAGCCGACCCGGGGATTCCCCAGTCCCAGCTCAAAACAAATTACACCAAAATCCATGATTGTTCGTTTCACACATGTATTTAATGATCTGTAAAATATGTTGTTGTCATTATTTATTTAAAACAAAATCGTGATAAAGTAAAATACGATCAAACTAAAAGTAGTAATATGCGATAGGGGGCCCCGGCTGTCAATCAATATCTTCCAGTCAAGCGGGCCCCTGATTGGTCCGGGCCCGTAAGCAACCGCGTACCCTGCTTACCGATAGTTACGTCACTGGCTGTAGGGATTTCTGGAGGCGTACGCGGCTTCTTCCTAATGGTGCTTGAATATTCATTGTCATTCTACACAACGAAGACCTGACATATTTTATTCAAGCAAAAATGGAAATTAGTATTTCATGTTGGCTAGGTTAAGAGTGTGCCTAGAAAACAAATTTGCACAAAGTTTGTTTCCTCGTGTCCAGTCTCATGCATTTGGTATGAATCGATTCTGGTTCATGTCACACATCCTCTGTAGAATGAGGCGCCCGGCGCTCGGAAAGACACTTTAACCTTCAACACTTTTAATACAGAGTGAGAGAGACTGTTGTAACTTTACTTTTATTATAAAAATAATATATTAATAACAAAAACATTAAACATACAGTATATACAGTAGCCCCCAGAAGTATTTGGACATTGAATTACATTTTTTAATATTAATATTGTATGGAATAAAAACTAAATACTAAGATAAAAATCTTGATAAATTAAACAAATAAATAAATGCTTTGGTAATATAAAGCTTAAGTAGCAAAAATACACACATAATTAAAATATATTAATAATAAAATTAAATAAAAAGCTAAACAAACAAACACATACATATATAAAAATATAAACGGGATGGGATAATACATCCATAAATAAATAAATACATAAATGCTTCAGTAATGTAAGCTTTTAAAATTTTAAATTTAAAATACATAAAATAATTAGGGCTGTCAAATGATTAATCGTGATTAATCACATCCAAAATAAAAGTTTTTTTTACATAATATATGTGGGTGCACTGTGTATAATTATTTTATATATATAAATACACACACATGCTTGTATATATTTAAGAAATATTTTCATGTATATACTGTATATAGATTTATATATAATTTATATTATATATAAATATTTTATATGTAAATAATATTTTTTTCTTAAATATACATGCATGTGTGTGTATTTATATATATATACAAAATAATTATACACAGTGCACCCAAATATATATATGTAAAAAAAACTTTTATTTTGGATGTGATTAATCGTGATTAATCATTTGACAGCCCTAAAAAAAAATATGTTAATAATGTATGAAATAAAATACTAAATAAAAAGTGAAACAAACAAGTAACTAACTTACTAATAAATAAATAATAAACAAAATTAAAAATTAAGTTTAACAAACAACTTAAACAAATAAATAAATGTAGCAAAAAGTAAAAAATACATGCACAATTAAAAATATATTAATAATGAAATTTAAACAAAACACAAAAAAGAGGAAAAATGAAACAAAAACAGATCTGCTTCAGATAGTGATGGAGAGCGTTTCTCTTACCCATCGTGGCATCTTGGCTCCGTCAGGATCGTGATAGTGATACTGCAACACCAGACCCACAGACCCACAATCACCATGGTGGTCACAAAATACTGAGCTGAAACACACACACACACACACACTGAATCCACAACAAGCCCTGCATGTAGATGAAGCATTCATGAGATCCTCAGCGATGTGTGTCTGAGCTGTGAGAAAACACACTGTGCCATTACAGAACGTCAAGCTTCAGTAAACCCAATCTAATCTGTTCCTGAACCCTCGAGAATCTCTCAGTCCTGCACATTTCAATAAAGGAGTCACGGTAAAATTACTCATTATTTGAACTGATTTCTCATAGGTAGAATTATTCAGTTAATAATAATTACTTAAATTTGCATCTGTTCCTCACACAATGCCATCATGTGATGCTGTTTTCGGTCCTACAAGTGTCAAATATCTTGTTCTGTTTGTATTTACCATTTACTTTTTTTAGTTTGCAAGTTTTGCGGCCCTGTTATCACTCACTTACATTTATGCATTTAGCAGATGCTTATATCCAAAGCGACTTACAATAGAGGAAAATACATATATCAAAAATCTAAATTCAGGAATATATAGAATACAGATTTACTATACATACAGTAAATAAGGATAACCAACATTTGATGCATTTAAAAATAGGTTATTTTTATGTGATGTTAATTTCATATTTATGGCTGTTATTGCTTTTGAAATAAAGTCACATTACAGCAGTTTATACTCCATCAATGTAAAGTGACAACAGCATGAACATCACTAAAAGTCAAACATGTGAAATGGTTACAAAAACATGTGAAATGGTCTTTTCTGTGAGGTTATTGTGTGTTTTCCCTCTGTAAAGGTGTGTTAGTGAACAGACAGATAACATGTCAGGGTGAATGATTGCACTGGTTTCTAACAGGCCCGTCTGTCTCTATCTATCTCTCTCTCTATCTATCTATCTGTCTGTCTGTCTATCTGTCTATCCATCTCTCTATCTATCTGTCTGTCTGTCTGTCCATCTCTCTATCTGTCTGTCTATCCATCTATCTATCTGTCTGTCTGTCTGTCCATCTCTCTATCTATCTGTCTATCTGTCTGTCCATCTCTCTATCTGTCTGTCTATCCATCTCTCTATCTGTCTGTCTGTCTGTCTGTCCATCTCTCTATCTGTCTGTCTATCCATCTCTCTATCTATCTGTCTGTCTGTCTGTCCATCTCTCTATCTGTCTGTCTATCCATCTATCTATCTGTCTGTCTGTCTGTCCATCTCTCTATCTATCTGTCTATCTGTCTGTCCATCTCTCTATCTGTCTGTCTATCCATCTCTCTATCTATCTGTCTGTCTGTCTGTCCATCTCTCTATCTGTCTGTCTATCCATCTCTCTATCTATCTGTCTGTCTGTCTGTCCATCTCTCTATCTGTCTGTCTATCCATCTCTCTATCTATCTGTCTGTCTGTCTGTCCATCTCTCTATCTGTCTGTCTATCTATCTATCTATCTATCTATCTATCTATCTATCTATCTGTCTGTCCATATCTATCCATCTCTCTATCTGTCTGTCTATCCATCTCTCTATCTGTCTGTCTATCCATCTCTCTATCTGTCTGTCTATCCATCTCTCTATCTGTCTGTCTATCCATCTCTCTATCTATCTGTCTGTCTGTCTATCCATCTCTCTATCTATCTATCTGTCTGTCTATCCATCTCTCTCTCTATCTATCTGTCTGTCTGTCCATCTCTATCCATCTCTCTCTGTCTGTCTGTCTGTCTATCCATCTCTCTATCTATCTGTCTGTCTGTCTGTCCATCTCTCTATCTGTCTGTCTATCCATCTATCTATCTGTCTGTCTGTCTGTCCATCTCTCTATCTATCTGTCTATCTGTCTGTCCATCTCTCTATCTGTCTGTCTATCCATCTCTCTATCTATCTGTCTGTCTGTCTGTCCATCTCTCTATCTGTCTGTCTATCCATCTCTCTATCTATCTATCTGTCTGTCCATCTCTCTATCTGTCTATCTATCTATCTATCTATCTATCTATCTATCTGTCTGTCCATATCTATCCATCTCTCTATCTGTCTGTCTATCCATCTCTCTATCTGTCTGTCTATCCATCTCTCTATCTGTCTGTCTATCCATCTCTCTATCTATCTATCTGCCTGTCTATCCATCTCTCTATCTGTCTGTCTATCCATCTCTCTATCTATCTATCTGTCTGTCTATCCATCTCTCTCTCTATCTATCTGTCTGTCTGTCCATCTCTCTCTGTCTGTCTGTCTATCTATCTATCTATCTATCTATCTATCTATCTATCTATCTGTCTATCTATCTATCTGTCTGTCTGTCTGTCTGTCCATCTCTATCCATCTCTCTATCTGTCTGTCTGTCCATCTCTATCCATCTCTCTCTGTCTGTCTATCTATCTATCTATCTATCTATCTATCTATCTATCTATCTATCTATCTATCTATCTATCTATCTATCTATCTGTCTGTCTGTCTGTCCATCTCTATCCATCTCTCTATCTGTCTGTCTGTCCATCTCAGGGTTTTTCCTGGCTCAAAATGAGGCGGAGGTGGTAAAATCGTAACACTAGGGGGGTCTGGGGGTTTTGATACTCGGGAGAAAATTTTGTACATTTTAAAGATAAATTCATTAATCTGGTGCACTTTGAGTCACTCGAATCTGTTGTTAAAAATAAATAATAATCCACCCGCCAACCACCCATATTCTTTGATTTACATATTTGCATCTGATAATCACATTACAATTATTCAATTAAGCATGATAATATGGTAACATATCACACTGAAGTAGGCTGATTTAAAATCAACATTTATTTAAATTAAAAGTTAAAAGAATTAAATTAAAAGAATTGTCTGTCTCTATCTATCTATCAGTCTATCTGTCTGTCTCTATCTATCAGTCTGTCTGTCTGTCTCTATCTGTCTGTCTCTATCTATCAGTCTGTCTGTCTGTCTCTATCTGTCTGTCTCAATCTATCTGTCTGTCAAATTCAAATTCAAATTAGCTTTATTGGCATGAATGTGTAAAATAGCACAATATTGCCAAAGCAATAGACATATACAAACATATAGATAAATAAAAGTGAACAATAAAAAATAAAATAAAAAATAAAACAATTACTAAAATATCAAACAATCAAAATAACAATTATTTGTAATTTATTTGTACAATTATTTATCCATCTGAGGTTCCACTGGTTGTCCTCATTTCATGGCATGAGGAGACATATTTTGCAGCAATTATTTCACATTTGGGCATTTCTCCTAGTAAATATGGGATTTTCTGTGTGTCTGATATGGATTTGAATTCAGGGTATATTTGGGAAATGTTTGGGAAGTGTTTTTGTCTTAGTGTATTATAAAGTCTGTATATAATGTGACATCGTTTTTCATATGAGGTAAATAACCGCAAGACAGAAATCAAACTTCACTTTAAATAAGATTATTTTCATCCTACTAAGAGAAACGATGTGAAGTTGATCGTTTAGTCAGTGGCTTGATTTACTGATGCATAAATAGCATTAAAAATTTGGAGAGAAAGATAATCTGTCTGAACTTGAGTAACTGTAACATCAGAAATCACAGATCAGGCACTAGAATAAACATGATTATTACTTACATGTTTGTGGCAAAGCCTGCGCCGAAATTTACCAAATAATCCATAGTGAAATGCGCCGAATACAAGCAAAAAAAATAATGAACTGCTGAGACATTCACACTGTTGAAAAAAGGGAAACCCCACTATCCCAGCATTAGGAGGATCGTTTGTCGATCTTTCCTCCACGCTCCAGTGGGCGGGGCCAAAGACGCAGTGATGTGACGTAGCGCTGACCTTCTGCCAAGGCGGCCTTTCGCTGCCCTGTGACGTCACAAGCCTCCACTGTTTAGAACTCCGCTGTTGTTTTCTAGTCTTGGTTACAAACGTGTTTGGAATATCAAGGAAGGTTTGAATTTTGATACTTTGAAAGGGTATTTATATTTTTATAACGGCCTCTGAAATGTCAAAAGATCAAGGAAAGAAGAGCCAGATCTACCGGCCTCTGAAACCTGCAGCTAACTGGCTCCTTCAGCAAAAATGGGACCAGTCCAGTTATGAGATCCACCGAGACAAGGTCTGACTCTGACGGGTTTTGGTTGTCTGCTTTTTTTTAGTAACGTTATGTTTAATATTGCTTGAAATTTAAGTAACTAGTGCAAAGTGCCCGTACAAAATCTGTTTTTGTGTGTGTTTTTAGTAATTGTTGGTTTAATGTGTTTGAGTGCTCATTGTTACAATTAACTACACAGCAAAAGTTCAGTGAAGTTTTTATTTGTGCATGGTAGAAAGCAAATACTGATACTGACATAATAATGACATACAATAAATATGGAAAATTGAACTACAGGATTCAGGGAGCAGCGACACAGTGAACTCTGAGAAAACACTACGCTTGAGCAAACAGTTTGTGATTAGGCTTCTACGAATGGTGGCCGTGAATAAAATATAATATTCAGAAGTAAACATGTAGCTGACTTCATGTTTAGCTGACAGTGTTTATGTCAGAATGATTATTTTTGAACCACAACCTTCTAAGTGCTTCTTTTACCGATATCTTTTGCATTTCTAATCCAAACAACGTTAAACTCGGCACTGCACCCGTAGCAAGACACCCGTCAAGTCTGAAATCCATCGGACTAACGGTTCGAGAGATATGCGAGTAACAGACACACACACACACACACACACACACACACACACACACACAGACAGACGTTCCTGTAATTTATAGATAGATTTGGGCCACTCAGTTTGAGTTATTTTAGTACATCAAGTCACTAACTTAAGTCATCTTCATTAATATAGCGCTTGTAACCATGTAGATTGTTCCAAAGCGGCTTTACAGTGATAATAGGAATAAAACCACTAACGTTAAGTGAAAATTAGAAATGTTGGCAACCATAGCTCAAATGGAATAAGTTTTTTAATTTTATTTCAGTAAAGAGAGAGAGTGTGTGTGTTTGTGTGTGTGTGAGAGAGAGAGAGAGTGTGATTGTGTGTATATATATGTATATGTTGATGTTCTGTCTCTGTCTCTGTCTCAGGTGAGAGAGGCCAAACCTGTAGTCGACACCAAGGGCATCGAAACACCGGCGCATATCAGACACAATCTGAAGAAAGTCCAGGTATCTGATTAATTAATATGTAAACAAGAATGTATTTTCCTGTCATCATTTACTTGCCCTCATGTTGTTCCAAACCTGTATGAGTTTCTTTCTTCTGCTGAACACAAAAGAAGATATTTTGATAACCAAACAGTTGAACGTACTCCAATAATTATGAGCCTATAAGCAGACAAAAATGATTTTGTGAGCTCTATAACAGCACTATTGCCGATTACAGTGATGTGTTGTTATGAAGTAACGTGGAGTAGATGAAATGCATGATAACAGTGTTTGTCTTCAGTTGCAGAAAGAAAGGATGTCCATCATAGAGAGAGACAATCATCGTCTGGCCAGCAATCTTTCTGCTATCACTCGCTCTAAAGGACTGGTGGACAACAGGAACCATTGCCCACAGCTCAGGTGTGTGTGTGTGTGTGTGTGTGTGTGTGTGTGTGTGCTCATACGTCAATCTGTAGCTGGTTAACATAGTAACTCAGTGAGGTGTTTATTTGATCTGGGTTTCAGTTGTCGGATCTCCCGCTGCGTCTCATGTATATAACATCTAAACAAGATGTAGAAATTATTTAGAAATAAAATTAAATTAAACATTAAAAAAATATTCTATTTCATTTGACAATTAAACATTTTATTTATGTTATGTTATGATAATGTTATATATCTGGTTTTACAGTGTGAACACACACAAAAAGAAGGAGGAGCTTCTAGAGCTGACAGCAGAAAACCATCGGATCAACCAGCGAATCCTGACGCAGAAGTCGGATTACAGGAGGGAACTCTGGGAGGCCGACTTTGAAAAGGTCCAGCAATATAGAGACAAACTCGCACACTATCCACGAGGAGAGACCAACAAACAGGTTTGATCCTAATTCACACTTTAAAAAACGGAGCTAATTTCTTCTTAATTTTCTCGCCTTCATCATGTTTCCAACCCTTCTGTGAAACACAATAGCACACATTTCAGATGCTCACGCTGCTCTTGTTAATGCCTGTGAAAAAAAGCATGTCATGTGGGTTCGAAATTATTATTTCAAAGCACTAAATGGTTTAGCTCCTCAGTACTTGAGCGAGCTTTATTTTTAAAGAGGCGTTTACAACAAAAAAAGCATTTAGGACTTAAGTTACTGAGATAAAAATCAACCCGATTTCAAGGGAGGATCTGATTTGTCACAACAGCTTCTCGAACAAGAAAAAATGTAGGGCGGGGCTTAATTTAGTGCATAGGGAATTGATTGTCTGGTTGTGGTTTGCTATTGGCTGTCCTCATGTGAGTGACAGGTTGTAGCCCCGCCCTCGTCATCAGAGAAGAGTAGAGATGCTGCAAGAGGAACTTATTCTGATTCAAGATTACAAGGCACACAAAAAACTGCACTTCACTGCAATACCATGGCGACTCAAAGGCAAAAATACGCATCAAAATGTTACTTGTTTTACGTAAAATCATTAAATGGCTTCCTTCCGCTAAAATAAATAGTACCTGTGCCCGGTTGCATAAAGCACCTTAGGTTTTTCCCTTAAGTATTATACTTAAGGGGCGATTTCCCCTTACCTAAGAGAATAATTTAAGGGTGTTGTAGTGTTGTCAAAAATATTGATATTTCGATAAATATCGATACTGAAATATCTGAACGGTACCAATACTAATTTCCCGAAGTATCGATACTAGCTGAGCGGTCACTTTCACTTCTCTCCAAAGGCGCGTTGACAAACACCACACGTGACGCACTCGTCTCATTCGCTCTGGTTAAATAGCAAAAGTGAAGTGAATGGTTTTGAATCGACCGGCTTTGGTTGATTGATAAAGAACACCGCGATCAGGCATGTCGGAGAATAGCGCGCACACGCATTAAAAAACACACCGCGAGCAGGCATGTCGGAGAATACGCGGACACGCGCTTCACACTGTGAGCGTGCTGCGGGCACCCAAAAGATTGTTTGACTATCAATAATCCCTAACATCACTAATTTTTTTAAATTATTTTATAGTTGAACAGACTTAAGGAACAGGCTCCAGGGGTACCATTTAGCAGCATATATGCTCAGCATCAGGGGTGTTTGTTATTTGGACAGACCTGCCCCCACTGCTAAAAAAATCCTAAAAGAAATACTGTAACTCTTCTCATTTTAACTTTTCTGAAACATTAACCAAGATGGCCTAGTATTGTTGTTGATATGAGTCTGTGTTGTCTAGTATTTTCACCGTTTTCTTAAAGTTAAGATAAGCTGACTGAGGAATCTTAGACAAGTAAATATTGTTGTGGTCAAATGTAAATTAGCTTGTGCCTATTTAACTTTATTCAAAAATTATTATTTAATTCTGCAATTTTCCTTCATTAGCGATTATCATCAATTTGATTACACAGATACTAATTAAACTAAACAGCTAGACAATGGCATCTCTGAATTCAATAATGAAATGCCTTTAACTGAAAATTGAATGTTTAATCTTATTATTATACATTACTGACACTCTATCCTCCAATTTGATACTGTTAAGTGCTTTTTTGTTACAGTATATTTTAATCTTTGATAACAGTAGGTAATAAAAATACAACGGATCATGTAAGCTCTGGTCCAATTAAAAAATATTAACAAATAGAACTCGGGACATTTTTGTTCATGTAAAATATACCTCATTGTCATGTTCTAGACTTGTTATATTTAGCTTTAAATACAAAAAATACCCCCTTAATATTGTGGCAATTTTTTTCTCTGTGGTATCGAATATCGATATTTTTCAAGGTATCGTATCGAAGTTAGAAATTCTAGTATCGTGACAACACTAGGGTGTTGCATATAATCTCTTAAACGGTTCTCTTAGGTAAGGGAAACATTTAAGTGTTTCACGACAGCGATCCTGGATTCACGTTATAAAAGTCTGTTGTTGCCATAGATGCGCAAAACACTAACATGTCGGCATATCACGTGTCAGTCCAGTGACGCTATCACGCAACACCGCGTTAGCTCCGAAAGTGTACTGTTCACCGTCTCCTGCTTTGGCATTTGTTTAGGTTTTGTGAATGCACTTCTGGCTCTGTGTCTCGAAATACAGCTGAGTATTTCCATAGCATACCTGTTTTCTTCTGTCATGATTCCTTTTAAAACACAGAATCAGCTCGTTCTCCTGTGAATTTTTTTCTGCACGGGTCGGCCACACACTCTCCGTGCGCGCACTGACTTAACGTTGTGATAGTCTACATGCGAGTCACGTGTAATGACAGACAGACAGCCGTCTAGTTGGTTAGCGATGCCAAATATTGCGCGTCGATCAAATCGGTATTCTTGCAACAATTTTTCATCGCTAAGTTGGTCCAAAGGGTTCTGCCTATTCCCTATGATCTTCAGCTGGTTCCATAAATTCAGCCATGTCGTCTTATTTTTGTCCGCGTCACTCTTAAGGTTACGATTCCCAAACCTTAAGTTATACTTAGGGAAATGACCGTTAAAGGTGCATTGCGCAAGTTTCTGAGGTTTTGCAGAACTATGCCCTCTCTGGCGACAAGCGAAACTGCAACCAGAATGAACTACAAGCCGATCTCTTTGAATCCATCTTCTACTTTTGTCGAAAGTTGACTGAAGTTTTGTCGCTCGAGTTGTCTTCGCTGATACGGAGAATGGCGGCGAATACACAAACCTGCCAGACATAACGCGCATGACGTCACGCCCAGTCTCACGTTCCGGCCCAAATCCCTCTTGTTAATTTTACTGTACAGGATTAAAGAGGCAATCGCAGTGATCAGAGAAGGGCTCATTCAGCCCATCAGGCAATTGTTTAAGCATGTATGGGTTAGAAAAACGGGTATTTTTAACATGAACTGTTGCGCAATGCACCTTTAAGGGGTTTTATGCAACACTTAACGCTTTTTCAGGGATTACTTAAGTGAAAAAACAGCATTTATGGGAAATTCTAAGTGTTTGTGACGTTTCACTTAAAAAAAAAATTCTTAAGTAACACTTACGGGGATTTTTCTGCAACACCCTTAGGTATAAGGGCGAACTTAAGGGAAAATTACACTTAAGGTGCTTTATGCAACCGGGCACTAGACCATAAACAGTAGGGGTGTGTAACGATATTCGAACCGAACCAAAAAAACGCGATACACCACCCACGATACTGGCGTCCCGAACACGCCCCGCCCCCTGCTGCCCCGCCCAGCCCCGGCTCATTGCACCTCATGTCTTATGTGTACACAACGAATACAGCGTTGTTGCCTAACCACCATTAACCACATATAATCGCAATAATCTCAGTGTTTTGTTACTTTCGATAATAAGCAAGGTGTAATCTTTCAAATTCTGTCTATTTGATCACAAAATTCAAACAATAAATGCCGCTTTGGCGCTCTGTGATGTGGCGTGTCAGATCACTGTACTAGGCTCCTCATTTAAAGCGGCAGCGCGAGTAAACGTGATCATCTCTTCCTCAGTTACAGAATAAACATGAATGAACACCCGAAGGTATGTTGAAAGATACAGTATACTGTATACCAGTATACAGTATACATCATAACTCACTCAATCAGTGTTTCAACAGCGGAAATACGTCAATAAAACGCTTAGTTTTTCACATGTAAATATTTACCTCAGGCAAGTCCTTCAGTGTCCACAGCTTGTTGGTTCGACAACTCTTTCACTAAATAAATGCACTGTATTAAAGGTGCTCTAAGCGATGTCGAGTGTCTATCACTTCTTGTTGACGTTTAAAGTATTGTCAAACAAAACGGAGGCTAGCTAGACCCTCCCTCCTCCTCATCCGCACACTAACCCCCCAAACCACACCCCCAAACTCTTCTTGTCGGTTATTGGCTGGATCAGTTTGTTATGTTTCGTGGCGCGGGTCGCTACAGTTTGTTTTTGTTGCCGTGTGTGACGCCTGGGATGTCTGCAGAGACCGCGTCTTTTTACAGTGTGTTCAGGGGGACAGGCAGCTAGCGGATAGTGAGGAGATGTTTGCTGTATGTGACAAAAAATGTTTTGGCCTAAAAAATGCGTGACATCGCTTAGAGCACCTTTAACCTATATATTATATTTTACTTAACCTGTTAATGATATCTTGATTATTTAATGTATGTTTAAAATATCTGTCATGAAAATAACAGCAACTGTGTAAATTATTATATTTCAATAACAAATTAGAGTAAAAACATGTTAATGCAAAAACTGCCTTATGTGCAGTTTACATGTTTTCATACAATTTGTTATTTGAGTGTTGATTATTATTGTTATTATTAGATCTAAAAATAAATGTCAACTGAATTTAGGCTAAAAGTCTAAGCTCTGTTGTTAAGCTTTAAAGTCGTCATGAAATCAGATTTTACCATTCGTATTTTTATATGTAATATTGTAGTGTTTATTATAAATGATTTATCTGTGCACTTCATTATTTTTTTTTAATTCATGTCCCCTTATAATCTTTAATCAAATACATTACCCTTCCCTCCCCCCTCGAAACGACTTCTCTTCTCTTCCGGTCAAAATCTATTACTAGAGGGCGTGGCTATCCCGTGGTTCGCGGGAGGCTCATATAAATATGGGGTGATTCCTTCCGGAAAATTTGGCTGCTCGTCCTCGTTCTCGTTCTCATCGTCGGGTTCCTCAATTAAAAATGCTTCATGGGAGGGTAACGGTGGAGAGAAATCCTCCACAACTGACTGTAAACTGGCTTTCAAATCTGTCGGTGAATCTTATCTATTTGTTCATTTATATATATATATATATTTATTTATTTATTCATTTTCAATTTCTGCAGGTTTCGTCCTCCACAACACACAAGTCCTACCGGCCTCTGAAACCTGCAGCTAACTGGTTCCTGCAGCAGAAATGGGACCAGTCTAACTACGAGATCCACCGAGACAAGGTCTGACTCTGATGGGTTATGGTTGTCTGCTTTTTTAATATGTTTATTGCGTGAAATTTAACTAACTAGTGCAAAGTGCCCGTAGCAAGACACCCGTCAAGTCTGAAATCCATCAGACTAACGGTCCGAGAGATATGCGAATAGGGATGGGAATTGATAAGAATTTAACGATTCCGATTCCATTATCGATATTGCTTATCGATTCGATTCCTTATCGATTCTCATTGGGTGAGGGAATAAGTACAAATTTATTTGTTTGTATTAACTTATTGAGCTTATAACTTATTTGTTTGTTATTAACTCGCTGACACAGCACAGCGTATTAGGGGTGTGAACCTACACTTGTCTTACGGTTCAGTTCGATTACGATTATCATGTCATCGATTCAGTTCAATTCGATATCTCGATGCATTACATGCACTGCATCCTCAATTTTACTTCAAAAGTGATGTGTGCATGCGCGTGTTCACCTGTTCGTGAAGTCGCAGTGGCAGAAACAGTGACATTCCAGTTTAAGTTTCATGGGACTAAAGTCTGTTCATGATGTGTGGCCAAATGTCTCTGCATATTGGAGGTCCCCCCTTTAACGAAATGGAAATTTTACAGGTGTTGGAACAAGTGACCTTGTTATGAGGCGCCGTCATACTCTCATTGAGTATGTGCGCGAGTTTGAGTGTGTGTGTGTGTGCTCGCGTCTCATATGAATATGTGCGTGGAGAATTTGTGTGTGCGCGCGCGTGTCTCGTATGTGCGTGGAGAGTTTGTGTGTGCACGCGCGCGTCTCTTATGAGTATGTGCCTGGAAAATTTCGCGCATCTTGTGTGTGTAGAGTTTGCGTGTATGCGTGAGCGACTTTAGGTGTGTCGTTGTGCATTTCATATGTATTTGTTTGAGCATTCAGCAGTATACATGTATGTTTGACTACTTAGTATACGTTTATGCAAGTGTTTCATATATGTGTGCGTGAATGAAGTTTGATTTAAGCCCTAGACGGCACCTCACATATTGTCGTCTTTTCGCGTGAAATATAACCAAACGAGCGCTTCTGCCTCGATGCAATGTTTGTTGCGTTCTGAATCAAAATAACGCATCGCGTGTGTGACGTCATGACACATTTGCAACGTGCGGAACCGATAAGCGGAATCGTTAAGCAGGCATACTAACGGTTCCAAGGAATTGGTTCACTGGGAACCGGTTCTGAAGAAGAACCGGTTCTCGATTCCCATCCCTATATGCGAATAACACACACACACACACTAGGGATGGCGAAAACTAAAAAATGTCTTGACCGACCACCGAGCCTCATTAGCCGGTTATAACCGGTTAACCGTTTAAAATATGCTACGCTATTTGAAATAACAGCCATTTAGAGCCGCGCCTGCAATTTTGCATCTCTGTCGCATCTCTCTGCGCTCTGCCTCCCGCTCACACACACACTGCCCCAGCGCCGCCCTCCCGCTCACACACACACTGCCCCGGCACCGCCCTCCCGCTCACACACACACTGCCACACACACACTGCCCCAGCGCCGCCCTCCCGCTCACACACACACTGCCCCGGCACCGCCCTCCCGCTCACACACACACTGCCACACACACACTGCCCCAGCGCCGCCCTCCCGCTCACACACACACTGCCCCGGCGCCGCCCTCCCGCTCACACACACACTGCCCCGGCGCCGCCCTCCCACTCACACACACACACTGCCCCGGCACCGCCTTCCCATTCACACACACACTGCCCCGGCGCCGCCCTCCCGCTCACACACACACTGCCACACACACACTGCCCCGGCACCGCCCTCCCACTCACACACACACTGCCCCGGCACCGCCCTCCCGCTCACACAAACACTGCCCCGGCACCGCCCTCCCGCTCACACACACACTGCCCCGGCGCCGCCCTCCCGCTCACACACACACTGCCACACACACACTGCCCCGGCACCGCCCTCCCACTCACACACACACTGCCCCGGCGCCGCCCTCCCACTCACACACACACTGCCCCGGCGCCGCCCTCCCACTCACACACACACTGCCCCGGCGCCGCCCTCCCACTCACACACTGCCCCGGCACCGCCTTCCCATTCACACACACACTGCCCCGGCGCCGCCCTCCCGCTCACACACACACTGCCACACACACACTGCCCCGGCACCGCCCTCCCGCTCACACACACACTGCCACACACACACTGCCCCGGCACCGCCCTCCCGCTCACACACACACTGCCCCACACACACTGCTCCGGCACCGCCCTCCCACTCACACACACACTGCCCCGGCGCCGCCCTCCCGCTCACACACACACTGCCCCGGCGCCGCCCTCCCGCTCACACACACACTGCCCCGGCACCGCCCTCCCGCTCACACACACACTGCCACACACACACTGCCCCGGCACCGCCCTCCCGCTCACACACACACTGCCCCGGCGCCGCCCTCCCGCTCACACACACACTGCCCCGGCACCGCCCTCCCGCTCACACACACACTGCCCCGGCACCGCCCTCCCGCTCACACAAACACTGCCCCGGCACCGCCCTCCCGCTCACACACACACTGCCACACACACACACTGCCCCGGCACCGCCCTCCCGCTCACACACAAACTGCCCCGGCGCCGCCCTCCCGCTCACACACACACTGCCCCACACACACTGCCCCGGCACCGCCCTCCCACTCACACACACACTGCCCCGGCGCCACCCTCCCGCTCACACACACACTGCCACACACACACTGCCCCGGCACCGCCCTCCCGCTCACACACACACTGCCCCGGCACCGCCCTCCCGCTCACACACACACTGCCCCGGCGCCGCCCTCCCGCTCACACACACACTGCCCCACACACACTGCCCCGGCGCCGCCCTCCCGCTCACACACACACTGCCCCGGCGCCGCCCTCCCGCTCACACACACACTGCCCCGGCACCGCCCTCCCGCTCACACACACACTGCCCCGGCGCCGCCCTCCCGCTCACACACACACTGCCCCACACACACTGCCCCGGCACCACCCTCCCACTCACACACACACTGCCCCGGCGCCGCCCTCCCGCTCACACACACACTGCCCCGGCGCCGCCCTCCCGCTCACACACACACTGCCACACACACACTGCCCCGGCGCCGCCCTCCCGCTCACACACACACTGCCCCGGCGCCGCCCTCCCGCTCACACACACACACTGCCCCGGCGCTGCCCTCCCGCTCACACACACACTGCCCCGGCGCTGCCCTCCCGCTCACACACACACTGCCCCGGCGCCACCCTTCCACTCACGTCACTTTTTTAAAATCCCCTACAGCGCGAAACATGAGTCCCGCAAACGCCGCGCCGAGGAGCTTGTATGTAATCGGAGGACAAATGGCTCCCTAGTTTCTAAATGGTTTGGGTGCAAGGTGATCGCGTTGAAAATAAAGGCGTTAGTCTAGCGTTAGCAGCTCATTTGAAAGTTGAAACATTGCCGCGGCTCATTTAAGAAATGACAGCTCCGAAGAGACGCCGCTTTAGTTTGAGGTAGTGCTAACAATAATAAAGAAAGATGATCATCATCACCTTATCTGTTACCACTGAAATGTAGATGTAATGTATAAATCTAAGCCCATCTTATGCTGAATGTTGCCTAATAGACTGCAACACGATAAACCCAATGGATAAAACAGGCAACTTCAGAATGCGTAAATGTTGGTAACCATAGCTGAAATGGAATAAGTTTGTTTTATTTTATTTCAGTTGATGCTTAAGATTTAATTATAATAAACATGCATTGTGTGTGAGAGAGTGTGTGAGTGTCTCTGTGTGTGTGAGAGAGTGTGTGTGATTTTCTGTATGTGTGTGTGTGAGAGAGAGTGTGTCTGAGTGTGAGTGTGTTTGAGAGAGAGTGTGTGTGAGTATGTATATATGTATATGTTGATGTTCTGTCTCTGTCTCTGTCTCAGGTGAGAGAGGCCAAACCTGTAGTCGACACCAAGGGCATCGAAACACCGGCGCATATCAGACACAATCTGAAGAAAGTCCAGGTATCTGATTAATTAATATGTAAACAAGAATGTATTTTCCTGTCATCATTTACTTGCCCTCATGTTGTTCCAAACCTGTATGAGTTTCTTTCTTCTGCTGAACACAAAAGAAGATATTTTGATAACCAAACAGTTGAACGTACTCCAATAATTATGAGCCTATAAGCAGACAAAAATGATTTTGTGAGCTCTATAACAGCACTATTGCCGATTACAGTGATGTGTTGTTATGAAGTAACGTGGAGTAGATGAAATGCATGATAACAGTGTTTGTCTTCAGTTGCAGAAAGAAAGGATGTCCATCATAGAGAGAGACAATCATCGTCTGGCCAGCAATCTTTCTGCTATCACTCGCTCTAAAGGACTGGTGGACAACAGGAACCATTGCCCACAGCTCAGGTGTGTGTGTGTGTGTGTGTGTGTGTGTGCTCATACGTCAATCTGTAGCTGGTTAACATAGTAACTCAGTGAGGTGTTTATTTGATCTGGGTTTCAGTTGTCGGATCTCCCGCTGCGTCTCATGTATATAACATCTAAACAAGATGTAGAAATTATTTAGAAATAAAATAAAATTAAACATTAAAAAAATATTCTATTTCATTTGACAATTAAACATTTTATTTATGTTATGTTATGATAATGTTATATATCTGGTTTTACAGTGTGAACACACACAAAAAGAAGGAGGAGCTTCTAGAGCTGACAGCAGAAAACCATCGGATCAACCAGCGAATCCTGACGCAGAAGTCGGATTACAGGAGGGAACTCTGGGAGGCCGACTTTGAAAAGGTCCAGCAATATAGAGACAAACTCGCACACTATCCACGAGGAGAGACCAACAAACAGGTTTGATCCTAATTCACACTTTAAAAAGCGGAGCTAATTTCTTCTTAATTTTCTTGCCTTCATCATGTTTCCAACCCTTCTGTGAAACACAATAGCACACATTTCGGTTGCTCACGCTGCTCTTGTTAATGCCTGTGAAAAAAAGCATGTCATGTGGGTTTGAAATTATTATTTCAAAGCACTAAATGGTTTAGCTCCTCAGTACTTGAGCGAGCTTTATTTTTAACGAGGCGTTTACAACAAAAAAAGCATTTAGGACTTAAGTTATTGAGATAAAAATCAACCAGATTTCAAGGGAGGATCTGATTTGTCAACAACAGCTTCTCGAACAAGAAAAAATGTAGGGCGGGGCTTAATTTAGTGCATAGGGAATTGATTGTCTGGTTGTGGTTTGCTATTGGCTGTCCTCATGTGAGTGACAGGTTATAGCCCCGCCCTCGTCATCAGAGAAGAGTAGAGATGCTGCAAGAGGAACTTATTCTGGTTCAAGATTACAAGACACACAAAAAACTGCACTTCACTGCAATACCATGGCGACTCAAAGGCAAAAATACGCATCAAAATGTTACTTGTTTTACGTAAAATCATTAAATGGCTTCCTTCCGCTAAAATAAATAGTACCTGTGCCGGTTGCATAAAGCACCTTAGGTTTTTTCCTTAAGTATGATACTTAAAGGGCGATTTCCCCTTACCTAAGAGAATAATTTAAGGGTGTTGCATATAATCTCTTAAACGGTTCTCTTAGGTAAGGGAAACATTTAAGTGTTTCACGACAGCGATCCTGGATTCACGTTATAAAAGTCTGTTGTTGCCATAGATGCGCAAAACACTAACATGTCGGCAGGGCCGTAGCTAGAGGATTCGGGGCCCCCTGAAAAAATATTGATGTGGGCCCCCACCACCCTGCTCCACCAATATCATATACTGTACAATAGATGAACATGGAGGCCCACATAACAGAAGATGGTGATGTTGTTGTAAAACCTTTATTTTAAAAGTTAAATGTTTATATAAAAATTACAACTAATAAAAACTAACAAAAAAGCAAGAAATTGTTAAATAATAATAAAACCAATTTTTAAAAAGTAATGATTTTTTTCCCCATCAGTCTGTTATAATTCATAAATCAAAAAGTAAACATTTAAAAAAATTGACAAGAATGCAGTCTAATTAAAAAAATAAAAGCATTCATTGTCTTATTTTTAAAAAAAGATAATATGGAACTGGTAATATTATTAAATAAAGCGAATACATTTATTCATCCAAGTGCAGTGTGTTGTATTCATGTTTTCTCGATGTTTTAAATATCATCAGCCGGCAGGTCAGATGCATAATGCAATGCGTCGTGACTCGTGTAATTTTTTTTAAAACTCTAGTTACAATACTGTAAAAAGACAGGAATTTAGACCACGTAATCATTCGGTCGATTGCGGCGCGCACCGATAATAAAAAATGACTGTACACGGCAGACTGTAGACGGAAGTTTTCTAATTCCCAGCGAAATAACAATACATAACCGGTCTTTAAGAACGTCTTGATCGACTAGGATACAACCACTCTCCTTGCCTCCCTCTCCGTCTTTTCCTGGCATTTCTGGTTCCCTGATTTGTTTATCTTTTCCCCGACATTTCTCAGTCAGTCAGTCTCCTGCTCTTCCACCAAGTTCATCGTTAACTTCAGGCTGCCGCCTCAACTCTGATTGGTTCTGTTCACGAGCTGGGGCGGGACTTACAATTTTATTGGGTCCATCTGATGTTTGTCACTGACTCTGACTGAATAATTAATACATACTTTAGGTCGGACTAAACCATTTTTATGGAGGTAAGAGAAGCAGATATTTGGAAAAATATTTACCCAAATTGCACGTTTTTGTGGTTTTCATTTAAATCTCAGGCATACAACTAATATAAATATTAGAATTATTCATACTACAGGGGCCTAAATAGTATAACTGCTGGATTTTGTGGGGCCCCCTGGGCAGCGGGGGCCCCTATAATTGTCACCACCTTTCACCCCACTAGCGACGGCCCTGCATGTCGGCATATCACGTGTCAGTCCAGTGACGCTATCACGCAACACCGCGTTAGCTCCGAAAGTGTACTGTTCACCGTCTCCTGCTTTGGCATTTGTTTAGGTTTTGTGAATGCACTTCTGGCTCTGTGTCTCGAAATACAGCTGAGTATTTCCATAGCATACCTGTTTCCTTCTGTCATGATTCCTTTTAAAACACAGAATCAGCTCGTTCTCCTGTGAATTTTTTTCTGCACGGGTCGGCCACACACTCTCCGTGCGCGCACTGACTTAACGTTGTGATAGTCTACATGCGAGTCACGTGTAATGACAGACAGACAGCCGTCTAGTTGGTTAGCGATGCCAAATATTGCGCGTCGATCAAATCGGTATTCTTGCAACAATTTTTCATCGCTAAGTTGGTCCAAAGGGTTCTGCCTATTCCCTATGATCTTCAGCTGGTTCCATAAATTCAGCCATGTCGTCTTATTTTTGTCCGCGTTACTCTTAAGGTTACGATTCCCAAACCTTAAGTTATACTTAGGGAAATGACCGTTAAAGGTGCATTGCGCAAGTTTCTGAGTTTTTGTAGAACTATGCCCCCTTTGGCGACAAGCGAAACTGCAACCAGAATGAACTACAAGCCGGTCTCTTTGGTTCGGTTCGAATATCGTTACACACCCCTACTGTTTATGGTCTAGTGCCCGGTTGCATAAAGCACCTTAAGTGTAATTTTCCCTTAAGTTCGCCCTTATGTTTCTCTTAAACCTAAGGGTGTTGCAGAAAAATCCCCGTAAGTGTTACTTAAGATTTTTTTTTTAAGTGAAACGTCACAAAAACTTAGAATTTCCCATAAATGCTGTTTTTTCACTTAAGTAATCCCTGAAAAAGCGCTAAGTGTTGCATAAAACCCCTGCATTGCGCAACATTTCATGTTAAAAATACCCGTTTTTCTAACCCATACATGCTTAAACAATTGCCTGATGTTAGAGAGTGAGAGAGTGTGAGTGTGTCTGTGTGTGATTGTCTGTATGTGTGTGTGTGAGAGAGAGTGTGTCTGAGTGTGAGTGTGTTTGAGAGAGAGTGTGTGTGATTGTGTATATATATGTATATGTTGATGTTCTGTCTCTGTCTCTGTCTCAGGTGAGAGAGGCCAAACCTGTAGTCGACACCAAGGGCATCGAAACACCGGCGCATATCAGACACAATCTGAAGAAAGTCCAGGTATCTGATTAATTAATATGTAAACAAGAATGTATTTTCCTGTCATCATTTACTTGCCCTCATGTTGTTCCAAACCTGTATGAGTTTCTTTCTTCTGCTGAACACAAAAGAAGATATTTTTATAACCAAACAGTTGAACGTACTCCAATAATTATGAGCCTATAAGCAGACAAAAATGATGTTGTGAGCTCTATAACAGCACTATTGCCGATTACAGTGATGTGTTATGAAGTAACGTGGAGTAGATGAAATGCATGATAACAGTGTTTGTCTTCAGTTGCAGAAAGAAAGGATGTCCATCATAGAGAGAGACAATCATCGTCTGGCCAGCAAACTTCCTGCTATCACTCGCTCTAAAGGACTGGTGGACAACAGGAACCATTGCCCACAGCTCAGGTGTGTGTGTGTCTGTGTCTGTGTCTGTGTGAGTGTGTGTGTGTGTGTCTGTGTCTGTGTGTGTGTGAGTGTGTTTAGCTGGTTAACATAGTAACTCAGTGAGGTGTTTATTTGAGCTGGGTTTCAGTACATGAACACAAATTTGTGAAAGCGGCGTATGCATATTGCTTGTTCAGTCTATAGACGTCTGCGTGTTTCATTACGAAGTGACATCACCATCTACTGGCCTGACAGCAGAATACAGCGGTTTAACTCGTTTTCGTGTGAACAGGGATCGTTTTTACAATGTTGTCGTTTGTACGTGAAAAAAACAAAGAACTTTTCCGTTTTTATAGTACATTGTTGTTGTGTAAAAGTACCCCTAGTGCTTTTTTTATGTTTTTGTCATTTTTATTATTTAAAAAATATATATATTTATATAGTTTTCATTCATTTCTATTTCAATTTTAGTTTGTTATTTTAGCACATCAATGTAAACAAAATAAAAGGAGAAATGTCCAGAAACTATCTCAAATAAAATAAAATAAGTTTAAGTTATTTATGTTTTATTTTATTTCATTTAGCGTTTATATATAAATAATGGAAGCTTGTTTTCCGCCACAGAATAAAACAATTTAAATGATAATTGCAACTTTTTATCTCACAATTCTGACTTTATATCACCCAAAAAGTCAGAATTGTGAGATAAAAAGTAGTACCTTTTTTTATTCTGTGGCAGAAACAAGCTTCCTATATATATATATATATATATATATGATAGCGGCTACTCAATCCAATGATTCCGCTGAGAGACTAAGACAGGGACTTTTTATGCACTTGTGAAGCACAAATAAAACATCGCTGAAGAAAAATAACTTTTACTAGCTTTTCTTTATTGCACAGACTGATGTTTCTTGATGGTACAAGTTTAGTGGTCAACAAAGAACCCCCCCTCCCCCTCCCCTCTTTTTCATATTTTAAAATTTAATGATCTCTTGTTTGTAGATGATGACTGTGGATGCAGCGGAAGGCAGGAAGCGGGTGATCAGAGACGAAGCATAGAGAGAGAGTCCATAGGGTGACCGTAGGGTGAATTGGGATGACAAATACCCATTATTTTAATGGAAAGTAGGCCTTTTGCAATTACCCCCATGTCCGCGGATCCCTACCCACTTGCCCCAGAATAGGGGGTATTCGGACACCTTTAGGGGGCGACACTGAGCTGAACCCCCCCTGAACTCCCACTCCCTCCTCCCCCCACCACTCCCAAGCCACACCCCCGTCCCACGAACCCACTATTTGTCCGATTACCCACTATAGTGGCCAAATGGGGGCGTGGCTTAGAGGTCGGGCGGGGGTCAATGGGACATTTGGCCACTATAGTGGGAAATCGGACAAATAGTGGGTTCGTGGGATGGAGGCGTGGCTTAGAGGTCGGGGGAGGGGGTCAACGGGACATTTGGCCACTATAGTGGGTAATCGAACAAATAGTGGGTTCGTGGGACGGGGCGTGGCTTAGAGGTCGGGGGAGGGGGTCAACGGGACATTTGGCCACTATAGTGGGCAATCGGACAAATAGTGGGTTCGTGGGACGGGGCGTGGCTTAGAGGTCGGGGGAGGGGGACAACGGGACATTTGGCCACTATAGTGGGCAATAGGACAAATAGTGGGTTCATGGGATGGGGGCGTGGCTTACAAGTCTGGGGGTCAATGGGACATTTGGCCACTATAGTGGGCAATCGGACAAATAGTGGGTTCGTTGGACAGGGCGTGGCTTAGAGGTCGGGGGAGGGGGACAACGGGACATTTGGCCACTATAGTGGGCAATAGGACAAATAGTGGGTTCATGGGATGGGGTCGTGGCTTACAAGTCTGGGGGTCAATGGGACATTTGGCCACTATAGTGGGCAATCGGACAAATAGTGGGTTCGTTGGACAGGGCGTGGCTTAGAGGTCGGGGGGTCAACGGGACATTTGGTCACTATAGTGGGCAATCGGACAAATAGTGGGTTCGTGGGATGGGGGTGTGGCTTAGAGGTCGGGGGAGGGGGGTCAACGGGACATTTGGCCACTATAGTGGTAATCGGACAAATAGTGGGTTCGTGGGATGGGGGCGTGGCTTAGAGGTCGGGGGAGGGGTCAATGGGACATTTGGCCACTATAGTAGGTAATCGGACAAATAGTGGGTTCGTGGGACGGGGCGTGGCTTAGAGGTCGGGGGGTCAACGGGACATTTGGTCACTATAGTGGGCAATCGGACACATAGTGGGTTCGTGGGATGGGGCGTGGCTTAGGTCGGGGGAGGGGGTCAACGGGGCATTTGGTCACTATAGTGGGTAATCGGACAAATAGTGGGTTCGTGGGATGGGGCGTGGCTTAGAGGTCGGGGGGTTAACGGGACATTTGGTCACTATAGTGGGCAATCGGACAAATAGTGGGTTCGTGGGATGGGGGCATGGCTTAGGTCGGGGGAGGGGTCAACGGGGCATTTGGTCACTATAGTGGGCAATAGGACAAATAGTGGGTTCGTGGGATGGGGCGTGGCTTAGAGGTCGGGGGAGGGGGTCAACGGGGCATTTGGTCACTATAGTGGGCAATAGGACAAATAGTGGGTTCGTGGGATGGGGCGTGGCTTAGAGGTCGGGGGAGGGGGTCAACGGGGCATTTGGCCACTATAGTGGGTAATCGGACAAATAGTGGGTTCGTGGGATGGGGGCGTGGCTTAGGTCGGGGGAGGGGGTCGACGGGACATTTGGCCACTATAGTGGGTAATCTGACAAATAGTGGGTTCGTGGGACGGGGGTGTGGCTTGGGAGTGGTGGGGGGAGGAGGGAGTGGGAGTTCAGGGGGGGGTTCAGCTCAGTGTCGCCCCCTAAAGGTGTCCGAATACCCCCTATTCTGGGGCAAGTAGGTAGGGATCCGCGGACATGGGGGTAATTGCAAAAGGCCCACTTGCCATTAAAATAATGGGTATTTGTCATCCCAATTCACCCTACGGTCCCTCTGGGACATTATGCGTCCAATGGCAGCTTATTTGTATGGGCGTTTGTCCACGAACCACCTATATGGACTCCCGCTCTCGCTGCTGTTTTCACTGCCTTCAGGTGAGTTTAGTCTCTAAAATCACACACATAATACACACAACTGTTCCTGACACTTTCCTGACGTGTTATTGACACACGTCTGTTGAATATTTACACTTTACACTACATGGGAGAGTCGAGGAAAAGAAGACGAGAAACTGACCGCGTGAGGAACCGGACAAGAGTCACGCGGTCAGGCTTTCACTCGTTGGCGAGAGCTAAAAAGCAGCAAAGGATGCAACAGCGATGCTGACCTGGCGTTCTTGTTGATGGATACAATAAATAGAAATACTCTACAGCGATTCTAGGGGTCGCTGTTTGATAAAAAACGGAAAACTGCATAGTGTGCCTTTAAGACTTAATTTATTGAGAAAAAAATCAACCAGATTTCAAGGGAGGACCTGATTTGTCAACAACAGCTTCTCGAACAAGAAAAAATGTAAGGCGGGGCTTAATTTAGTGCATAGGGAATTGATTGTCTGGTTGTGGTTTGCTATTGGCTGTCCTCATGTGAGTGACAGGTTATAGCCCCGCCCTCGTCATCAGAGAAGAGTAGAGATGCTGCAAGAGGAACTTATTCTGATTCAAGATTACATGGCACACAAAAAACTGCACTTCACTGCAATACCATGGCGACTCAAAGGCAAAAATACGCATCAAAACGTTACTTGTTTTACGTAAAATCATTAAATGGCTTCATTAAACAGCAAAATACTTAGATGTAACGCGACTCATCTGATGGAGCTTAAATAAAGACATTTTCTAACTCAATTAATCACATGTACACACACAGACACACACACACACACATCAATCTCTAGGCTATTCATCTAGTTATCTACCGCTACCTGCATCAGAAAAACGTTGATCTCTCGAGGAAAAACTCAAATCGCGCTCGCGCGTTCGTACTTCCTAGCTCACTTTCCCATGGGCGAGCCAAATTCTCTGGGCGGGCAAAGCAGAGAAAGGGGAGGTTACCATTCCTCCTTATGACGTCATACAGGGGAGATTCAAGATCAGCCCGTCTGAGCTTTCATTTTCTCAAAGGCAGAGACAGATAGCCAAAGCTCGGTTTACACCAATTGAAATTTCTAGCCACTGGGGGACCATATACAGGCTAGGGGAACTCATATTAATGTTAAAAAACCTCAGAAAGTGTAAATTTCATGTCAGGGGACATGAACCAATGAGCTGGGCTGAGTTGAGTGGGGGACGGAGGGGGGTGACTGGGACACCAGAGTCACTGTCTTCTAGTTTTTAACATCTACTCTCGTGTTATGGAAATCATTATGAACAGCAGCTATGCTAATTATTTCCCATTTGCTTTTCTGCTGTTATCTCAGGACGCTAGTCCCGAGGAAAATGGCGTTCGTCAGCTCCAGTTTGTATCCAGCCTCTCACAGAGACTTCAGATGCCCCAACACCTGCGATGAGACGACTCGACGCCTGTGAAGAGACTCAACACCTGTGAAGAGACGACTCAACGCCGGCGATATGTTATGCCCTAAATTATTACATGATTAACTAAATGTATTTTTCCATGTACATTTCTGAAATGCACTTTCTGTAAAGCTGCTTTGAAACAATATGTATTGTGAAAAGCGCTATACAAATAAATTTGAATTGAATTGACGTTTGAGCTTCAGCAAGAATCAATGAGGTTCATTCTCGCACGTTTGAGCTTCAGCAAGAGCCAATGAGGTTCATTCTCACACGTTTGAGCTTCAGCAAGAGCCAATGAGGTTCATTCTCGCACGTTTGAGCTTCAGCAAGAACCAATGAGGTTCGTTCTCGCCCATTTGAGCTTCAGCAAGAACCAATGAGGTTCGTTCTCGCCCATTTGAGCTTCAGCAAGAGCCAATGAGGTTCATTCTCGCACGTTTGAGCTTCAGCAAGAACCAATGAGGTTCATTCTCGCACGTTTGAGCTTCAGCAAGAGCCAATGAGGTTCATTCTCGCACGTTTGAGCTTCAGCAAGAGCCAATGAGGTTCATTCTCGCACGTTTGAGCTTCAGCAAGAACCAATGAGGTTCATTCTCGCACGTTTGAGCTTCAGCAAGAGCCAATGAGGTTCTTTCTCGCACGTTTGAGCTTCAGCTCGCACGTTTGAGCTTCAGCAAGAACCAATGAGGTTCATTCTCGCACGTTTGAGCTTCAGCAAGAACCAATGAGGTTCGTTCTCGCACGTTTGAGCTTCAGCAAGAACCAATGAGGTTCGTTATCGCACGTTTGAGCTTCAGCTAGAGCCAATGAGGTTAATTCTTGCACGTTTGAGCTTCAGCAAGAACCAATGAGGTTCGTTCTCGCACGTTTGAGCTTCAGCAAGAGCCAATGAGGTTCATTATCGCACGTTTGAGCTTCAGCAAGAACCAATGAGGTTAATTCTTGCACGTTTGAGCTTCAGCAAGAACCAATGAGGTTCGTTCTCGCACGTTTGAGCTTCAGCAAGAACCAATGAGGTTCGTTATCGCACGTTTGAGCTTCAGCTAGAGCCAATGAGGTTAATTCTTGCACGTTTGAGCTTCAGCAAGAACCAATGAGGTTCGTTATCGCACGTTTGAGCTTCAGCAAGAACCAATGAGGTTCGTTCTCGCCCATTTGAGCTTCAGCTAGAGCCAATGAGGTTAATTCTTGCACATTTAAGCTTCAGCAAGAGCCAATGAGGTTCATTCTCGCACATTTGAGCTTCAGCAAGAGCCAATGAAGTTCATTCTCGCACGTTTGAGCTTCAGCAAGAACCAATGAGGTTCATTCTCGCACGTTTAAGCTTCAGCAAGAACCAATGAGGTTCATTCTCGCACGTTTGAGCTTCAGCAAGAACCAATGAGGTTCGTTCTCGCACGTTTGAGCTTCAGCAAGAACCAATGAGGTTCGTTCTCGCCCATTTGAGCTTCAGCAAGAGCCAATGAGGTTAATTCTCGCACATTTGAGCTTCAGCAAGAGCCAATGAGGTTCATTCTCGCACATTTGAGCTTCAGCAAGAACCAATGAGGTTCATTCTCGCACGTTTGAGCTTCAGCAAGAACCAATGAGGTTCATTCTCGCACGCTTGAGCTTCAGCAAGAGCCAATGAGGTTCATTCTCGCACATTTGAGCTTCAGCAAGAGCCAATGAGGTTCATTCTCGCACGTTTGAGCTTCAGCAAGAACCAATGAGGTTCATTCTCGCACATTTGAGGTTCAGAAAGAACCAATGAGGTTCATTCTCGCACATTTGAGCTTCAGCAAGAACCAATGAGGTTCATTCTCGCACATTTGAGCTTCAGCAAGAACCAATGAGGTTCATTCTCGCACATTTGAGCTTCAGCAAGAACCAATGAGGTTCATTCTCGCACGTTTGAGCTTCAGCAAGAACCAATGAGGTTCATTCTCGCACATTTGAGCTTCAGCAAGAACCAATGAGGTTCATTCTCGCACATTTGAGCTTCAGCAAGAACCAATGAGGTTCATTTTGTTTTCTTTGCTTCTTTTTCGGCAGCACTTGATCCACTAGCACTAACACTTTCTCTTCTATTCTATTTAAAATAAAATAAAATTATGGTCTGCGTTAGATGAAACTGAGAGGTTTCAGAGCACTTGCATATTGTTGTCCTATGTTAGTTTCACTGCTTCTATTGTTCTCATCTGTAAGTCGCTTTGGATAAAAGCGTCTGCTAAATGAATACATTTAAATGTAATGTAAATGTTAAATCAGTTACAAACAACATTCATAAGAATTCTACAATGACGTTAATTCTTTGCTAACTACACGGCATGATTTATCATTTCTCTCACCCAAATACTTGATTATTCCTAGATAGTCACATATAAAATCGATCTTAAACAAGTAAGGGATAAATGAAACTCACTTTTCTAATAAGGACGTACACAGTTATTAATTTTTAACACAAACACTGCACCGCGACTTCTGGAACAGTCTTGCTGTGGAGAGCGCAGCTGTTTATGTCGCATTTCTCTTGTGCAATCGCTTCCAGCGCATCTGCCAATGGCCACTAGATGGCGCCTTTGCGCTAACTTCGTAGCATTCATTCTTGAATTACGCAGCACGTTTGAGCTTCAGCAAAAACCAATGAGGTTTATTCTCATGTTAAACAGCATGTTTGAGCTTCAGCAAGAAAAAAATATCTATGATGCAAGGTGTACATATTTGATAACTTGAAATATCTCATGAACTATAAACGGTAGACTAAGTGTACAATACTGCACTATACTCACCTTTTTATAAAATTAGAAAAGACATATATTTGGACAGAAATACTATTTCTCACAAAACAATCCTTGCTTCACTCTGAAAAATAAATATTTTTCTGAATGTGTAAAAGGCAAAACAGAACAGACCATCACTCTTTAAGAAAGTGTCTTTATTTACCAAAAAATGAGAAGAAAAAAAACCAATACAAACCATGGATACTGCGGTTAAGCAAATCATGTTGCATAATTGTAAAGTGACTTACTACAAATTTCAGTGCCATTTCATAGAGAAAATGTTAATATTGTATCGTAAACATGAAGGGCGGGGAAACTGGGAAGAAGTTGAAGAATAATAAAAATATCCAACAGAAAAAAGACTTCATGGCACAGGAAACTAAACTACAGAAGAACACATGGGAAACATGGATGAAATGTGATTCATCAAAAAGCAAAATCAAATACGCATCAATGTCAAGCAGACATTTGCTGACTGGACTTAAGTATATAGTGCTTGAATGGTTTTTACTGCTTTTGCACAAGGAGAAATCTGTACAGTACCAGTCATGTGACGTTCTAAAAGCATGCTTTCTGAACAGCTTCTTAGAATTGCAAGGTTGTAAGAAAAACACAGCAAAAACAGCAAACAATGAATACTGAGATGACTTCAGCCATAGAAATTCAACACACAGCTGGACTGATTATTATTGTAACATTTGTTCACAATGAAACAAGAGTACTTCAAGGGCTCTGAACCAAATTATTGATAAATGTGTTTTAGACAAACCAGTTTCATAACAGATCACTAAGAGCAAGTTTACCAAGAACAACTTCTTTAGAGACACAAATGTTTGATGCCCTCATGATTGGGCACAAGTTTTAGCATAAAATATGAAGTCTACAAAGAACTCAAGCTAACAGCATTCCAGATCCAGATTGATAGGAACTGACATTAGTGTGTGTAAAAAGGAATATTTTGATATATCTTTAATCTTGGTCCAACACACAATGCCTCTCCAATAACAGGTTTCACAGGGCAGAAGATCCAAAGCAAAATCTTCTGCATCAAATCTTTTAAAAAGCAGAGACAGATCTTCAGGACTCAAAGCAGGTTTTCATGATGGCCTCCCTGTCGAATTTGAAGCTGAGAAAGGAGCGTGAGGAGAGGATGTGTTCATATTCTTCACAACACAAGTCTGCCTGTCCATTATAGCCATCAGCAGCTGCGTCTGGGAAAACAGGTGTAGATGTTCGACATTCAGATTAACACAACTTTTTTAATTCATGCGGTAAATTTGATGAATGACCTAAAGGCGCATCACATTAGCAAAGTTTCTAGTCTAAAGGACCACTGTCATTAGTGTAGTGATGTGTGAGAGCTTTCTGCTGGTCAACCGGGCGAATCCCAGTGACCAACTGCAACCCTCTGGGAAATCTTTCTACAGAAATGCCTGGATTTCACCCGCCGACGGCAACCGTGACCGCACCTTCACTCTCGTGTATTACAAAGTCTTCAAACATTCGTAAGTTCTAATCACATATTGGATATGCGTGAGGATTTTGCTTGTGATGAAGTGCAATTCGTTTGATTTAGCAATATAACAACACCCCAATTCTAATCCCTATTGCATCACTGTTTTAAAAGGCTTATTTAAATACCTGTGTCAAAGTTATCCTGCAGTCGCCTTGGCTGAAGTTTCTTGTCATCTTTCTACAAGACAATATATTGTTACACAATACTGATAAAGATTACTGTAACGTTCAGAAATAGTGTGTGTGGCGACATGGAGGAACTCGCCTGCTGCTGACTGACACCATTAGCTCGTTTCTTCAGGGTTGGAGACTCTTGGTGTTTCTTGCCATTGCCTTTCACATTATTCTGCAATGAAACACCAGAACCAATCACTGAATCAGCAATAATAAACAAACTGGCTCACATGATGACTCAGTGACTGTGAAATAGAGTAGTTTATCTGAGCTGTAAAAAATGTTTATACAGAAAATGTCTTCCAAACAACTGCATAAGCCCATGAGATTTCGCCACAACAAAATAAAGTGTCAGTCAATAGAGTGCAACGGTCGGGTTCCAGAAGCAAAAACTACTTTTCTTTTCTCCATTGGGATTTTGAACGATAACTTATAAACTAGGGATGCATCATATCGGTATCGGCCGATATATGTTCATTTCTAATGAGAAGAAAATTAGGCCGATATATTTAAGCTGATAAATAGTGTATTGTTTTCTTCAGCTGAGACGCATCAGATGCGCAACTGTTTGAAATATGATTGGAATCACTCAAATTGTACCTTTGTATTTTGTGCGGTTTTTATGAACTTTTTTTGCTTTAAGTCAACTTTGAAATGCTTTCAAATCAAAGTTTGCAGTGTTTTGATTCAGCTCGTAGCTGGTTGGCTTGGTTCATGGCTTATATAACGCTTTAGTCAATCGGTTCTGAGAGAAGCACATACAATCGTGGCTGATCCATTGCATGTTCTGTACACTGAGTATGAATTATTACCTTCTGGAAGACGATACAGATTTCCGATGTGTAGTTATAACCGTTTTAAGAAGTCTTTTATTCCTTTTTCAATTAAATTGTTAAATGACGAATGAGTATTTATTTATTTATATTTGTGTGTAGAGTTTTTAGTTGTCTGTTACGCTTCCAATGATTCTGTCAATGTAAACCCCTTGAGTCCTTGAGAAATAAAGTGTATTGCATTTCATTTCATAACGAAAATGCACTCATTTTGCAGCATTGTTTGCTATATCACGGTATGTAAATATATTTGTGCAGCTTTCAGTGGGCAGAAATGCAGTTACAGACACAACTGAGGGATAAAAAAAACATGGATGAATGAGAAAATAAAGAGCGTGACGTGCTTGATATCAAAAAGGGTAATTAAAAGTGCAATAAACTGAATAAGATCAGAATTTTGTCTTTATAAGCTTTATTTTCTCTGTGCTATACAAGTTGGTTATACTGTTCACACCTACCGCCCGGTACCTATCATAGCATCTTTATTTATGCACATGAGTTATTTTATGATGTGAACACCTACCTTGGGTTTAAGCATGTCTACAAGCTCACTCTGGGAGGTTTGTCCAGCAGCTTTCTGTGGTTTCTGCTTTGCCCAGCTGTCAGCCGATACTGGAGACGCTTCCACCAACATCTGAGATTTTCTGGGCTTTGAGCTGAGCAGAGGAGCGACACCAAAATTAGTGCATGTCATCCTTTCAACAGTCATCTGACTGCGCATTCAGCAGCACGCGGCAGCATAAGTCAAGCCACCTTTATTCCTATAGAGCTTTATTAATTACAGACTGTTGCAAAGCAGCTTCACGGGGATAAACGGGAAAATAATGATGCAAACAGAGTTCAGTTCTGCTGTAAAGCAGCTCTAAAGAGACAATAGAGTCATTGATCAGCTGAAGTCAGTCCAGTGTTGATTCAGTTCAGTTCAATAACTGTGTAAAGATCATCAATTATGAAATCAGTTCAATTCAGCTCTAAAGCAGCTCTGGAGAAAACAGCGATGTCATCAAGTCCATCACAACTCCACAGAAAATCATACACTTGGTTTTTGCGAATGTAGTTCAAAATTTCATATCATAATCAGTGTTGGGTAAGTTACTCTAAAAAAGTTACATATTCAACAGTGTAATTAGATTACTGTACCTATTACTCTGTATAAAAAAGTATTGCATTACTTATTACTAATCACTTATTAAATCCCTTTTCAACCCCGAGCAGTCGAACAACACAAGGATAGACATGAAACGGCTCGTTTAATTTATGCAAATAAATATAAAAAAATATAAAATTGCATAAATTATTCTTGAACTGACTAAAGTATTTAAAGACAGAAGTTTATATTAATAACATACATTTTAACATTAGACGTTACATTTTGATGTTAAATCCACTATTGTTATATGTAGAATTGTTCTCTAATCTATATTTAATGCAATTACATCAGAAATAACTACAGAAAAATGAAGAGTAATCTCTTACTTTACTTTTTCAAGGGAAAAGTAATTAAAGTACAGTAATTAACCACACCCAACACTGATAATACATATTTCATAGTTGATTATTTTCATCAGTGAAAATAAGTCAGTGGGCTTTCTGAATGACTATTCAGTCTTAACGCACCTCAGGCCCCGTCCACACTACTGCGTTTTAGTTTAGAAACGGAGAATTCAAACGAATACGATCTCCGTCCACACCAGCGTTTTAGCTGCGTATTAGAATTGATCTCCGTCCACATTAAAACGACTGAAAACGCGGATCACGTGACCATTCACCAACACTGGGCATGCGCGTGCCGGTGTAAACACAACTTCATAATGATAAAATGATCCCACCATGCTCTGGGTTAACCACAAACCGACGCTCCATGTACGGTCAACGCCGCCGCTGCACACGGGAATTGTCACAGATCGCTCGAATAATAGCTTGACTCCGGCGCATGTAGGCAGTTATAGCGTTGTAAAATGCAGAATTTACTTGTACAACAGCTGCTAGCAAAGATATACGCCATGACTGATGACACCCAATCACAGAGCCGAGCGTGAGCCTCTACTACGTCATCGTTTCTAAAGTCCTCCGTTTGGACCAAGGGGGTAATCCATCGACCGGAAGTTGAAGCCGGCCGGGTACCGCCATCTTGTAGCAGAACTTCACTTGCGTTAGCATTTCCATTGACTACCATTCATTTTGGCGTCACTTTGACAGCGAATAACTTTACATCTGAGGCGTTTAAAGACTCCATTTGTCCATTATTTATTTCTAAAGAAACACGACAATGTATAAATGGCTCCATTACCTTCTATGTTACATTATGGCCCCGTAGAAACAGTTTTAGTAAAAATAGGCTAACGATTGCGTCATAACCACTCGACTCTCTGTCGCGCTGTACAGAAATTACCGTACAGACAGGAGGAGAAGCTCGCAGGCAATCGGGGGGACGTCCCGTCAAGGGAGAAGCCCATAGATAATGAGTCCATAAAAGCAAAGGAATACTTACTCCTGCTCACTCACGATAAAGGACTCTTTGCTCAAGTTCCCCGTCTCTGCAAGATTAACGTTGGCAATTTTCACGCACAGCTACTAGAAGATTCACGTCTGTCAGACAGGTTGCTCACGTCATCAAGCTTAGTTTGAGTCGGTCTGAGTCTGCGCGTCAGGAACGGAAGTTCTCAAAAATCGCTAAAAGTGGGCTTCAACTGTCTCAACTGAGTTCCAATGAGATCGCTCTGTCCATTTCTTTTACTGTCTATGGTTTGGACCAAGCGTGCCGCACAAGCCCTCAAAAGTGAAGCCAAAACGTCTCGATCGCCCCCCAGAGGCCGGTATAGCTCATAAGCCCCGCCTCCCCATGTTATTCAACGGGACGTGAGACCAACTAAATAATTAAATTACACTTCACATATCTTTTTTCTAAAGATAGTTTCTGTCATTTACTGTAGTTTCTATCACGTTTATGTAATTTCAAGTGTTTGTTTTTAAGATAAGTTAGTTTTAGTTAGTTATTTGATGCTATAAAAAGCATGCTGTGACATCATGATTGACAGCTGTGATTGACAGGTTCTCTGTGCGAAGTAGTCACTGAAGTACTAACGGACTTTTTCTCATAATGTTGACTATGTGGTCAGTGGTTGTATTTACCTTATTTTAACGAGGTACTGCAATCAGCAGACATCATTGGACAGGAACGGAGCAGACAGAGGCCACTTAAGAAAACTGCAGGGCGTGTGCTTGCGATTGATTCAGCGAGAGTGAGGGCGGGGCCTTGATTTCGTGGCTTTACTTCTAGCTCACGACTGCGCATGACTGGTCCCGAAAACGCTACTGCGCAGACTCAAGTCCCAAGATGTCAGCGCCATATCGGGACACTGGCGGCTTCAGTTCTCTCCAATGGAAAAGAGCGAAGGGGCGTCGTCCATCTTTTTTTACAGTCTATGGTTTGGACCCGTCTACACTAAAACGCCCTCCGGAGATTCAAAACGAAAAACGGCTCGGCAGCGTTTCTAAACTTCTCCGTTTTGGGTCTCAGTTTTTTCCGTTTTAGTGTGGACGGGAGGTGTAAACGTAGCAAAAGGTCTCCGTTTTTAAACGAAAACGCAGTAGTTTGGACGGGGCCTCAGATAATGAGCCTTCAGTAGGTTATCTAACACATATTTCACAAATAAATAATCGTCAAATAAGCTATTTATAGTCATTTCACTTGTGTCCCTCTTTAACTGCACAGCCACTAAAATATTAAACTGCACTATTAGCTCCTTTATGCAAAATGTAAAGTCTTTGCAGGCATGAAAGCATGATGGCGAAAGGCTTCTATAGCAAGAATCATCGCACCGGAATGGTTTGCATGGTGTGCTGCCATTGGACGCAAAATCCTCATCGCTGCTCGTCGACTCTCCTTTGTGTTTGGCGATCCACTCTCTGAGCTGCCTGCAAATCAGCACATCACAGCTTCAGTCGTGCCACAGCACCCCTACGGTCCACTTCAGATGCTCATTAATGATGCAACAGGAGAAGAAGTACCTCATAAACGGAATAGCCATAAAAAACTTGTTGGGCGCCAGTCCAAGCTTGGATTTAGGAGTCATGTCGTTCCTGTGGCACGGCAGTTTATCCACCGGGAACCATTCAATGTTCTATCAGAAATCAAACGAACAGAGAGATTCAGTGGATGCGTTAAACACACGTGCTTGTATTCAGGCGAAACAAAAGCATCCAAATGTATATACACCCTTATTTCTTTCCTGGTCTTGGGGTTAAACTTGGTGTCTTTAGGAACTCCCGGGATAATGTACAATCGGGCCAACTGATCTAAAATTCTCTGCTCGATATACGTCTTTTTGCATATACGATCTCGGATATCAAAGCCCGTCTCCTCTAAAACCTGCAGAGAAAACAGAACAAGGATGACATCTGACCTCTAAATGTATCAGACCAACATTTGTATTTTCACAGCCAAGAACAAGACGTACTTCTCTCACGGCGCAGTCATGGAAAGCCTCGTCTTCATTGACTTTCCCTTTAGGAAAACCCCAGCCAGACTTGGCCAGATAACCCTGGACCATTAACACCTTCAGGTACACAGAAAGCTTCAATAAGCACTCTTATGAATACACGAAGGTCGTCGCAACCCTCTTTCAAAATCACGTAGCATAGATAGTGATGCTTCTAGCAGCTGTGGACTTACATGGTCAAGCGTTTCATCAAGAATAATGGCCCCAAATGTCGGCACACCCATCTTATACTCTTTCCACTGCTCTAAAACCTTCTGAACATCCTCTCCGTGGGGCAGCAGGAATGGACAGTGATTAAAAAGTGATCATAATGTTAAGGAGACACACAGAGAGAAACAAACCACAAAAAGAAGACGGGACTTGATCCGCCATTTTGTTGTCGTCAGATTTCATTGGTGATTTCAAATATGAAACTTAATCATAAGCTTGATAAACAGCTTTGGAGAATTTGATGTTTCCCCATTCAGGGAGATGAACATCTGTCCGAGGGGCATTTCAAAGATGGCCGCCAAGTGAAAGGACTTGCCTGAAAGTGACTGCTTTTACATTTACTTTCATTGTCCATTCACTGGGTTCTGGAAGTGGATTCTGACTGGCTGTCAATGAACTAATTACTCTTCTCTAAAAAGTATTGCATTAATTATAGACCAAAACATTCTCATGTTTCTCATAAGACTCATACGGGTTTATAATGTCATGAGAGGCAGTAGTAGTGCCACCACGGCATGAGAATGAGGAAATGATGCGTCTCTGCTGCGAGTGCGTGTGGATTTTGAGACGGCCTCCGCAACACACTGGGTATTATTATTATAGTCATCATTATCAATTATTAAATTCTGGAATCGGATTGATAAACCATAATCAATGTTTCAACTAGCTGACAAGAAGAATTCACAACCAAATAGCACAGAAAAACAAAGTTTCAAGTTTACAAGGAATATGCCTGTCGCTGTTATATTATAGATCATGTACGATGCAAATCCTCATTTCTGAGCCCTGGTCTTGGACAATGTAGAAAACAAACCTTTCTATTGTAGGCATGGTTGTTTTCACCAGATATTTAACAATAAACATAATTTAAAATATAGCTCAACCAGAGGTCCCTGGCTCACATTTTTTTGATTTAGTTTTTCTGAAGAAAGACAAACATAAATAGTGATGAAAGCCGAATATTAAATGAATGTATATTTACTGAGTAATCCACTATTTTGCTGAGGGGATCAAAATCACACTTTTCACCTGAGATTTGGAGACAAATTACAGGACTTTATAAAAGATGGCAGCATCATTATTTATTGGTAGGTCTGTTAGTTAAATCTGTTGACTTAAGCTATCTAAGCACAAGTGTTTTTTTGCCTGAAGTTTGCATGTCTGTAACTTGTCAGATATCTTAATATCCTTTCAGATTCTTTTGTTTTGGTAAGCTTATCTTTAGGTATCTTCATTTTAAAGGCCTAATATGGTTCAATCCCAGAGATAGAGATATTAATGTGGCTCCATGAGTAAACTGGTCAATTGTACACATTTTCAGGGGTCAAAAACCAAATGTGGGTCACAGTGCATACAGCTGACACTTTTCTTCTTTCAAAGACCTAGTGTTGAAACTAGAAATGTATCTTGTTTCCCTCAATCAAAATACATGCGTATAACGTACCTTTTTAAACGTATTTTCGAACGGTCAACGTTGGCATATAAGGCAAGAAAGATTGCTAAATTAAACAGATTTAACTAACAATCTCCATGTAAAAATAAAATAATGATGCTGCCATCTTTCTGAAGTCGTTTTTACACCCCTGTAATTTGGCTCTAAATCTCAGGTGAACTTGTCTTTTGATCCCCCTCTACAAATATTAATCCATAACATTTAATATTTCAGCTTTCATCACTATTTATGTTTGTCTTCTCTAATTCTCTAACTGTTGTCCTATTCAGACACTGCTTTTTTGGCATTAGAGGTGCAGGGATTTTTTTTAATGACACTTTTTGTTCCTTGGAGGTGGTTGTGAATCATTCAAAACTAGTCTTTTCCGGCATCACCTACGCCCTCCCATTGAGGCACAGCTGGATTCGAATCCAGGGACTTAGACCAGCTACAGATCATGCGCTCTCTCGTCGGTTAGCTTTGTTTGTCTGGATTGTGAAGCACTCTGGGTCAACTTCTGCTGCGTTTACATGAGCTACACGTGTATCTGTGTGTTGGCATTTGTGGATCTCCAGTGTGTTTTCTGATGCCTGATAATAATACTTCAGAAAATTGTGCATTTAAGTCCTAATCACACTAAGAACGATAACTATAAAGAACGATAACAATAAATATATTTGCATCCACACCAACGCATGAAAATGATCCGTTTAAATGAGCCGACTGACTGGGTTTTGGAAGTGGATTCTGATTGGCTGTCAATGTTTTTTTTTTTTATCATTCTGAAAATGATTGAACTGATATCGCTTCTCTCTGTGGTTATAGTTATAGCTGCGCTGTGGACTTCCCTATTCTCATGGTATTAGAACAATTATTATGTAGTTATCGTCCTTGTTGTGATCAGGCCTTTGGTCTGTGTGTTAATGAATGTTCACGGAGTCTTCCTGTAGCGCCCAAAACCCTTTTCTAAGACTCAACACAGACAAACTCAGTACTCTCTCTGCCCCTAGTATGCTTTCATGAGGAACATTATACAAAGATCACTTTAGGATATCAGCCTTGGCAAAGTCTCTTATCCCACACTGAGGTAATCCTGGTGAATTCTGCATGCAGAAGTCCAGGTAAAACCAATGGGCAAGCTCGATCTGGAAGCAGACTCTGATGGCATTGTCCCTCTCCTCGCTGGGGATGTGAAGAATGAAGCGACTACAGGACACAAAACAAAATCATCACACGCACCGAAAATACTGAAAACATGAAGCCAACAGCACATTTAATGATGAAATGTGTTCAACACAATGGACTACTTGTCTTGCACTGAGCTTTGTGACATACTTCCAGTTTTAAATAATATGGCATGATACTTTTCTGAAGAACTAACAGATCTAAAGCTAAGATAAGTCACTATGAAATCAAAATCGACATTTCTTTATGGAATATTGCAGCATTTATTATGCACATATCTATGCATTTTTTACTCATATGCTCATCTTGAATCTTATGCTGCCTTCACGTGCTATTGGAACTACTATATATGAGTTTCCTAGTTAAAAATTGGACACGAAGCTCTGGGATAGTGTTGTTGATACTTCAGTTTTCGTGTTGGACGGGCCACAAACTTTAAACAAGGCGGCGGGGAGAAGGATTGCTGTGACTGCTATTCTTTATTAGGTTTTTCACAACAGCTACATCGCCTTGTCTTGTAATTATTAGTAATGCATGTTTACACAAGAATAATCATTTGATCTTCAAATGATTATTGAAGTGGTCAAATACAGGCTATTTTTCACTTCAAATTTTGAAGCATTTTGTACAGTGAAAATGGTCTGTATTTGACAAAAATTCCACAATTATCCACAATACTATCTAGATCAGTGGTCTCAAACTCAATTCCTGGAGAGCCACACTTTGCACAGTTTTGCTCCAACCTTAATCCAACACACCTGATGCAGCTAACCAAGGTCTTGAATCTTCTGAGGTGTGAGCTGGAGCTAAACTCTGCAGAGCTGTGGCTCTCAAGGAATTGAGTTCGAGACCACTGATCTAGATAAGCATGGTAAATATGAATGTTGTTGTCAGTTAATGGGACACTAAATATCATTTTGGCTTTAATAAGATTTACCCAAAAATAGGCAAGAATAAACCAGGCGTCCTCCATGATTCCCGTTCTTTCCGATAACACTTGAATGCAACAAGCTCGTAATGACGACTTCAGACATTTTCGATGCACATGAAGGCAGCATTAAAGCGATAGTTCACTTTAAAAATTAAAATTCTGTCGTTTACTCACACTCATGTTGTTCCAAGCCTGTATACATTTCTTTCTTCTCTACTGAACACAAAATAAGATATTTTGAAGAATATGGGTAGCACATTGATGTACCCCATTGACTTCCATTGTAGGAAAAAAAAATACTATGGAAGTCAACGGGGTCTTGGGCCTGTTTGGTTACCCATATTCTTCAAAATATCTACTTTTGTGATCAACAGAAGAAAAAATACAGGTTTGAAACAACTTGAGCGCGAGTAAATGGCAGAATTTTCATTCTCTTTCATCACTTCTCTTCTCTGATGATGTGTTTACTGGGTTTACTGGTATCACATGAGATCCACAAACAAACCACACCATCCAATCAATTCCCGCCCTACATTTGCTCCTGTTCAAGAAGGATATACGTCACGATATAGGGACAATCGCAACCTCCGTTTCATGCCGACTATAAAAAAGTAATAATAATCTGCACTCTCATGATCTACCTTTCACTAGCATGTGACAAACCAGAGGGAAAACATTATTTCCCCTCATTCAATGAGACTACACAATTAATAATATCAATAATAATCAATCATTACTATTAATAAATAATTGATATATTTTGAATGTCGTTACCGGAAACGCGGTTGAAACAAGTTTTTGTTTGTTTGTTGTTGTATCAATTAGAACCGAACACGGAAGTAGTTCTACGTAGTCAGTAAATTGACCATTTGGTTATTTTTTTTGCAAATATCAGCAACAATAACTATTAGGATCCTCTTCATCAGACTTTTGAAACTGTTGTTGTTACTCGCATTCGGAGTCAAAACACCGCTGACCTGGCACGCGCCCAGACCTGACTGGAGCGCGCATGCGAAACACAAATATGCGCTGCAGACTCACACACACACTCGACGGACAAAACTGCACTCGGGTCGGGGGTGCCCATGACACCCCGAACACTGCTTACCACAGGAGTTTAATAGCGGTTTCAACACAGCCTTTATAATACAATCAAACAGCGCTGAGTCCATGGCCGCGTAACAAAGACTGCTTTTCGACCGCTCAAAAACTGATATAAGTCCATGTTAAACGTACATGTACTTTTAAACACACCGTATGGTGTGAATATAAGTTCTCGGTTTACCTGCAAAGGTCATCCAGTAAGCCGTTAGGAATCTCCCATCTTTTTGTCTCCATGTTAAGGGTAAAAACATCCCGAACAAGCAAAACTAGTGCGTTAAAAACAGCGCAAAGGCACTACACTTGCGTGCTTCACGTTTATAATATGTGTCTAAATAACATGGTTCTGTACTATTCAAACACTACCCATAAAAGGGCAAGAAGTGTTGTGAATTTATAACGACGACACTGATGCTAACATGCTAACTAGCTAAAAATACAAATTCATGAACAACTCTTGCGTTCAGGAGGCGGAGTCAGAAGCCCGTGAACGGAAACTCCTGACCAATCACAGTCACTCTTCTACACGATTGACATCATCAAGAAGCCAATCACGAAGAAGTTCATTGGACGCAGTTTGTGTGCGAAGAAGATGTATTACAGCGATCATGCACGCTATAAATGTAGTTAAAGACCTGTCTAAATTGTGAAAAGGATATATTTTATGTATTCGACCTCCCCTTTCATGCAGTCAACGCCATCATGAATGTATCTTTACACATAATTTCAGTGTAATACTCATTTAATTTTACATTAACAGGGCTTTCTTCCTTACAACTGTCATTTTACACCGTTATATGAAGGGTGTGGTCGCGGAAGTGCCGTCGTGACGTCACACCCTCGGCGTGCAAGTCACACACTGAACTGAGAACAGCAGGAGTTGAGCTGCTGTTCATACTATATTCAACAATCACCAATCCAGACAAATCATGGCGTTCGCGCTAAAAGAGCGTTTCGACAAGTTCCTCCGGGAGAAGAATGTCATGACGGACGTGCTGTCGAAGATAGAGGCGAGGACTGGCGTGAACAGGTCCTACATCGCTTTTGGTGAGCATTAACCAGGAACACATGTGTCATGTCGGACACGTCAGATCAGGAGAAAAACAACCGCTTCAACGGTTTACTCTGTAGCTTCAATGCTGTTTGTGTTTCACCAAGAATAGGCTTTTACGTAATGGATCAGAGTGATAGTAGGCTGATGTTGTCTTTTGTCTTGCAGCTGTCATCGCGCTCCTTGCAGTTTATCTGGTGATCGGATACGGCGCTTCTCTTCTTTGCAATCTCATTGGATTCGTCTATCCTTCGTATATATCGTGAGTTAAAACTGTAATCGATCTTTCTGTCTGTTCATTCTGGCGTCACGCCGCGGGTGGTTGCGTCATCGACGTCGCGGTTACAGACCGCTGACGTCATCGCAGCGGCGCGCACTCTTTAGTGCGCAGCAGGAAGTGTACACGGCGAAACATGTACATTTCCTTCAAAACCGTATGTTTATCGTCGAATATATGATTACAACTGTGATTTATCTTTAGGTACATCTGTAGTCATGCTTAAATAATTTAAACAGTCATGTTACTGTGACCAAAAAGGAGTAGGCAGAAGATATTGCTTATTAGGCCTACACTTCTCACATGTCAAATTTTATGTTAAAGGGATAGTTCACCTAAAAATTAAAATTGTCATAATTTACTCACCCTCATGTTGTTCCAATCCTGTGTACATTTCTTTCTTCTATTGAACACAAAAGAAGATATTTTGAAGAATGCTGCTGGTAACCCAACAGTTGATGGACCCCATTGACTTCCATTGTATATTTTCACCACTATGGAAGTCAATGGCTACCGTTTGTGATTATATATTACTAAATTATATTAAATAAATATATTACTGCTGTACAGTAGAATTTATCTATGTAGTAATATAATAATATTATTAAAACTAATAATCAACATTTGTATTCCATGTTTTAATTTTAGCAGTAGAGCTCTGCTGTGCAGCACTTATTAGTTTGTATTTTAGATGATTAAAATCTAAATTAAATTAATGTTGTATGCCTTCATTTGTTTGCCAGACAAATAAAACAAAATAGAAATGAAAAATAAAATTAAAAAATATTTTTCTTTCAATTAATTAGACATGCTTTTTGATTACAAAAATTGTATTAAACCATTAAAATGGAATCCAGAAAACACAAAATTTGGTATAAAATAAAACTGAATTTGAGAAACACATTTCATAGGGGCCTAAACATGTCATTTTTGTTTAACTTTTAATAAATTGTTACATTGTATAAGTTTCATGATTTCAATTAATTAGACATGTTTCTTGATTACTAAACTGTTATCAAACCGTTAAAATGGAGTCCAAAAAATTTAAATGGAAAAAATAATTTTTTGGAAGAAAATAAAACTCAATCTGAGAACAAATAAAAGTGATTTTATGGGGTGGTATACAACATGCTTTTCAGGGCACACTTAAACACCGTAGCATTCAGTGCAGATTCAAGGAAGTACACCTTTCAAAGATTAGAACATTCAATCCATTAAACACAATGTTATGAGTGTATTTGTAAACAGGATTATTGGTGATCTTGTGTGATCATGGTGCGATAAGCAGTTCGGGTTGAACACGCTAGACCACAGAAGGCCTTGTGACTCAGTTCCTCTAACCTCAATGAAGCCTGTGTAGCGTGTTCGACACGCACGTCTCTAAACCATCAAACCCTTGCTGAAAAGCCTGTTTCACTCAATCCTCTACATTCCCTCTGTCGTCTGATTGGTAGCTCCTCCTTCATGTCTTTCTGCTGTCAAATCTGACCTGATTTTATCAAGTTAACGCAATAATAACTTTTAAATTGTAAGTAAAATTTCAAAATTAACATTAACTGGACTGAAGCAACTTCGGTTTACTTGATTATCATTTTATAGTAAAAGCATGAGTCTCAAATATGATCATCAGGCTTTTGAGGAAGGTTTATCTGTTCATCTCTCAATCATCATTGTGTTGCATTGCATTATACGTTTTAAAACTACAGAGCTTTGAGCATAAAACTAAGCATTGAAATATCATCTAACTAAGACATATTATTGGCAGATATAGAGTGATTAATATTTATATGCTTGTATGTCAGTATTCTGTTATACTGTTAAGATCTCATCACATTACCAGCATCAGAATTTCATCTTTGTGAACACAAATATGTAGCCTGGATGCCGGCCGAGCTTAGCCCCGCCCACAACATTAGAGGATGGGAAGTTCGGTCTGGACTTGATCCGTTGAGAAGCAAGTATGCCCGAACCAGAGCTGTTCGGACCAATCAAAGTGTCCGGGCGGGCTTTATACGATTATGGACAGATGATCAACCATACCGTAATCATCACGTCACCAAAGAGCGATTGGGTTGAATTCATTTACAACAAAGATGGCCGCCACTGGAGAATTTAGATGTGTATATTCTACCATTGCGTCTGTTATAGAAGATGCATTTAATTTATTTTAAAAAAGGAACAGAGAACCGCGATCAGGGCATTTGGCGATCCAATTGAGTGCAGAGGAATTTTCTTTCCTGGTTGGGTTGAAACACGCCCCATAATCACAGCCCAATGGAGCAGAATCAGACTCACATGCTGACTAGAGTCTGAGTATGACGACATCAGGCTAATAAATATCACCATCTGCACTAAATTGCATATTTTTGCTCAGTTTGTTCCTCTGAATATTTTTTTCTTCCTCGAGCTCCATATTCTCACGTTATCATACTACACTCACCTAAAGGATTATTAGGAACACCATACTAATACTGTGTTTGACCCCCTTTCGCCTTCAGAACTGCCTTAATTCTACGTGGCATTGATTCAACAAGGTGCTGAAAGCATTCTTTAGAAATGTTGGCCTATATTGATAGGATAGCATCTTGCAGTTGATGGAGATTTGTGGGATGCACATCCAGGGCACGAAGCTCCCGTTCCACCACATCCCAAAGATGCTCTATTGGGTTGAGATCTGGTGACTGTGGGGGCCATTTTAGTACAGTGAACTCATTGTCATGTTCAAGAAACCAATTTGAAATGATTCGAGCTTTGTGACATGGTGCATTATCCTGCTGGAAGTAGCCATCAGAGGATGGGTACATGGTGGCCATAAAGGGATATGGACATGGTCAGAAACAATGCTCAGGTAGGCCGTGGCATTTAAACGATGCCCAATTGGCACTAAGGGCCTAAAGTGTGCCAAGAAAACATCCCCCACCCATTACACCACCACCACCAGCCTGCACAGTGGTAACAAGGCATGATGGTTCCATGTTCTCATTCTGTTTACACCAAATTCTGACTCTAACATCTGAATGTCTCAACAGAAATCGAGACTCATCAGACCAGGCAACATTTTTCCAGTCTTCAACTGTCCAATTTTGGTGAGCTCTTGCAAATTGTAGCCTCTTTTTCCTATTTGTAGTGGAGATGAGTGGTACCCGGTGGAGTCTTCTGCTGTTGTAGCCCATCCGCCTCAAGGTTGTGCGTGTTGTGGCTTCACAAATGCTTTGCTGCATACCTCGGTTGTAACGAGTGGTTATTTCAGTCACTGTTGCCCTTCTATCAGCTTGAATCAGTCGGCCCATTCTCCTCTGACCTCTAGCATCAACAAGGCATTTTCGCCCACAGGACTGCCGCATACTGGATGTTTTTCCCTTTTCACACCATTCTTTGTAAACCCTAGAAATGGTTGTGTGTGAAAATCCCAGTAACTGAGCAGATTGTGAAATACTCAGACCGGCCCGTCTGGCACCAACAACCATGCCACGCTCAAAATTGCTTAAATCACCTTTCTTTCCCATTCTGACATTCAGTTTGGAGTTCAGGAGATTGTCTTGACCAGGACCACACCCCTAAATGCATTGAAGCAACTGCCATGTGATTGGTTGATTAGATAATTGCATTAATGAGAAATTGAACAGGTGTTCGTAATAATCCTTTAGGTGAGTGTATATGAGCCATAAATGCCTGATGTGTCAAATTTGATAATAAACTGAGTTCTTTTTTGTCTAAAGGTTCAACAAAAAACAGAAAACTGACTATGATCTCATATCTCAGGCTTTACAGGGTTAAAATAGCAGTTATGAGTTTCACTGGTCTTCCCTCGAACCCAAGACCGATGCTGTGAACGATCAGATCCCTTCTGCTCTGCCTGTTATCTGACATCAGTAGACCAAACCTCTCTCGTCCGACTGTGTGTGTGACTGTTGATGTGTCCGCAGAATCAAAGCCATCGAGAGCGACAATAAAGAAGACGACACCAAGTGGCTGACCTACTGGGTGGTGTACGGTGTGTTCAGCGTCGCCGAGTTCTTCGCCGACATCTTCTTCTCCTGGTTCCCCTTCTACTTCTTGGCAAAGGTATTGGACAGCGCATGATGATGATGTTGTTAGCTACAATTCATGTGTTTCTTGTGTAATGAGAACCTGTAGTCCTGTCACATCAGTTGCTGATTTAGATTTATCACAGGTTTCTGCTGAGCTTTTGTACAGGCTTTTGTTTTGATTCTTTGGGATAAACCCCTTGAGACGAATCATCTCGTTTTCAAGGCGGTCCTAGTACACAAAGTGCATTTCACGTGGCGTTCTTGCGAGTCTCATGAACGCAGAAGACCAGTGGAGTAGTTGAGGCCAGTATGAAGAGAGGCTGAGAGGGAGAAGTCTTTGACTCGTGTTAAAGCACACGCTCCTGCACAACAAATACCAAGATGGCGTCCAATGCCAAAATTTAACTAATTTACAAGTACACTTAAGATTCAAAAAAGTATTTTGTTTCTCTAGACCAAATGGTGCACAGGCTACAGAAGTTATAATAAGAGAATAACTCATGCAGTTATAAGAGGAAAGGCAGTGTCTGAACTGGTGTGAGTTTACAGGCTAGCACTGTTGAGCTCCAGCCCGATTCCTCTGCCAGAAGCTGCCTATTAACCTATTTATATCTTTTCCTATTCCTATATTTGACTAATAATAGTCCTGGGAAAGTTGTGCTTAGTTTTTGGATCATCAGTGACATTATTGCTTTGGCATGTTTTTTATGCTTTTGATTGTTATGGGCAAACTTGTTGTACGTCTTCAGATTGAAATATTTAGGCCTAGATGTACTGAAAATATCACATTAGCTAGTAGGGGTGTAACTATATATCGCAATACAAAAATGGAAAAATATGTATCGTGGATGATGACAATATGTATTCTGTATAGTTCACGCAAAATGAAAATGTCTGTGTAAGGAAAATATTCACGTTTTCAGGGTTTTAGTGTCAGTACTACATTAAACTACTTTAATGTTGAATATAATGTATAATAATGCAATGGGGGAATATTTGTGTGTCCTGATGATGCCAAATGTCTGATGTTACCAGTAAAAGTGTCCTACATTATTATAAATATATCTAGTCAGTGACAGAAAACAAGCATATTCATCTACAATAATTCAGTATTTTCAGCTCCAGAATCATGAATATTGTTATTCTGGTGTCTCTATTGTCCTGTGCTTTGGGTTTAGCACCAAGTCCATCCTATTCATTTACACACACAATGTAACACCAAATTTAGCATCTTAATCAACAGTGCATTTATTGTTAACCTTTTATCATGTGTCTTGGAGTATCGCAATAATATGGTTTCGTGATCTGTATCGAATCATGACATGAGGGCATCGCTACACCCCTAATAGCTCGTCATGACCAGCTGAATAACAATTCAACCTGATCTTGATAAGTTTCGACACCAGTTTCAATGATATAAGGCACGGTGATACAGTCCAAACGTGTTTAGCTGTGTGCTTGATCCCTAAAAGAACACTTGTATCATCAAAACACAGTATTCAGGTACAAAAGCATCTGTGTGAATGGACCACAGAAGTCTGGTTACTGCGGCGTAGTGTTTTCTGATGTGGAGGAGAGTAATGTAATGTGTGTGTTCTGGTCTCTCTAGTGTGTGTTCTTGGTCTGGTGCATGGCTCCCACTCCCTCCAACGGCTCCGTTCTGCTCTACAATAATATCATCCACCCCTTCTTCTTTAAGCACAAAGACAAGATTGACAATGTGATCAAAGACGTCAAGGATAAAGCATCAGAGGCTGCGGACAAGTTTAAAGAAGAAGGTGAAAACCAGATGCAATTCATGTGTTTAGCCAGTAGAGTTTGTTTCTGATTTGAGGAATAGCAGATAAATCATCATAAAGACGCTGATGTTTCATCAATGATTTGACTGATATAGTATGTCCAAACTCTGAATGACTAGCATGTGTAAAAGCAGTGATTGCTAATCCGATCTTCTTCTCTCTGTCACCAGCCAAGAAAGCCACTGCCAACCTTATTTTTGAGGAGAAAAAGAAGTACTAAAAGCCACAGCCATTTCAACTGGGATGACACCTGCCTGAATAAATGTTGCCTTTATATGCTCTTATTTTTAATTTTTGGAAACTGGAAGTGGGCTGATTATTGTTACTGTCTTTATACTGTGGTAGCCATATTAGATGACATCACTCCCGAGTTCAGATGGTTATGGTTAAGCAGGTAAGGCATTTATCATGAATCATGTTAGTGAAATCGAGTGACGCTCCCCCCGCAATGCTTCAGTCTCAGTAAACATCCTTATCTTTCCTGTAGACGTCCTTGGCTTCTATATAGGTCATCAAATGATAGGTCTTCAAATAGGTTTATCTTGCATCTTATTTAACATATTCATTCTAAGATGTATTTATGTGTGATAAGGTTTTCTGTTTGTAGAAAATGTCTATTCTGAGGATATCAGTGGAACTGTAAACATATGAATCATGCATTTGACATCAATTAAACCATTGAAATCCACAACTGATTGTGACATGTACGCTGCTTCCTTTCTTCTTCCTTTAGCAGCATGCTGTGGTTTGCCGGTGTTAAAGCAGAGTCTTCACTGCACACACAGCACATCACTGAGAGTACTCCAGTACGAAAGCCAATACAGAGTTGGTGAGAGCAAGCTTCATGCTGCTCGCTGTAGTTCACACGCATCACACAGCCAGGGTCAAAGTGTGACAATACATCGCTGACAAACCAGGGCTGCGTCTGAAATCACACACAGTGTGTGGCAAAAGATGTCTGAATTCACAGTACTCATTAAAGATGACCTTCTGGGGAGATTCTGAAGTATACGATGGACACTTTACTGTCCCATGAGGCCACAGGAGAGGATTTCTGATTGACAGTAAGTGACACAACTGACTCTGGTAGGTCACATGGTTAGTGTAGTGCAGCCAGATTACATTCATACTATGTGGAACATACTTTTTTTAGTATTTTTAAGATAAGTACCTACTCGAGAGTGTGTGATTTCAGACGCAGCCCAAATCTAATCTGATTGGACGGCTTCTACTCAATTTCATCATGTTGAGGTGACGAGCAACACATACGAGTTTACTCTGATGCCAAACCTCACAAATATAAACACGTACCCCCGGTTTCACAGACGAGGCTTACGCTAGTCTCAGACTGAAATGCATGTTTGAGCCGTTTTAACTGAAAGCAAAAGTCATCATTTATATAGCGCTTTTAACAATGGAGATTGTTTCAAAACAGCTTTACAGAGATAAACATACAATTTACGGTAACAGAGATTGTTTTGGCTTGTCTGCAACATGACATCATGACTTTGCGTAAACATACACGCCACTTTCAATTCAAGTGGCGTGTTATCTATACGCATTTTGAGGTATCCGCGTGTATGTCCACGCCGAAATCTTTTGCGTGTATGTCTACGCCATTAAACGTCCGAGTGATTCCGCGTGTATGTCTACGCCGTTAAATGTCCGAGCGAAACGAAGCAAAATCAGTCAATCTACATCTGTGGAGCGATATTTCTTTTCCTAGGATGGTAGGAGAAGACTCATAAATGGTATTAACCCCAGTGACGGGTAGGTTTAGGGACGGGGTTGGGGTAGGTCATATATTTATATATACATAATGCAGTAATATAACGTTAAGTCAAAGGCGTTGATAAACACGCTGAAAAGCGATTATGCGTGTTGATAGCACGCCAAAAATGGAAATACGAATTGGCGTGTCATACATACGCCATTTCATGAGATCAGTCTGTGGCTTTATAGCGATTTGTTGAATAATGTCATTTCCAGCTAAAGTTACACTGAGATATCTTAATATCAGCGCTGTTGTTTTGTCTCGAGATGCACATCAGTGGTGTGTTTTTCTAAGGCATGTTTATAAAAGATACTTAAATGTCCTAAGGCTTAATCTAAACCTGGTCTGTGAAACCAGGGGCCAGTTGCATAAATATAGCCATTATGGTAAGACTATCTTAAGAATTAAAATGACCAACTAGCAGTTATTAGGCAAATAGTTTTTTTATGTAACAGAGTTCAAAAGTTATGAAGTCTTTTTTTTTAAATGGACGACTAACTTGTAAGACTAGTCTTAGCAGTTTATGCAACCGGCCCCAGGCCAAACAGTTTACCCACAAACCAACCCATTTTAAAAAGTGCATTCATAGACGAATAGCAGCCAACCTCAATGTCAAACGCTTCTGAAGAACAATGCAACTTCATATCCTCCCAAAGCTATTCTGAGAAATGACCATGAGAACTACTAGAAATCACACTAAATTACATTAAAGCCAGATTACAGGTGAAAACAGTGATTTGAGTTTAATGACTTTATAAACAATTCTATAAAACAATTACTTTAAAAATCCATGCATTTTCAGTGTAAATTTGGATTTGAAATATAGAAGGAGATCTATATACATCAGTATGTCCTGTAACAGCATTCTGACTTACTCGGGCCAGTCAGCAGAAAAACACTCGGGCTGCATAGAAAAGAGTACATTATTGCCAACATTTATAGAAAACAAGAGGAAAGATTATCATGGAAATGTTCTAACGAGAGCTCATAAGTGCCTCTAGCTATGATCGACCCTTTCATGTCCTTTTTTTATTACACAGTTTGTATTTTATGCCATTATAAAGTGAGGCTAATTCACTTACAAATAGAGATCAACAAACAAAACGTTCCTACAGAATGAATACACATGGAATATTTACCCCATTTCATGATTCAAACTACTGAGATATAAAAACGTCAAGAAACAAAACAAAGGAGGAGAGAAAATAGCCTGAGTCGATGGGGAAATAGTTAAAAAAATACCAGCCTGAGAAAAGCCCATTTGATTTACTTTATACAATAATTTACAGTAGTACAATGTGAAAAAGTGACATTATCTGATGCGCACTAAAAATAGTCCAGATTATTTTACAGCCGAGACAGATTTAAATAATTCAAGCATGATGGAAAGAAAAATTACAGATAAAAATTGGCAAAATGGTCACAAAACACTGTAAACGAGGTACTTTGGAAGGTGAACCCCAGTCCTTCAGAACAGAAACCCTTGATAAAGACGACACGCCGGTGTGGCGTCCGTTCACTCAACACTTCTTAAATAAGCTGCGGTCATTTACGGGTGTGTGTCGGGATCCAGTGTCGCACACGAGAGTGAAACATGGACTCGTCTGTTTCAAAGTAAAAACAAACAAAAACAAAAAAGGAAAGTAGTCAATTTATAAAAATAATAATTAAAAAAAATTACTCTGCAGCACCTACGAAAGAATGCAGCCAACTCTTAAATACAAAAATAAGTGTAAATCTGTATGTCCTCCGAGGTGAGTAGGAAAGGGCGGCACTCCCAGAGTCCCAGCGGCCAACAGTCCCCTAAGGCATTTCCTGTGTGTGTGTGTGAGTGTGTGTGAGTGTGTGTATGGCTGATCAGGAACGCTGTGTTGAGAGCGCTATGTCTTGCGGCCGCTCCAGACCTGTTCGGGTGTGCTCTTGTGGTCGGACGAGTACTCGAAGGGCGAGCGCTGGTCCCGGGGCGAGCGCGGGCCGCTCCGGTGCTCCGTCTGCCAGTCCGAGTGGTAGCGGTACTCCCGGGAGGATTTGTGATGCGTGTAGTCGGAGCCGGGCCGGTGCTCAGAGTGGAAGCGGTGGTCGGAGTGCGTTCGGTCCTTGGAGTTGCTCTCGGATCGGTGCTCTCGGCTGGAGCGGTGCTCGTCCAGCTTCCGGTGCTTGCTGTCGCTGTAGTATCTGCAGAACCACACACACACACACACACACGTTATCATATCAGCATGATGATGATGAGACCTTTTACTGAGAACACTAAACAACCAGAAATTCTCACACTAATTTAAAGATATTAAAAACACATAACAATTGCTGCTGAAATAAAATATTTATTTGACTAAATATTTACTAAATTAGAAATTATTTGAAAATGAATAGCTGTACGTTCACACCGCCGCCGACTTGAGCTTCCAAAGCGGCCGGAAGTCATTCATTTTCAATGGAAGCTGGCTTTTCTCAGCTGCAAGGAGCATCAAATCCATCGGCGTTGCGTTTTGGGCGTGTTGAGCGTCAATCAGAAAGTTGAAAGAAGCTCAAGTTCATGGTAATGAGCTGTGACACGGTTCAGCGGCAAAACGCCAGCAACCAATCGGAATATAGACGTCCTTCGCGCTGGCTGATTCCGGAGAAACATACGATGTAAACTTTAGTTCCTACCAAAACATTAGTTCCGAGAAAATGGAAGAGAAGCTAATAATCGCCGTTGCTGGGTTTCCTATCATTTATGACATGACTTTGTTTGCTTATAGGGACCGTGAGAGCGCAACTTTTATTTGAAATATTTACAAACGCTCGTTTTAAAGCGGGAATGCAAATCATTTGCTCACGGTGACACTGATTTGACAAATGCATATATAGCCTAATGCAAATAATAATAATAGCTAACTATTCTTTTTTTCCCGACCAAATGTGACCAAAACGGTTAGAAAAAACAGGCAATACATTGAAGAAACCTTTTATAATGACAGTATTTTTATGTTTATTACATTTCATGTTGTGACACTTCTCTTCTCCCTGCTACGTCAGAGCGTTCAAAGCGTCAACAAGCTTCCCCGTACTTTTAGACAAGCGTCCTTGACAGGGCGGCCAGAGCTTCTGTGACGCTCAAGTCGGCGGCGGTGTGAACGTACAGTAATATGAAAAAATAATCTGTAAAAGCAGTGTCAAAATAAAAGTTTCACTTCCAGCACATCAGCCAAACAGAAAAACGAATCGCCTGATGCAGATAATAAAACAAACGGCGCGTTTATATATGGGTCAGTCATCTACACCAGTGGCTCTCTCACTTCAAGGCTGTCAACTCAAGTATGTGATCGTTTTAAAGAGGATGTCTTATGCGATTTCATGCATTCTGGCTTATTCACACGCTCCATGTTTAGCATGAGAATCCAACTCTCTAACAAAGTTGCAAAAAACAAGTTGGACGTATGACCGAGTATTTCTGTGCCAAATGCACTCCTTCAGGTTTCGGAAAGGTTTTTTCCCCCCCAAGTATGGCCCTGTATGATGTCATAACGGGAGGAATTCCTTGTATGGACACTTCTCCCGGAAGAGCACGCACAACCAGAGCGATAGCAAAAGCAGCATCCACATCAGTGTGCCTCGTTCGGGTCAGAAGCGCTTTCTTTTTAGCCCACGAAATCAGTGAGTTTTTGTTTGCGAGGGAAAGATAACCTTGTTCAGCTTCCCAAAGAACCCAGCGTTAAGGGAAGAGTGGATGCAGTGTGTTTTTCCGGGGCAGCAACGGAGTTGTGCTAGTGTGTTTGTTCCTGGCATTTCAGTGATTAATGTTTTATTAGCACGGCTCAGTTCAACGAAACTGAAAGATGGAGATCCCGGTCACGAGTCGGCACCGCAGGCAGTGAGTAAAACTGCATCAAATGTCTGTTTTGTTAGCAATCGAGGCGCAAGTGCATATAATGTAAACCTCATTCACTATACGTTCATGTTAAGTTATCCAGTGATGATGCGATGATGTATTGTGCGTGACTTCAGCTCCGCCCACGGCTCGCCTCCAGGAGCGCGACTGTTTTCAGGGAGAATCGGTACAGCTGTAACTGTCTTTTAAAAGTCTGATAAAACTAAAGACTCTTCAGAGATATGAAGGATGCAACAGTGGCGGTTCTACATTGAATTACACCCTGGGCGAGACCCCCTTCGAGTGCCCCCCCCCCTAATATTAACAACTATCCAAACTGTTTTAGACCTAAAATAGCTTAGGCCTTAAATGTCAGAGAAAAGGACAGAATCAGAGATTATTTTTTAATAGAAAATTGTACTTTGCATATTATAGGCTACTGTAAAAACACATAATTATAGTTGATTTTAGTTGATCATTATGAAAATTATTTTCATTTCATGAATATAGTGACCAAAATGATCACGGTTAAACACAGAATCTTGTTCAAAAAGTAGGCCTAATACACAATGAAATCTATTCACCAAGTTAATAACATTAAAGATGATGGCCAAATTTTAAAGGAGTGTCTTTTATGTTATCTACTAACATGCACACGTTCAAATAAACTTTTGACAAAAAAGGTTTTTATAAAAAGATAAACCTCACATATTTCAGCCTTTAAATCATCTTTATAAAAAGAATGGGTCAATAAAAATAAATTCCTGACATTTATAATGCACAGTAGCTTATTTTTTATTATTAATAGTAAAATTCGGTCCGATTTTCCCATGGCTGTCGTTGCTATACAACCATGCCCTGCGCTCTCTACAACGACAAAGAAGTTTTAGTAGTTAATGGATTTCCACCACAGAAAAACGCTTGCTGTAGCTCTGCTAAAAGATTTATTTACGGAGAAGAGAAAAACACCCACGTGTTTGGGTGCACCCCCATACTGAAAAGATTAAAAATGTTCATCTCGCTGCTCCTGGAAAAAATGAGCGCGTCGCTTCAATTATGAGCGCGCTTCCCCGTGCGCCTACATTTGAAATAACGACCTCGAGCGCAAAAGACGCGATATGTGAACGGCCCCTTGGTGAGTTACCTCCAACCTGGAGACCCCCTTGACATAGCTTCTGTGCACGGCACCTTCTCAGCAAGCAGGGGCGCCATTGCCAATAATTGAATTGAAATGATAGAAAATAGAAAACCTTCGCGGCGCAGAGGATTTTTTTTAACTGCTCGTGCCGCCCCCCATGTGACATGAAAAAATGCCGCCCCGGGCGACTGCCCGGTTCGCCCGTGCCTAAAACCGCTACTGGGATGCAATACTCTACAGGCACTCAGGATTATTAGATGATTAGATGTGTGTGTCATGTACCCTTTAAGTAAATCATGGCCACATTGAACTAATTCGTTCCATCCTTTTAATTTGACCCCATTTTAAGATGTACCTAAAATGAAGGAACAGGTTAAGTCATGCGATTCTTCAGTTGTGGCCATGATACACACGTCATGTACAGGGCTCTCTCATCAATCACCCCGTTCACAGCATGGAGAAAGACACATCTGCAAACAAACGCTTGTCCCCTGACCTGCTGTCCTGCCGCTCTGCTCTGTCTGCGTACGGCTCCCGCTCGCGGTGGTCTTTGCCGTTGCTGAAGGAGGAGTAGGGCCTCTTGCGGGAGTCCGAGCTCTTGCGGTACAGGTCTGCAGGGTGGCGCTCTTTGCTGTGCTCATGGTAGCGGGACGAGTGGTGTCTGTCAGAGCTGTAGCTGTCTCTGCTGCTGTCGTCCTGCTGCGACTCCTTGATGCGCTCGACATCTGCAACAGCGCACGCAGCGTCACAGAGAGCGGATGCCAGTTAACTTACGCAACAGAAGTAGTCACACATCCCGTTTAAAAGACTGTCAAATGAATAGACATACCTGCGTGTTTAAAGCTTTGTGTATTTACAGTGCTAGTGTTCTGTTCCACTGCCTGAAATCAAACAACCATCAACTTCAATCCGAAGACTACGAAGATAATGACATCATCTATGATAAGCATTACAGCATATGACACCCATTCAGCAAAAAACATTCAAACATGAGTGAATTATCAAAGATGTTGTGTTCATACCTGAGCATTTTCCTGCCGTTTCTTAATGGCGTGCTTATACAGTTTATGCAGTTTCCTGGCATCAAACTCAGTGAATTTCGAAACAAATATCCACAGATTTCTGGAATATGGGAACAATCAAGATAAACTCAAAATGATCTTCATTTATATACTGTGAATTAGAGCTGCACGATTCTGGATCAATTAAGAATTACAAATGTTTTGGTTGGTTTAAAATAGATCATGATTCTGAATAAACTACTAAACAAAATAACGTGTAGTTTACTAGAGGTTATGGACAAATGTTAATTGCTGCAGTCTATTTAAAAGATTATATATATATATTTGTATATATATAGTCACTCATAAATACTTCACTTGTTTCATTACTGGATGAATCAGCGTTTTTGAATGAATCTCTTAAATGATTTGAATGATTCAATGACAAATAAATGTAATCTCGTCGCATCTACTGGTGTAAAGCTGTAGCACAATATCTATTTGAAGCACCAAGTTAAGTTCAAAAGGTGATTTACTCCGTTTCGATCGCTACAGTAGACATCAGTGTTTATACACTCACCTAAAGGATTATTAGGAACACCTGTTCAATTTCTCATTAATGCAATTATCTAATCAACCAATCACATGGCAGTTGCTTCAATGCATTTAGGGGTGTGGTCCTGGTCAAGACAATCTCCTGAACTCCAAACTGAATGTCAGAATGGGAAAGAAAGGTGATTTAAGCAATTTTGAGCGTGGCATGGTTGTTGGTGCCAGACGGGCCGGTCTGAGTATTCACAATCTGCTCAGTTACTGGGATTTTCACGCACAACCATTTCTAGGGTTTACAAAGAATGGTGTGAAAAGGGAAAAACATCCAGTATGCGGCAGTCCTGTGGGCGAAAATGCCTTGTTGATGCCAGAGGTCAGAGGAGAATGGGCCGACTGATTCAAGCTGATAGAAGAGCAACTTTGACTGAAATAACCACTCGTTACAACCGAGGTATGCAGCAAAGCATTTGTGAAGCCACAACACACACAACCTTGAGGCGGATGGGCTACAACAGCAGAAGACCCCACCGGGTACCACTCATCTCCACTACAAATAGGAAAAAGAGGCTACAATTTGCAAGAGCTCATCAAAATTGGACAGTTGAAGACTGGAAAAATGTTGCCTGGTCTGATGAGTCTCGATTTCTGTTGAGACATTCAGATGGTAGAGTCAGAATTTGGCGTAAACAGAATGAGAACATGGATCCATCATGCCTTGTTACCACTGTGCAGGCTGGTGGTGGTGGTGTAATGGTGTGGGGGATGTTTTCTTGGCACACTTTAGGCCCCTTAGTGCCAATTGGGCATCGTTTAAATGCCACGGCCTACCTGAGCATTGTTTCTGACCATGTCCATCCCTTTATGGCCACCATGTACCCATCCTCTGATGGCTACTTCCAGCAGGATAATGCACCATGTCACAAAGCTCGAATCATTTCAAATTGGTTTCTTGAACATGACAATGAGTTCACTGTACTAAAATGGCCCCCACAGTCACCAGATCTCAACCCAATAGAGCATCTTTGGGATGTGGTGGAACGGGAGCTTCGTGCCCTGGATGTGCATCCCACAAATCTCCATCAACTGCAAGATGCTATCCTATCAATATGGGCCAACATTTCTAAAGAATGCTTTCAGCACCTTGTTGAATCAATGCCACGTAGAATTAAGGCAGTTCTGAAGGCGAAAGGGGGTCAAACACAGTATTAGTATGGTGTTCCTAATAATCCTTTAGGTGAGTGTATCTCAACTATAGACTTTTACTCCAGATATGTGATATGAATATTGTAAGAAATGATGCTGTGTTGTTGAAGAGACTGTTTGTGTACATGACCAACTGCTCTCTTGCTCAGCGCAATCGTACTTGTCAAAGGTTTAATAGAGCCGAATCGTTCTCGTTTAGGAGTAAGATGGAGTGGTTGTTTGACACGAGTCGCCCATCTTGTAACGCTGAATCGTGCAGCTCTACTAGGCTCATGAGAAATGACGTACTTCCTCCACTGCTTGATCTGTTCGGGGTTGGTGTACTCTCTCAGACACTCGGTGATGTGATCTCCTATTTTGATCAGGCACTGCCGCGTGTGTTCCAGCTGCTCTCGCTCAGACAGACCCTTCTCTGGACGGTCCAGCTGCTTCAGTGCTGCCTTCACGGGCCTCATCCGCTCCTTACACTGACACACACACACGCATGATTCAGTACAGTACAATCATCTACATCAGTATCACTCACAAAACAGGACATCAGCTTCTGTTCTAAACCTAGTTTCGCCGACTTGCCAAACAAACAAACAGGAAATGTTGCCTAGAGGAGAGCAGTTTCTAGATCCACCCTTATTAGGGTGTGCTCACACTTGGCAGGTTTGGGTGGATTAAAACGAACTGTGGTGTGATTGCTTTGTTAGTGCGGATCATTGTGAACGAGAGTGTGAACTGTGTAGGAGAGTCCAAAGCAAAACGTTATCTTGCACTATTTACATACGATGAGTAGAAGGAGAATATTATATTGACACATTTATGACACTATATTCAACAACAGCTCGTTCCACACATCATGCATTATCATCAGGGGTGCACGTATTTGCTGGTCCGGTTCTCAAGGGAGCAGCTGGAGACGCTGCCTGGTACTCACACTTTACAAGGCACACGTAAAGTTTTTTTTTAAACATTAATGACAGTGACGGCAGCATAATATTCCTGCTGTTGTCTGAGATCAAATGCACCGACCAAATATACAGACACATCCGGTTTATTTCTCAACTTTTATGACCAAGAGAATACTTGATGAGACGGGTATTTTGACAATTGTGTGTGTATGTGTCCGTTCAAGCACAGGTAAACGCCAAAGAGGAATTAATTCGGTGTTCGAGCACTCTGAAACCTCTCTCTCTCTTCGGGTGTGTGAGGCTGTGCGCACAGATAACAGCGCGCAAGTGCCGATTTTCACTTCTTCCGTGTTTAAAATCATTTAAATGTGTAAATTGGCAAAACAAAACACGTCCAAATGGTAAACTTTCCCTCTCCTGGATTAACCATCAGTTACATGATTGCCGAACCGTGGGTCCGTACGCATCAATTGCTATTAGGCAACCCCTAATAATTAATGAACACTTACGATGCCATCTTACCAGGGATGGAGAAAAATCCTACTCGAGTAAGTGAACGTGTCCCTGTCCCAACTCAAAAGCGCTTCCCTCCACGTTTTCTGGTGCGCATTGTTTATTTTTGCCACGCATGCACACAAGAAAACATGGAGGGAAGCGCTTTTGAGTGCCAACATTTTGTTGGTTATGAGCACCCCTGGTTAAGCCATTTCTACGTCATTGCTCATGTATAGAATGCTCCAGTTTCGGGTTTCAATCCAACCAAGTGTTCACATGTTTATCAAACGGATTAAAGGTTTAAACCACCCCTTACTAGTGTTGTCAAAAATAGCGATACTTCGATGTGTGTGGACACACCAAATACACCAGCTGCACGTTTTGACACGCTCTCTCTCCTCCCCGCGCACAAAGCCGCCTCTCAAACAGCCCGAGTACCATTTTGGCTTTTTGCGCTTTAAACAGTCAAATACATCCAAAATTATGTAAAATTGAGCGTCTTGCCGAGTATTCAGGTAAATTTGGTCAGTTTTGGAATGTAAACTGTTATATTGGATCAGTGCATAAGCTCTTAAAGGGACAGCAGCCTAATAAACCCGCTTCTGTCTGCCATGTTCATCAAAGAACAGAAGACAGAGACAATCACTCGCTGCTCTTCACTGAATAACTTTTGTAACTTAAATTGTAAGCATTACTCTGTATTTAATGAATAATCTAATCAAATGTAGAATAACACGGAATCATTTTCACTTTTATTTCTTACCGGAATACTCTTAAACCAACCTGAAAAGCTTTGATTGTCTTTTTATTCTAATGTATTTATTTGTGGTATATATTGCAGTTTTTCCCTGGTATCGAATATCGATATTTTCCAAGGTATCGTATCGAAGTTGGAAATTCCAGTATCGTGACAACACCACCCCTTACAATCCTAATGAAATTTCAATCGGATTTGACCAATTCAATCCAATTGACGTGGTTACACGTGCCTTTATTCCCACTGGGCTACTAGTCCGATTGCAGTTGGATCATTAGGGTCCATGTAAACGCAGCTAGTGTTTATGATGTGGCTTTGGATCTCCTGAGGAAAGGTTTGGATCAGATGCATGGCTTCTCAGTTCTTCAAACTCACCACACTGAAGGTTTTCTGGTCCAGTTCTTCAGACTCCTCAGACAGATGAATGGCATCTCCTCCTGAGGGCGTGTGCACGGGGGTGTCGGCCTTCTTCTCCCGCACTTCTGCCTTCACCTCTACAGCCTGAGAACACAGTCAACCGCTGCTTGAGTAATTCATGCACATGTTGGACCACATGTTAGATAAAAATGACACACAGATGTCTTAAACCCTAGCGAGCTGCATGAAGACAGCGGTTTTGGACATCACAGGCATGTGGCTGCTGAAGGACCACTAGCGGAGAAACTATTGTGGCCTGTTCTTAATCAAATCTGAGGTGAGACTCAAGTCTCCTCACCAATTGACATGAAAAGATTATAAATATCAGTCTATAAAACATTTACAGAGATATGATTATAAACCAGAACGGTCACAGAATAACACTAGGATGAGCAACTAAAAGAGACCACGTGCCATCAAAATAAATAAATAAAAATTGGCTATAACTGGACTTTGAATGGGCCGTTGACTTCCAAAAATGTTTTCAAGTTAGGCAGCTCGCCAAGTTTTAAAATAAGGCCATAGTTGAGAGGTGTGACCTTCTCTGCAGGAGTCTCGTCCTCTCTGTGCACAGGTTCAGGCTTTATCTCCTTCTCCTTCTCCTTTGGTTCCCTCTCTTTGCTGTCACGGCCCTCCTCTTTCTTCTCCTTCTTAATCTCTTTTTTAACCACTTTCTCGGTTACGTCCTTCTCAACTGGCTCTTTATCCTCAAACTCGTCCTCGTCGGACTCTTCCTCCTCCTCCTCCTCCTCCTCCTCTTCCTCCTCCTCCTCCTCCTCTTCCTCCTCCTTCACTGCCCGCTCTGGCACGCGCGCTCTTCTGTTGGCCGGCTTCACTGGAGCAGTTTCCTGTAAGACGACAGAAAACACATTAGTGCTGGTAATGCATTTAACTTCCAGAATGTGATGCATTTCCAAAAGGAACAGAATATACTGTTGCAAATAATGCTTTTCCGAGCTTGGTTACGTCATTAGAACAGTTGTTTCAGAGACAGAGAAAGCCATTGTGCACAACAGGTCAGGGGACATTTAATTATCCAAGTAAATATGGCCAATTTGGATTTTATTTTGTTGTTAAATGTTCAGAATAAGAAGCACACTGATGAATCTGTGAAAGAGAGCAGGAAGTAGAGATATGGGCATCATTTATAATGTCTCCAGTCTCCACCTCTTTTTGCCAAAGGCTGATTTTGTCCCTATAGCTGTATGAAATGTCTAACAATAGGATGTATCAGACCTCATTTACACTATTGCGCATCATCCAGCAAAAGTCCCTGCCAGATTTCTGGATAACACCCGTGCAGAAAAATCGCGCTGTAAAGGCAGTACTGCCCTTCTCAACACTGCAGCTTGTGAAAGTGGGTTCTCAGCACTTACTTGCATAGAAAATGATTTTAAATTGTGATATTGTCTATATGGGAGAGAAGGATGTTAAATGTGTTTAGGGTTATAGTTTTGACATGAGAGTATCAACAGGGTACCCCCAGGATCCTCCAACTTAAATTCAAGGCTTTTTAAGACCTTTTTAATACCATTTCAAATGAAATTCAATGCCAACTTCGTACCCATTCCGACAGAAGTATGAGGGGAAAATGTCAAATCTGTATACATTTTAAACCCTAGAAAATAATTATGTAAAAGGAGGCTACTTGACTGATAATTTAAGTAAAATGTTTTAATTCATTTAATACATACGCAACAGCATTGTAGCACGCATGTGTATGTAGGCCAGTGTAATTTTGATAGCCATTTTTTATTTAGTCTTCAGACGAAAATGTTTATTGGTCTTAATCACATTTGAGTCATCCAGTTTTTTATAGTTGTAGTTGACGAAAAGTCTTTGCATTTTTTGTCAACTTTTAGTCAAACTGCAGTTACTTGGTAGTTATTTTATATTTAGCACTTGTGCAGTTCTACATAATTATCCCTTTTTTACCTTTTAAAAAAAGAAAGAAATAATGCTTTAAATAAAACAATGTTCATTAAATTTGCAATGTTTTTTCGAAAATCGAAATCAAAGACTTGGTATACAAAATTCAAGACTTTTTCAAGGCTTTTAAGACCCGCGGGTACCCTGATCAAAAAGTTCTCAGTAACCTTTAGCCAGCATGGTTTGGACATAATCGATTTAGAGCTTGATGAAGATCCAATGCAAACTCAAATGGTTCAACATTTTTCACTCCAAGGCCCCAGATTGTTCAAGACAAAGTTGCTTTTCTTCACATTTTTTGTCAATATATTATAATTTTTAAAATTACATTTCATTTATTGTACGTGAATATAAAAAATAATTACATTCTAGAGTTTCAGAAGATTCAAGAATGTTCTTCAAGGTTCAATGTATTTACAACTTTCCTACTTGTTTTTGATTATGGGATAAGGCTTTTACAATTAAGTCACAAACGCAATTTCTCAATTAAATACAATTGAAATGTGTATTATAGAAATTTCCATGAGTTTACGATTTTATTAATGTCTGACTTTTCCAGGTCTAGAAATCTATATCCAGGTTCCCCGAGACAGAACCCTGGTACCTAAACAAAAGTCAATCTCAATAGCTGATGTAGCTGGCTAGCTTCAGCCGTTTTAGCTTACTTAAACTCTTGTCTTGTCTGGAGTTAATGGCCTCATGGGCAGCGCTTGGAAATGTAGAGCACTTGTGCTTCGGGCGACCAGAATTTGAATCCTGACTCATGGCCGTTCCCCATTAAAATAGTTAAACCACTTACTTCTAACGCTTCTCAACCAAGGAGCAACAAGTGCAGTAAGAGTCTGAGATGGTAGGTTTTTCAAAAAAATGTCAGAAAATCTAGTTGGTAGAAACTCGAAAGCTTACAGTTATTAGCATAACCATCTAGCTTGATGCTAGTGGATTAGAGATATAAGTTCAGGCCGTCTTCAATGGGCTGTTTTACTGTACACACAGTACGCACACTGTTGATAGTGAAACCACACACAAGCAGATTTCCATATTAATGTGCTCTGCACCCATACACAATCAACAATGACCGCCTGTTACATCATCAGACATAACGACATCAACCCTCACACATGGTATACCAGCTCAACACAAACCTTCTCCTCTTCCTCCTTCTCATCCTCTTCTTCAGAGCTCTTATCCGACGGCGGCGCAGAGGACAGACTGTTCGTCACATCATCCATCTTCGGTTTTACAGCTTTATTCTTCTTGCCCCGTGGTTTTCTCTTGCGTGAATTTGCCTATGGAGCAGAATAAACATCAGTGTCTGTAATAAAGCACCGAAGGGCAAATGAAGGAGTGTATGAGCTGTTCACCGACAACGTTATTGCCTATTTCACTTTCTTTTTTTACAAGAAAAGCTTATGCTTTAGCTAAAAGGGGTGCCATTGGTTTCAAAAGGTTTGGGAACAATTGCAATAAACAGAGTTGGTTGCAGCTATTCTGAATGATTAACTGGTAAATTTCAGAGCTTTTATGATCTCGCAAAAACACTCACTTGTGAAAAGTCACTGCTCAGTGTAGTCTATCTGGTACATCAACTAACTCACTGGATTTCTTCACTTTGAAATGAATGCATGTTAATTGTGAACAAAGACTCTCTGAAGCTTGTCGCTTTACAGAACGCCAATCTGCTTTCAGTGATATTTTGTAGTATGTGTGGATTGTGTTAAATCTGCGTGACTCACAGTGCCGGCCTGTTTCTGCGCTTCCTTCTTGGCGAGGTCTTTGCTCAGTAATTTGATGAGGTAGTCAGCTCGTGTCTGCAGCTGTTTGGCCTGTGGCTTCTTGTCAGGATCATCTGGAAGGAGCTGCAACAAATTTTGTAACAAGTTATCATTTGAATGCGTCATACATAATCACTAAAACAACAAGAACCCAACAGTACAACAGGGCATGTTGGTCAAACACTGTGTTTCTGTACCTTATGCGTGAGGTTGAGGTCTGGGTCCATCTTGATCATCTCCCAGCTGCCATATCCGTACTCATAGATCCCAATAAGCAGACTGGAGTCGTCCTCTTTACCCCACTCAATGTCAAAATGAGCTGCCTTTGAGTGGCATGGGATTATATACCTTTACATATTAGGAAAAAAAAGATTAACATATATTGTCTAACAAGTAATTTTCCTGCCCTCCCAAAGCAAGCAACCAGAGGAACAGAACACAGGGTCTCTTATTAACAACTACTTTTAAACATTTAACTTAACAAATTCTGAGAAATTGTGTCAAATTTAAAAAAAAATTAGGTGAAAAATAGTGTTTGTACATAGTCCTGGTTGTGTGAATAGAAGAAAAAAACTAGGAAAAACTTGACCAGGCCAATCAGAATGAGCACCAAAACACTCTTAGCAAATCAGCAGTAGGGGGCGTGTCCACTCATGTTGGGGGAGGAGAGAGAGTGAGCAAGAGAGTGAACATTTGTAGAAAGACTAGAAAGAGATATGGCTTAGAGGAATATAATTGGGTAAAAAGGGGTTACGATCAGGCAAGAACTTTAGGACCCACGTTCATTTCGGAAAATCTTTCCAGTGCTGGAGAGACATTAGAAAGCGGGAGAGCCTGAACACGGATGCTGAGATTGCTGTGCATCATTTCTGCCAGATACACAAGTAAAATTGTTTTTTTGCCGTTTCACAGAGCCAAGATGTGCTGTTGAACTATGGTTGAGGTTCAGCCATACTTGTGAGCTGCCCGATACACCAGCTGTTACTCGTCATCTGTTGCATAGTGTGTTTGTTATTCTGTGGGCGGAGCAATGAAGGGAGGGGTGGGTGTCGTTTTCAAATATCAAATTTACTGCACCTTTCATGTAGCCTGGTTAAATCCAGAGCATTCTCAGTTGTAACTGAGTTATGGTCTGGCAAAGCGTCATAGACAAATCATTTCCAAAGGGGCGTCACCAACGGACGTCGCGGATAGACCTAAACCCAATCAGAGCGATGAAGGAGATGACGTATGCAGAGCGGCGGAGAAACATCTCCGAGTGTTGTTCTTTGCTCGGTTTTTAACAAAAAGGAAACGTTCAAATCGCTTAAAACAGACGCGATAGCTGATTGGAACGAGTGATGTTCGACGGCGGCATCCATCTCTGTAATGTAGGCTACAAAATCTGCTTCAAAATCCCAGCGCTGTCGTCATCGTGTAAAGCCCGCCCCAACGCTTCTGATTGGTGCCGCGATTTCGACGGATTGGAAATGGGCTTGAATGAGCTCTTTGCCAGACTAACTTTCAGAGCAAATCTAAATTTGCCGGAAGTTGTCTGGGTTTTCCCAGGCTACCTTTCATGACATGTCATTCAAAACACAACGCTGGCTGCTGAACTCCAAGTCAAGCCGACCATGACGAACATAGTGCCACACTTTATGATAACTACGGTAATCAGCAGGTCTTCAGAGGGGTTTTTCATGGAGCGGACTCGTAAAAGTGGTATGTCATTAACATGAACCCTAGCCTGGTAGTTTTGCTCTTACCTCTTCCTCTCCTCTGGGTCAGAAGGAATGGCCTTGTGTAATGGTGCCAGCTCCTCCTCATGAGAGATCACCAGTTTAGCATTGACTTGAACCCCTGAGATCCTGAAGGTGGGTCCCTTCACCTTCCCTCGCCTGCCTCCTGATATGAACCAGCACATATGGGGAACATTCACTGACTACAGTCTTACTCTTTTACAACATCCAAAATGTTAACTAACTCTCCCAAATGCAAACTCATCAGGTGTGAAAAAGGTGACAAAGAACTCAAAGGCATGATTTTTTTCACATTATGACAGCACGATTTTTTGGATGGACTGAAATGGCAGAGTTTCATGGTTTCCACAGACTTCAGTGATCGGTGCTCTTGCCTGAGGTTCGTTCAGGTCCACAGGGGTTCTCCCGTAGCGTTCTCATACAGCCGTTGTGTACGGTCTCTGCCAGCCGCCGCAGGTCATTCTCAGATTTATCCACCAACTCCGCATCCCGAGCGATGGCATCCAGCCTGTGATGCACATCAATGAGAGAGGCCCAACCGCTAACACATGAAGCGATCGAAAAAAATACAAATAAAGTACTTACCTTTCTAAAGGCCCACCAAATTTTTTGTAACTTTTGATAAATCTGTATGGGAAACAAAAAACATTGGTCACATAAAATTCTAACTAAATGATTACCTTTAATTATTAGATTAATAAAATAATTATAATTTAATATGCTTGAATTTCAGGAGTTAAATTATAACTTTCATTTTCAGCTTAATTTTCTTTGTGAAGAAAAGAAATTAAACTTTACAGCAAACTCTCACTGGATTCATCAAGATCATTTAATACAAAAACCTTTTTTTCACTTATGTCAAAGAATGCTCTATATAGTAATATACACTATCATTAGCACAATATCAAACTGCTTATACCGCCCACCCCTAGTGCTGAACTTGATAAACAGAGCATCAGTGGCTAATTTTTGGATTAATTTAATATGCTTGAATTTCAAGAGTAAAATTATAACTATCATTTTCAGCTTGTTTGTAATTTTCTTTGTTTTTCTACACACAATTGTTTTTTTCTTTACAAAGAAACCTCACAGCAAACTCTCACTGGATTATCCAATAATACACATTTCCACAAGATTAATACAGAAATCTTCTTATTTTTCACCGGTTCCACCAATAATTCTCTATATTGTAACAGCACTGCATAAGTGGTTTGATTTCTTGCTGATGATAGTGTATGAGTTTGGTAAACGGAGCATCAGCGGCTTCACCTGCGTATCTCAGCATCAGTGAAACCTTTAATGTTCTCTCTTGGAATGGTTCGAGGTCTTCCTCGTTTCTTGGGCCTCTTCCTGTCGGAGACCGAGTCGCTGTCTGAACCCGAGTATCGCCTGTTCCGGCTGCGTCTGCCCTCGTTGCCATTAAAGTTGGCCTGTCATTGCAAAACAAACAGGTACATAAAGAGAAAGTACAAAGAACTGCAGGCGTATGTTGCTAGATATGCCATTTTTCTTTTCTCATTCATCAACTCATGATGTAATCTTCTAACGCCATCAAACACACAGACGTGTGTACCTGTTTAGCACATTTCCTCATGCGGGGCAGTAAATAGATCTCCGCGAGCTCTTTCTGTCTCTCCTCTTCCTCAAGTCTCCTCCGCTGCTCCTCTGGGATGATGTCATCCCAGTTCTTAACGTTCCTCTCCGTGTCCATGTCGATCTCCTCCTCCTCCATCATGGAGAAGTTTGCCACCTGCAGGATGGAGCAAACGTGTTCAATAGCGTGATAATGGTGTGACCGAGAAGGTGCTGAAGAAGTATTTGCAGTGTTTAAATCGCACACCTTGAACTGTGAGAGGAGCTCTTCTCCTACAGTCGACGGCCCAGGGTCGTTCTCTCTGGTCTCGGCTCTCTTCAGGATTTCATCAATGTCCATCTCCTACGGGATCAACACACGTCAAGCATCAGCTTCTGCACAGAAGCCCACGTTAATGCTAGGGGTCTTTAGGCACTTCATGATCCGATCCCATTACAAAACGATTCTTGATCTTTTTTTTCTTTAGAATTAATTTACAGACTATAAATGTGAAATGTATTTGTGCAATTTTTTTTAATTGTCAACTAACTAAAGAGAACTTCAAAACATACAAGCAAATAGTAAGTTGTTAAGACGAAGAAAAAAAAAAAAGAAAAAAAAAAAGGTGCTTTCAGTTGCTTAAAGCGCTAGGGCTGGACCCGAATATTCAAATATTCGTTCGGTGGGTTGGTATTCGATTTGAAAATGTGACAATCGAATATTTGTTTTCGATTTTTTTTTGCACACCTGGCATCCCCCTCGAAACGGCTTTCATTCACGCTTGAATATGTTTTACACTATAAAATCTGGTGAAATATAATACTTAACATATAACTTTGTTATAGCTACTTAATAAATATATTTGCTTCTTCTTGGACTACTGAAAGTGTTCCTGCAACGGGAGTATCCTCTGGCTAGAGCGCAGAGCAGCGGAGTGTGTGTGGACAGAAGTGCCTGAGCTTGTGTTCTGGGTTAAGCTGTGTTGCTTTGACATTGTGGAAAATAGAATAGAAACAAAATCACATTAATTTAAAATTACCTTGTTCTGTTTACAGTTTGTTTAATTCTATATAAGGGAATTTATTTTATTTTATTTAAACTGTTTGTTAATTGAAATGTGTGATGTTACTGAAATTGTTATTGCTACAGTGTTCTTTATTTAGGCTACTACAGTTCGTTCATTTATTTTTTGTTTTTCTTTATTTAAATTTCGTTTTTCTATATTTAAATTTTGTTTTTTATTTACTTAAATTTCGTTTTTATTTCATTTTTTATTTTGTATTTATTTAAGTTTCGTTTTTATTTATTTAAATTTCGTTTTTATTTAAATCTACCCTACTTTGTCAGTGAGAAAAATATTATCAGACTAGTCTATACCTTATTAAAAATATTGCTTAAGTTAAAAGACCTGTTTGTGTGTGTGTGTGTGTGTTTTATGTGTGTGTGTGTGTGTGTTTTATATCACTAGTGCAGTGTCCGTTCTCGGAGCATATAAGCTCTGCTCGTGTGAGGCGCGCCGCTTCTTTATTTAAATCTACCCTACTTTGTCAGTGAGTAAAATATTATACCTTACTAAAAATATTGCTCAAGTTAACAGACCTCTGTGTGTGTTTGTGTGTGTGTTTTATATCACTAGTGTCCGTTCTCAGAGCATAAGCTCTGCTCGCGTGAGGCGCGCTGCTTCCCGCTCGCGCTGTTCTGTAGTTTATTACAAGTTTATTAATTCTGAACGTGTCGCGTCTCGCCCGTCTATCTATATTGCACCAAATACGACACTGCACTCCTTGTGAAGTCGTTTGGATGAACGGTTCTCGAAATAATCAAAATGCAAACGAACGGACAGACATACAGAGATTCCGAAGCTTCGAATATTCAATGTTCATTACTATCGAAGCTTCAAAAAATGGTATTCGGACCAGCCCTAAAAGCGCTTTAAGTATCTGAATGTTTCCCAGTCAAGAGCCGTGATTCTCTCCTCCTCAGCGGTTTGATTACTGACAGCGGGAGAGCTAATAGGCTGCATTCACACAAACGCACATCTATTTTGGCAAATCAGTGTTTTGCCCCATAAAGTAGTGTTGTCACGATACCAAAATTATTGTTTCGATACCGATACCAAGTCAAGAATTGCGATTTCGATACTTTTTCGATACTTTTCCTGAAAAGGAGAAACACTCTCAAATATCATTGCTGTGCTTTATTTTAAAACTGGGACAACATTCCAATCATAACACACTAATAAATGAACATTTGAACAGCAGATAGGCTATAATAACCATTTGAACAAAATATGAAATATGAAAAATATAAAAAATAAATTAGAGCAATGACATTCAAGGTAAAAAAAAAAAAAAATTTAGCAGCATTATCTCAGTTATCATAAGAAACATAAGATTTTATCAATATCAATGCCACTGACGATTCTGCTTATCGATCCGATTCTTTAACGATTCTCTTATCGATTCATGATAGCATTGTGTGGAAAAAAGTAGTCATATGCTTTTTCGGGGGGAAAAAACAAGTGTTTTTATTTGTTTTATGTAATTTATGTAATAAATGAAACCTTATTACAAAGTGTTAACGATTAGTTATACACCGATTCAGACAGATCAGTTGTTTTAACCATTCATTAAAACGAATCGGTTCAAATGAGTCATTAGTTTGCGAATTGGACGTGTCATTATCGGACGTGTGCGCGTTGTGTGATTATCCAGGCGGTTACATCCCAC